>NW_017306552.1:1554938-1555150 GCF_000935625.1 Nanorana parkeri
CCCGCCGTGTCTTTCCTATACAGGTTGGTATAAAGGGCCCCTGTCGCGTTCTTGCATATTAGGATATCTAGAAAAGGTAGCCTATCGCTATCAAATGTTAGCGTAAATCTCAAATTGAGATCATTGAAATTTAAGATGTCAACAAATTCCTTTAGCAAGTCCACCCCTCCTGTCCATAGTATCAGGATATCATCTATGTACCTGTGCCACGA
>NW_017306553.1:0-29436 GCF_000935625.1 Nanorana parkeri
GGGTAATGTAAAAGGGACCTCTGAGCTACCTAAGTCATGGTATTACATTCACATCCTCTGTGTTTATCCTGCATGATGTCCCACAAGGTAGGAGCTGAGACTGTCCCTCCGAGCACACAGGCACCTGCTCTGAGAATATTACTCAGTCTTGTCTAAGAATGTGACAATCTGTCACAGGCGCCACTGGCAGCAATAGGAGCAGGCCGCAGAAATGAAAACACAAGTAATAACAGCCTGAGCTACGCCAAACCAGAATTTATCCGATTGTACCGCGTTCAGAAAAGAAAAACGAAGGGAAATTAATTCTGCTGTAATCAAGATTGTAAACTGTATCCTTCTGTTGTTTATTCTATTTTATTTTACCCTTCTCTATATAACAGGGACAGAATGTCAACTGTTACGTGCACCCTTACCCAGAGAGCTGTCAATCAAATGTCCTGAACACAGTCATGGATGTACAGTGGCCAACTGTGTGGAAGCCAATTAACCTTCCGGTATGTTTATGTTTACGAAAGGTGGGAAGAAAATAGAACAACCGGATTAAACACAAACAAACACAATAAAAACATGCAAACATAACAAGAAATGGACTCGGGAACCCAACACTTCCAGGCACGAGGCCACATGATCATCAGGGGCAAAGGAAAAATATAGATATTAAAGGGAAATAGCAGTTTTTGCCCATGCATGCATTTTGCTTTTGGGTATATTTTTACAGAGTATGCTAGTTTTTGGGGAGAGGACAAACCATCAATTGCTCTGCTTCCCCAGTAATGAGATGTTATGTTGTTATGTTCCTGTAATGAGATATTAGGGATTTGTGGAATTCCCAAGTGAGCACCATGGATTTTGTAATAAGATTTCTCAGGGCAACGATCTCTCTTGAACATTCTACTGAACTTTCAATTACATTCAGCTAAATGTATTCTGGATGCATCAAAACAAATGGTGTTCAGTTCCTTATATTTAGAAAGCAGCCACATCCTGAGTAGAAAAGCCTGTCCCCTGCCAGCACACTGCAGAGAAGGACCCTTGCTCTATGTGTGGAAGCAGTGGTCTCTCTGGAAATGATTCAACACACCCCCTGCTTTGTCAGACATGTAGTCCTACAATCAACAATGCTCACACTCACTGATGATTGGAGAATGCTGAAGCTGACTTTGCAAGGGGCATGACAGACTTCAGAAGCGGGATCACTGTTTCCGCCTCTTCATCATCACTTTATGAATTTAATGAACTGTAGGACTTTGTGAACCTTTTGTTTTCAGACTTAGGGGTCTATTCACGAAGCTGCCAAGGGATCTAGCCGTAGCTTCGGCCGATCCTTCGGCTAGCTTCGGCCCCAGGACCCCTTCGGTTCATTAGAACCGAAGGGATGCTGTACGGGCTATTCACAATAGCCCATACAGCTCCCGAACGTGGTCGAGCCGAACGCATATGCATCGGCTCGGCTGAGCCGCACTGAAAGCCGACGCTGGCCGAGCGGCCGCCGACAGCCTGCTTCTGAGAGCTGGGCGGAGCCAGCCGCGATCTTACGGCTGGCTCTGGCCACTTGCAGAGAGATCAGCGTCCCTGGTTACCTGCTAACCAGGGACACTGATCTCCAAACAGCTCACTCTCCCTGGCGGCCCGGGAGTCTCCTGCTCCCGGCCGCCAAGGAGAGAAACACTGCTGTGTCTTTCTTTTTCTTTATTCTGACACGGAGCAATGTCAGAATAGAAAAATAGCCAATAGTAAATTAGCATTGTACCCGCCCTCTGCTTCAGTGCTCCATCAGGTCCATCAGCAGAGGGCGGGTACAAAGCTAGTTTACTATTGGCTATTTTTCTATTCTGACATTGCTCCGTGTCAGAATAAAGAAAAAGAAAGACACAGCAGTGTTTCTCTCCTGGGCGGCCGGGAGCGGGAGGCTCCCAGAGCGCCCGGGAGAGTTTTGTTTTTTTTTCCTTAGTTTTTTCGACGGCAGCTGAGCCGCCGGACAATAGGAAACTATTGGGCGGAGCTAGCTGTCACTGCTAGCTCCGCACAATCGTTTTCTATTTACTTTTTTATAACTTTTTAAAACTATTTTTCTGTTCTGCTCAGCAGCATTCGGCTATTCACTCACTGCTGTTCGGCATCTATAAGAATAGGCCGAACAGCAGTGAGTTGCCTGCAGGAGGTTCGGCTCAGCCGATCCAGATGTTGGATGGGCTGAGTCTAACTCCTTCTGCACTTCGGTTCAGCATGTTCGGCCGACCAGCATGAAATCAGCCATACCAGCCTGAAGTGAATAACCGAACAGTGTTCGGCTCGCTTCACTTGGGGTCGGTTGTTCACTCGGCTGCAGCTTAGTGAATAGACCCGTTAGTTTACCTTTCTTGCCATGTTTCATGTGACACCCATACTTAGGGTGTCACATGAAACATGGTCAAATCACAACCCCCCCCTCCTTCCCACCCCCTTATTTGCTTAAGTTGTGGGGGTTCTTCTCCCTGCAGGCTTGTTTACCTTTCTGAAATTGGTGTGGCTGTGTGTGACTCTGCCCACATAGCCGCATCATCCACTCACAGATCCCTTGACAGGATCTGTGAGTGGAAACACTACAGGTTCCATTAGCCAAAGTGCAAGTGCAAAGGAAATATCTTTATGCAAGTCACCAAGTGGACAACACTCATGAAAGTGGTCAACAGGAACAGACTTGGTCATGGTGGCTCCAGCTGAGAAAGAGAGGGAGTCAGTGCCACTTTTGACCTCAACTGTGACAACTTAGCTCAAATGCAGGAACCAAAGAGGCAAAACATGTGAATGCTGAAAATAAAACTCTGTTTTATTTTCTTGCTTTTGGGTCAGTTTTATTCAGCTGACAACCTGTCCTTCTCCCATTATTAGGTAAAAAGTCACCTTCAGCAGCGGGAACTGATTTGTACATTTGAAAGTTGAATAACCCCTCCCCTTATGCTATAGAGATGGCAGTGATGTATCTGGGGTATGGCACATATGGCACATATGGCACATGCCCTAGGCACCACTTGATGGGGGGGGGGGGGCACCGCTCCATGGGTCAGCAAAAGTGCGCCAACCCACAAAGACAGCTAACTTTTTGTTTCGCCTCACCCCTCTCCCATACAAATCTCCCCATCTGGCTCTTAGCAGCCAGGGACACTCTAGCTGGCATCCTCCCCAGATCCTGGCAACCAGTGATGTCACTGTTTACCTGGAGCTAGTTGGGATGCAGCCAGAGTTTGCTAAGAGCCGGGCAGGGAGATGTTTAAGGGCCATACACACCATCCCACCAGGCTCTTAGCAACCAGAGTGGCCAGATAGATGTAAATGCAGGGGGGATGCTAAGGTTGCTAAGATGGCCTCTTAGCAACTTGGGGTTCTCTGGTCAGCATTCCGCCCAGCTCCTGGCAACCATTAATGTCGCTGGTTGCCAGGAGCTGTAAAAACTGAGGCGAGGCTGATAACACTGCTTGATCATTCAGTGCAGCTCATTGATAGCTCAAAAAGGAAGTTACAGACTCACTGGATTTCTGGCAGATCAACAGGTATTTAATTCAAGGGACAAAACAAATGGAAATGTGCATGTATTGCAACAATGTATTGAATATATATTTTGTCCCCAGACATACATAAAAAAATAAAATGTAAAACAATAAAAAAAATAGGTTCACTTTAACTGTATCACACTGTTTATTTTGGCTTGACGTGTGTTAAGTACGTCCTACAGATGCCCATGTACATGAGCCCTAAAGCACAGCTTGTCTGTTGCTCGATTATACTCACATCTGAAACCGGCCTCCACTATTCCCGGCATGATGACAGCATCACAAATAACTGCAAACACTTACCTGTGAAAGCTTTTGAATCTCGGAATCTCGCTAACTATGGCTTCATCAGCCTCATGTTACCATGGAAACAGCAGCATCACTTTTCAAATAAGAAAAGAAACCGTAATGTGAATATTAACCAAAAAGGGAGCACAAGCTGATCTGTCAAGCAAGAGATGTCAACATGTGCCTGGGATATAGTCATTTAATTCGTCCCCACCTTTAGAACACGTATATGGCAGACTGGAAATTGGATTCTTTTGTTCAATGGACCATAAATCCTAAGATGATTTAGGTCAAATAGTTTCTATTGCAGGTATCTACCCCCACCTCAAACTTCCTTATAGACATCCCACTAACTTAGGTAAGTGTACTGAAAAATACAGGGGGTGTGTGGTCATACTGAGCCTGATAAAGGGGACCCCGTGCGGGCTCAAAACATTGCTTCAATGTGACAATATGTGTCAACAAAGGGTGATCACTTGACTATTTCATTTGGTGTGATGGTGACATTTTGCTTCCTCCTTGTTGCTTGCCTCTGACAGCTGGGTACACAAACCCCACCACATATGGAATTTTACCTTAAAGTAACCCTAAGCCCATTCACTAATATCCAGATAGCCGATATGCCACTTCTGTGTTGTACTGAGCTGCAGGGGCATGCTAGTGACTTAGCTGCTGGTGGATGCTTTCAGTGGAGATCCACCATTCATTTGAGGACCAGTCATTGGATACACCATACTGGGAACTGTGTGACAGAAGTGGGGCCGATCTTCTGAGCGTTGAACAGAAACAACTTCTGGGAAGAGGAGGAGCCTGTGGGAGTGAAGGATAAGGTAAGTAAACATGCTTTTTAATGTTCCCCTAGATCAAAACAACAGCATTTAACTCTTGCAGTGTGTGAGGGAGGTTTACATGTTAATTTTTTCCAGGGAAACATTAAAAAACACCTTTACTTACCAAATCCCTCACACCCCTGAGAGCCGGCGCTCTTCTCTACCTTATGGTGCTCGGGATTGTGGTGAGCCCTGAGTCCTTTACTTACAATGTAGGACAACCCCTCTTCCCCTTGAGGCAGGGGGAAGAGGGGTTGGGTTTTTTTTTTGTGATGCTCTTTCTCGGGGTGGGAGACTAGGGGGGTTAGTTGCTCTTATTGCATGTCCGTGGGGGTTTGCGGAGGTGGTGGCTCATGGTGCACGTACCGGGGCTGGATTGTGTTGTATTGTGTCCCGCCCAGCTCACTGACATCAGTGGTTGCCACGAGCAGGGGGCAGTATGCCAGCGAGAGCATCACAGGCTGCTAAGAGCTCTTAGCAACCTGGGACGCTCTGAGAAGGCAGGAGAAATGAACAATCTAGGACAACATAGCTGATTTGGAAAAATCCTCCAATTTATCTCACAGTTCAGTTCAGCTATGTTGTCCTAGATTGTTCACTTCTCCTGCCTTCTCCAAACTCTTCACCCTTTTGTGAATAACCCTGTAAATGTTGCTAAGTTAGAATTTAGATTTATTTTCTTTCATTTAAAGATTTGAAAGATTTGGAACACGTCTTTCTTTTTTTTTTAATTTCTTCCAGATATATTCGGTTGAATCTTTTGGCTTGCCGACGCTTTGCGGTGTCCTTAGGTTAATTCTCTGCGGGTCACCATCTGTCTGCAGTAATTTGTGTCAATTTTGTCTGTAAGAATTCCACAGCACACGGTCTTAGAACCGGTCCGTAAGTGGCACTGTTAGACACCATCTTCTTTTCATACACAGAAAGAGCTGAGCTCCGAATTCTCCTCTCTGCTATGTCATGGAACACACACTGAATATTAATTGCCGGTTCAGTTCTACGATTTTTACGGCTCATCTTGGATCACTTTAAAAACAGATACTTGTTTTATCATCTTATTTTTAGAAAACAGAACTGTTTGAAGTATTTATGCTTTCTACTAAATAACACCCAGTTGTTATATCTAAAGCCAAAACTTTTTTTTGTTTGTCTTCTATGTTTTATTTGGAAGATCTCCCTATACTTCCTGCTGTGTAGACCTTAAAGTGACATTAAAGTCAAACATTTTTTCGCCCTTCCCAATCTTGCTGTAGGGACTTACCTTAAATGATGTCTCTTAATCGGATCTTCTTCTTTCCTGTAGTTTTTAGCTGTCCCTCTAGCGTTGGTGCGTGTCTCTGATCCAGCGCTGACTCCTCTGTCCTCATCTTCGCTCATGTCCCACGGAGTCTGTGTGGGTACACGCTGCTCCATAGACTTACCTTGTGTCTCTCCTCATCTCCCGGTCGAATATCTGAACTGTGTATGCGCCCGCCCAAAGATCCTTTGCGACCACCCGAGAAATTTTCAGATGTTCGGACGGGAGTGCGCGACGGAGGTAAGTTTAACCCTTTATAAAAGTTTATTTTTATTGTTTTGCATATATCTACTGCTTACTAGCAAAAACATGTGAGAGTTTAATAACCCTTTAAGGATGAGCTTCAGATTTGGGTTAAACTCATGGTTCACAGTTCACCAAATGGGCAAATGATTTAGTCAGTCTTCCCACCGGCACATAGTCATTGCTTGCTAGGATGTAGGTGGGTGCACCATAACAACAAATGAGTCTATGGGGCCACCAGCATCTTCGCAACCAATGACATTGTGTCGGCCGCACATTGTCTGTAAAACACTGGTGGCCCTACAATGTTATTGCTTGTTAAGCTGCACCGATCTGTGTCCTAACAACCAATGATGCTGTGCTGCCCAGCCATTAACAACCTAGCAAGCAATGGCATTGTACGTGCTGCACAGCATCATTGGTTGCTAGGACAAAGGTGGCCATGGGTTTGGTTTGCTTTGGCATTAAACTATAATTTCTGGGTGGCTTTGATGAACGTCCAAGCAAACCGAGGCCAGGCCATTTTGCCAAATTCAGGCACTGGAACAGGTGTCCACAATAAAAGATATCCCCTCTCTTCCCGGTGAGGTGATAACTAAAAATTTGGGATTTTCCCATCCTGGAGATAATAGCCACAAGGACAAATGGAGACTTGGTTAATTTTTCACGATTTGCAACTTTCCGCTGAACATGTCCAGTAGGTATCCCAACGTGTGCCATACATTTTGTCACAGGAATAGCAATGTTTGGGGCCACACAGGGTCCCTTCATCAAGCTTGATAGCCGGAGTTGGGGTCACAAGCTGAGATCATCTTTCAGGAAACAAAGTTACAGATCTCATTGCAGGAAAACAGGAATGAGCTGAAGACTAGTCAGCAATTATCTCAGACTGCATGCTGGTTTAAATAGGCCAACTGGCACCAATGAGCACGCCAGTATATGTTCACACCAGTGCATGTGAACAGCAGCACGTGTGCAAGCCTGCTCGCCCATGCTTTTGTGCGCATGGGTACTGGTGCGCATACTTCTAAGTGCATGGACTAAATCATGTTTGCCCATTAGCTTGGGCACTTGTGTAACGAGATGCTTATGGGCTTGTGCCCGTGTCAGTTTCCTGGAGATTATCCGACCATCCTTACAGGTTGGCATGTGCCAGATTGTTTCAAATGTGAATTGAAATGACAGGTTCACTTTTTTTTAAAACTAGACTTTTAAATAGTGTCAGCAAGAAAAAAAATACTGTTATTTAGGGATGCACCGATACCGATACAAGCATCCGTATCGGCCGCGACACCGAGTATTTGCATGAGTACTCGTACTCGTGCAAATACTCCAAAACATAAAACGAGTACCTGTGCCGCGTCCGCCATCATCAGGGACCCGGATCCGCCGCACACAGGACCTCCATCGCGTCTTCAATCAAGCAAGATGGCCGCGACCTCCTCTGTCATCTGCTCCAGTCTTTCTGACCTCTTCTCCCGCTGATTGGCCGATTGGATGATTGACAGGCTTCCTCACCAGTCAGGAGTGACTGGTGAGGAAGCCTGTCATCATCCAATCAGCGGGAGAAGAGGTAAGAATGGAGCCGATCAGTGGCGTAACAACAGCATAGATGGGCGCATAGATGGAGGCTTTATATTATAAAGTTCTTATAATATAAAGCCAGGTATGCAGAATTGGATATAGCTGTGCCACACTACAGAGTGTTCATGTTCTTCATAATATTAAGAAACTGACCTAAAATCCTGATTTTTTATAGCTTTAGAAAAAATGTGACCTGTCCCTTTAAGAAAAAGTATCGGTAATTGGTATCGGCGAGTACTTGGAATAAAGTATCGTTACTCGTACTCGGCCTTAAAAAAGTGGTATCGGTGCATCCCTACTGTTATTTATTTTTTCCCGGACTGCGGGGAGAACAGAGAGAGTTTTGTATGACTCAATTCACGCTAGTAATTGCTTGTCATCCAACGCACACCGACAACCCCGTATCAGAGCCTCAGTTGACATTAACCATATCCATATCATGAAATCCTTATCATGTGTTTCAAGTGAACTTCACCGTGCTCTCCCCACCCGTGTGATGTACAAATTCCTTTATATGCAAATAAACGCTGATGCGCTTAGCAAGTATGTCGGCGACAAGCCGGGGTTCTCCCTCTTAATGCGCTGATTAATTTTAATAATGTGAAAACAGGCAGAGATAATGTGTTCTGAAGTAATTGCTATGTTAATCTGCAGCTGGCCTGAACTGGAATTTAATTACTTTGGGCTGTGCATGTTTGTTTTTAATGAAAAATGAATAATCATTCCTATATCAATATGAACCCTGAGACGCAGCATAGGAAAATGTTATAGAAAAGGGAAAAAGCAACACACTCAAATGTTAAAATATACTGTGACTTATGAGAACATTATTGCAATTAAGAAAAAAACTCCACCTCTTTGAAAACATTGATATAATATTTAAATGCTATACAAACCATTGTGTAATTTGTTGTTATAAAATATGCAATTTTAATTAAGCAGTTTTCAAAAACTGGGGAAGAATTCAAATGTGCCATCATGGCAAGATTTATGTACAGAACTTCCCCTGCTTCTCTGATTGGCTCCCTGAAATCTGCACTGAACCTGAAGGCAGATTACAAACATGCCCTGCATTAGAATTGTTTTTACTTAATGTGATAATAATAATACTAATAATAATAATAATAGGGATGCACAGATACTTTTCGAGTACCAGTGCCGATACTTGGCATTTTCATGAGAACTACCAGGGTTGCAGCGGTTGCAGCTGGAACCTGGCTCTGGCGCTCCACCACTGTCCTGAAATCATTAGTCTGTATTGTTTTAGAAAAACTGTCACATGACAATAAACAAAAATGTATCAGTACTCGTACTTGTAAGTACTCGGCAAGTACAACTACTCGTACTCGCAAAACTGGTATCGGTGCATCCCTTTATTTATATTTATAAAAACAAAATCATACATTAAAACAGGGATGTACAAATCTCGGGAGCTCCGTGTGCTCCTTACAAATGACAGCTGCCTCCTAACTTTTACATTTTTCTCTAGTCTAGTCTTGGAGCTCAAAAGTATCGGTACATGTACTTGTACTTGTACCGAGTACTGTACTTGGTATCTGTGCAACCCTAATAATAATAATAATCATCATCACCATCATCATCATGATAATACTTTATTGTCATGGCATAAAAACATCAAATTTCCATTGGCATTCCCTGAATGGTGCTTTTAAGTGGAATTTTTAAAAAGTAACCCTGGCAATGGGACTACCCCCGCACTGCAAGGATTAAATTATCATTTTGTCTAGGGAGCGAAAATAAAGAAGAAATAATCACCCGACCCATGCAGGGTTGGGGTAGCCCCACTGCAAGACTTGATTTTTGCACATTCTGGAGTTCTTGTTTAATAATAATAATTACCACAGTTACAAAGTCATAAAAACATAATACTGTTTTTTACCCAATACAGAAGATATTGAGGAATGATTCAAATGAAGATGCGGGTGGAGGCAAATTAGGACTAAAGAGTGAAGTGACAGCGCTGGGCATATTCACTTGTAGTCCCTGAAGAGAGCAACTTTAAGAATGGTGGCTATGGAGGAGAATAGTCAGAAGTGCAGCAAGAGCATAGCCACCCTGCTACAGGAACTTGCTTTCAATTCCCTTAGCGGGCAGGATCAAAAGGTACTTTTTTTCAAAAGAAGATAAGTACAATAGTCGAGTATGCTTGAAAACCAGCAATTCTCAACCAGGGTCCCTCCAGAGTTTGCTTGGGGTTCCTTGAGCTATCTTATCTGAGCCACTTGGTTGTCAGTGGCATATGACACCAATGGTCTTTTTAGTTATCTCTATGGGGTGCATTCAGACCACTACTGTGCATTCTTCCAAAGACCACCATGTTAGGGCCATCTTACTCACTGACCACAATGAATTGATTTTATCGGAGGCTCCCCAAGACCTAAAAAATATTTCAAGGCTAAGAGGCTGAAAAAGGCTGTTCTAGACTGTTTAGGAAACAAATTATACACATTGGGGGGAATTTATCAATACTGGAGCAGACAAAATCTGGAGCAGCTGTGCATGTCAACCAATCAGCTTTTATCTTTCATTTTCAAATCTTAACTGAACAAACTGAAGAAAGAAACTGATTGGTTGCCCTGGGTAACTGCTCCATATTTTGTCTGCTCCAATTTTGATACATTTCAGTCAGCAGCATGACACCAATGCTCTTGTTAGCTTTCTGTATGGGGTGCATTTGGACCACTACTGTGCATTCTTCCAAAGACCACTAATATAAGGGCCATCTTGTTGCAACTTTTTGCACAGCCTGACAGAGAAACACAAGCACACAGTCTGCTATGCATGCTATACATGGCTTGATACAGGAAGGAAGCCACAGCTTTATCCTCTACCTTTTTCAATACAACAGAGTACATACCATGAATATATAACAGAACTTATAAACACTGCCATCTAGTGACCGGAATTGTATACTGCAGAAGTTGTTGCTATAAACACAGTAATGTGTTTTCTAGCACATCTTACCCACTGACCAAGATGAGTTGATTTTATCAGAGGCTCCCCGAAACCTGAAAATTATTTTGAAGGTTCCTTAGGGGCTAGAAGGCTGAAAAGGGCATATATTATCTGCCCCAGTTTTGATAAATTTCCCTCCCTAGATATAGTTTTTAGTTTTTTGACTAGAACTACACTTTTAGCTTACTATAGCAACAGAGTCACTTTACCAGAACACACTCAAAGATTTAGCAACCCACATGATTATAGAACATGTTGTTTTTTTTTTGTTCACTCCTTATTCCCTAAATGCTAAGAGATCATCCAAAAATGGATAGAAAAATCAAATTTAGAAAATATAAACAAGGAACCCAAAAGTGGCACCTTTGTGGAAAAGGAAGATTGGGTGTTCTGTGCTATGGAACAGACCAAAAAAGAGGAAGATTCGCAAAAAATCAGGGTTAACCACAAGCTACTAGGACTAAGGCTGAATAAGCCTCACGGTCCGTGCAAGGAGGAAGAAGCCGACCTACTGTGCTGACATCCTCACCTGGATCTCCTAAATCCCCACACTACTTCTCAGGACTCTGTCCTGCAACCCACTTGGGACAGCTGATTCCTATCACAGCATACTGCCACAGGCAGCCTCTAACCTACAGACTAAGAATCAGGACACGCTCCCGGAAGCAATCCAAGGGCACCTTGCTACGGCTAGGGCGGCTTCCACTACCGTGATATCAACATCTTTTTTGGGACCAGGACTGAAAGTGCACTACAAGATCCCACGGAAGGACAGAGTGAAGATCATCCCCTTTCGGCTACTATGGTGAAAGAGATAGCTGATCCCTTTCCGGCATCTGGTGAGTGTAAGCCCTACGGGGACCCATCTTTTCTCCGATACATCATTCCCCAGGATACGACCATTTGGGATTCATTCATCCAAGTCTCTCTCAGTTCGAACTTTGTCGTTTTAAGATTGAAATACCTCTGGACATTACTTAGTTTTTCAAGGACTGACTGGCCATTTGTTTTAAAGTTCAGAATACGTTCACGATACATCACTGCACACTTGATAGTACGAGCACACGGTTTAGTACTTAAACATATTTACTCAAGATTCACATATATGTATATCTATTTATATTTATCTTCATTAACTCACACAGACATCCTATTTATTGCTGATATTCATTTATTTTTTGTTCGTTCTATTTACACATCATTTTATATTGATTGCTTTATCGTTCACAAGAGGATGGTCAGTTTGTTTATCTAGAGATATATATTTATATATATTTTACACACATTCTTATACTATTTACAATATATTACAATATTTTTTGTTTTTTCACCATACACCAGGAGACCTATAGCGCTTACTATTTTAAAACCTTTCTGGAAAAGATGTAGATCCACCGTTTAGTACAAGCTGTTTTAAAACTTATCACTCAAGGTTTCTCATGTTTATTCTGTAATGGTGTATTTCACGAGGGAACATTTTTAACTGTCAATCTACGATGCAGAACCTTTACAGACTTAGCAGTGACATACAAAGCTTGCTGCAAAGGGCAACATATATAATAGGTACAAAGAACATTTGGAATATAGTATACCCTAGATCTGCAGACAGTGCTGTTTTAGTTTGTGGTCAATGTTTGTCTTGCAAATGTCACCGTTAATGAGGGACTTTTCTGCCAATTTGCTTATTCGGTACTCTTTGTCGTTCTGTCCTTCAACAGTGGAAAAAATGTAATTATAAAGGTATGGAAGAATGAAATGCTGGCAAGTGGAGCAAGAACTGGGAGCATTATGCTGCCCATACATATGACAATTTTCAACCAATTTCAAACAACGTTCGATCACGGAAGCAATCAAAGAAATCAAGTTGATCTATTCTCAACAGTTATGATTGTGTCATGGGTCCTAATAAAAATTGTTGGTGGTAGGTTGCATTAATGTGTCGTGTTTCGTAGTGAATCCGGATAAAGAGAAGTCACTAGCACTCCAGCGTAAATGCAAGTCAATATTTATTGACTACAAAGTGTCACATAATCACAGGCAATGTTGCAGAACCGCAAGGTTCCTTCCTCAGGCAAAACAGAGAGCTTCACCTGTTTTGCTGAGGAAGGAACCTTGTGGTTCCGAAACATCGCCTGCGATTATGTGACACTTTGTAGTCAATAAATATTGACTTGTATTTAAGTTGGAGTGCGAGTGACTTCTCTTTACCTGGATTCATTTTGCGGAGGCATCCGCTGTCATTTTAGCACCCACCCGAATTTTCAGAGTTCTTTCTCCGGTCAGGAGTGCAATGGGCTGCTACGTGTTTTGTGTTACGTAGTGATTCTGACACAATGTATTGATAACTGAAACAGAATAGTTGAGCTGTAACTGCTGTGCTGTTTACAGCCCATTGAACCGTTCAAAATCACCTACTCCACCTTAATTTGACATTCTCCATTGACTCCAATGCATTTTGTCAAAAGCTCCCATTTTTTTACCAAAGTTTTGGAAAAATGAAAACTCTTCATTTTGCTCATACCTAGTTGATAGTGATTGGAATTACCTGAAAATTGCCATGTTCATGGGCAGCCATAGGCTGGCGTAAAGCCATACTCTGTCTGTTTCAACTGCTCAGGTTCGAAACAGAGAATGTGATTGTATATATTTGAAAATACGTGTGAAGCCACACTAAAGGCCCCTATGAAAAGTGTGGTTTGAGTTCCAAACTATATGATATATAAAGTAATGCAGACATTGAGAGTAGGTTGCCAGGAGACACCCCACTCCTCCTTAGGGCCATGTGCTGGCAGATTTTCAAAGCAAACTTTCATTCGCAAAATCTTTTCCGAACATTCGATAATGCTGTGTGCGATTTGTAGAATGTCTTTTGACATTTGAGTTTGAATGGAGTTTCTCAAATGAAAAACAAATTCAATGTTAGACATTTGTTCGTTTGAGAAAAATGTTTCATCCTGCTCCTTCAATCACTGTGGTCAAAATGGATTGTCAATTTGACTCCATTATCTTGTAGAAAATTGAATAAATGTTCAGAAAACAACTTTTTCCTTGAACAGCATTCTATTGGTGAATGGCCAGCTTAAAGGTACAGAAACACACTAGAAGCTCAGATTAGATCAATACCGTGTTTCCCCGAAAGTAAGACCTACCCCGAAAGTAAGACCTAGTGCTATCATCAGGGATTTCTGTAATATAAGACCTACCCCGAAAATAAGACCTAGTTCGGTGGTAGGTCTTATATTACAGAGATCTGCTAGATCTTACATTCGGGGTAGCTGCACATATAATAGAATTTTACATGTCACGGCCGCAGCTCCCTCCCTCCCGCCCCCCCCGCCAGGCACGCAATTGCTAATAGCAATAGAACCAAATGCACCAACAATGGCAACTGCTCAGAAGGCAAAGCAATACACTCCATAGAGCAATACAAAAGCAGCACCTTCTTTCCCATTTTTTGCTCCTTGTTTTCTTTATAAATCACAGGTTCACTTACAAAAATAAAAGGATCCATAATAGAACAGCAAGAAATCAGATAACTGAAAAGCCATATAACTACTAAAAATGAAAAATAAATGTTCGTGTTAGTTGAGGAAAGGACAAGACCGATGTAAAATGTTGCAATCATGTTGTCTGCAGAAGGTAAGAAAAGTCAGGAAAGAAAAGAAAAGTCGATGGGGGAAGAAGCGCAAAAAGAAAAGACGGACGAAGGAGACAAGAGACAGCATGAAAAACAGAACAATGGTGCAGAAAGACTAAAGACGATTTATAATGCCGCATAAACTAAGGCTGCATCATCCTTAACAAGAATGCATCGCTATGGAAACCGTAGAATTCCCTAATAGTTCTGCTGGGCCAGAGTTTACGGAAAAAGGGCACAAACAAATTAAAAATCCAGGCTTTTCCAGAGGAGGCAATATTTCTAATCCCTCACGAGAATTCCTTTCATTTAATTCCTCCTTGTTTAGTATAATTTCATTATTCCCCATGTAGTCACCTCAATAAACTTCGGGGGCAATCGGCTTCATCTTTACCCGGTTTCATAAATTACTTCATCATATCAAAAACTTATTTCAAGGTACATTAGGCCCTGCTGGCTGGGATAATCATGCCTGTAATAGGATAGTTCTTTACTCGAGCAAACATTGGTTTATTTGCGAGGGGAGCTGCAGGCCCGGCTCTGCTTACGCCGGCTGTACAGTCTGTCTTGACGGAGCCGTACGGCCATGGCCTGTCACTGGTTTCATTAGCTGTATTTGTAATGGTTGTGCTGAAGGCTTTGTCTCCATTATCACAAGCTGTGGTATACCAGAGAGAGTTCGAGAGGGAGAATGGAAAATGTCGATGAGACTCGCTGATCTTCAGGCTGAAATGACCAAACCAGTCTGATACTCTAGTTAAAGGGTGAGTAGAAATAATTTTACTAGGTTGTGCCTTCACCTTGTTACAGTATGTCTAGGACAACCAGGAGTCCAGCCAGGACTTCCAGAATCCCTGCAATTACTTACAATGATACTCCCAGAATCTCTAACAGTACTGCCAATGGTGCTCACATAATCCTTTCCAGGATATCCAGAATCCCAGCCAGTACTTTCAATGGTGCTCACAGAATCTCTTCCAGTGCCTCTAATGGCGCTTGCAGAATACCTGCCAGTACTTCCAATGCTTCTTGCAGAATCTCTGCCGGTACCTCCAAATGGTGCTCACAGCATTCCTGTGAGGACTTCCCTTCCAGAACTCCTCGAAACGATGATGGTCTGTCTTCTGACCCGAAGGATTTTTAAGCATCCACCCTGAAAGTGGTTGGTGCTGTTTCTTCTTGACAGCTACCTCAGAAATGCTAGAAAATAGCTATTATACTTACCTGTTGCCATTGCCTGTGGTTGACCTGCATTGCCCTGACCATTCCGCTGTTTTCCTTGCCTGATGATGACCTCTGCCAGGACCTGACCACTGTCTGCCAGTTGCCCACCACAACCTCTGCCTGGACCTGATCACTCTCTGCCTGCCGGCTGCCATGGCCTCTGCCTAGACCTGACTATTCTCTTGTTGATCCCCTTGTAAGTAATCTCCACATTGTTGCCCTCCTGTCCTCGCTCTTCCTTTGGTGGGGTAGTCCTGAGGGTCGCAACCTGGTACCAGCCCATAGCAAAGAGTCCCAGGGGCCTCCAAAGTTACCAGCACATCTCCACCACCAGGAACTCTGGTGAAGACCAGCTGGTGTTTAGAGTCTGTGAGCCTACTTCACCTGCCAGGGGGTGTTGCCACAACACTCCTTGCCAATTCCTAAGACTAGAATTTTCCACCCCACTTGTTAAATGGTTCACCGCCAGCTGCACATCAAGGACATTAAAGGAGAACTATGAGGTGAGTGCTTTTCACTCAGCCTCATAGTTCTAGCACGGTATACTGAGCCTAGGGTGACGGGAGGACGCTAGTTTGTGTCCTCCCGTTACCCTAAGGAGAACTATGGGGAAAAGCCTTAACCCCATAGTTCTCCTTTAATGATGTAATAATAATAATGTACATTAATATTAAAGAAATTAGACATAGGAGTTATTAACACCTGCTTGCTCTCCACAGGCAGGAAAGATGCTAGAGTGCTGCAAGTCCTTAGACAAATGGTCAGAGCAAACAAAAGACAGTAGCAGAGTCAGCAATCTGAAAACCAAGTCAGACAAACAAAATACAAGTTCACAAAAGATTAACAGAACTGAAGTACCAGTCTGATGGTCAAGATCCATGGGAAAAATCCAAAGCATGAACAGTAAGACAAGGTCAGAGACAGAAAGACCTCTATCCAAGGATAATCAACCAGACACCTGTTGCTCAGGACTAGGCTAGAAGCTGTGGCCTCACTTTAAAGTCCACTAATGAGGGCAGCTCTGCACAGAAGAGACCGGAGTTGCAGTGCTAAGTAACAACCAGCAGATGTTGAAGGGTCAAAGCTGATAGTTACAATTGTGCATTCTTTTACAAATGGTGTTGATGTGCTGCCCACGTGCACTCATCTATGGCCAGCTTAAACCTTCATGAGGTCATAATGGTCTGTCATCAGCACCAAGCTCAGGAAGAAGACTGGACAGCTCTACAGCCTGTCACTCAGCCAGACAAGTCTGCTCTGACAGGCAGTGAATAAAGGTCATCAATGAGCAAATATGATCGAGTGTGGTGATTATCCATAGGAATAATCACTGATTAAATTAAGTTGCCATCAGAAATGTTTCAGAATGATCGGTGATTGTATCATCGGCTGTAATAACATATAGCAAATGTTACTGAGACCTGGAATATTTATGGAAGAATGGAAATGCCAGAAGTTGGGCGAATGGCCACAAATCATACAAAATTATGGGCAGACGTGGATTGCAAATCTGTTTAACAAATAAGGCCTTTGTTTGACAGCGGGAAATGTTAGGCAAAACAAATAGTTGCTGCAAAATACATACAGTATAGCAATCAGGGCCAGATTTCCCAGAAGGCCACCAAGGCCCAGCCTTGGGGCAGCAGGGGTGTGGAATTCCTATCTCCCGACGCACAGGACACATAGTTCCGGGCGGGTACTTGTTTTCTACATTTAGCCCTGCTTTGGACAAGCAGGGCAAAATCTACAGCAGGGAAGCCACCGCTTGTTTTATACAAGTGATCTCGTTGATGTCACCAAGATCACTTGTATGTAGCCTGCATACAGGGGGGCGCATTGAGGAACCAGTCATTGGGGCAGAAAAGAGAGTGAATCCTGCCCCGATAGGAATATAATTAAAGAGTAACATTATCAGGGTTATTCACAAAAGGGTGAAGAGTTTTGAGAAGGATGGAGAAGTTTGCAAATGATTACAATGTTTGCAAATCTTATAGCAAAAACGTGTAGGAAGACAGTATAGAAAATAGTGCAAAAATAGAGTTTCATGTAATGTTTGCCCACCGTCAGTAATTAGTCATGAGCTTTCATCAGCTGAACCATGTTGTTCAATTACGCCCTTGCACAAAGATGGCCATACCCCTATACAGGGGCGTAACTATAAATCACAGGGCCCCATAGCAAAATGTTTTATGGGGCCCTGTGATTTCTAGTTATATCCCTGGCAGAGCCCACTTGAGATCCCACACAGCCCACCTGAGGGTGACCCTGGAGAGCCCACCATAGACTCCCTATGGTGGGCTCTGCAAAGTCACCCTCAGGTGGGCTGGTCCGACTGGTCGCACTCTTTACCTGTCCGCCTCCTCCTCCTCAAACCTCGCTGATGGGCCCCGCCTCCTCCTCCGTCGCCGGGCTGCCTCCTTCTCCGTCGCCGGGCCCGCCTCCTTCTTCATCACTGGGCACCTTCTCCTCCCCTGCCGTCGACCACGGGCCCCTCCTCCTCCTCCACTGCCAGATCCAGCCTCCTCCATCTCCGCTGCTGGCTCTCATTGACTCAGCAGCGGCTGTGGAGAGGAACGCGCAGCTGCACAGATTACTGTCAGTGATCTGAACAGTGGCGTGTTCCTTTTCAGAGCCGCCAGTGAAAGCCACCAGCAGAGGATGCCATAGCGACCCAGGTGGCCCGCTCTGCATCATTCCGGGCCCCCTTGTGCCCCACTGTTCCCCATAGCAGCCGCCTGGGTCGCTATGGCGATTGTTACGCCACTGCCTCTATAGATTATTTGTAGATTTTCTATGGTCAGAAGGAAACAGTGCAACAGATTCCTCCATCTACGCTAAACTGAGCGGATAGAGGAATCTCCCGCTGGGCCAAGCTTCAGTATCTTGCTAGTTGGCCCCTCTGGCTCTCAATATACCTGAACAATGCCAGCATCCAATCAGATTGTTCAGGTATTTTGACAGCCAGCGGGGCCAACTAGCAAGATACTAAAGCTTGGTCCAGTGGCCAAGTATTTATTTTTCTGCCTCACCTGTCTCCCCAGACTGCATGTCCCTGTTCTTCACTTGTCTT
The DNA here is from genome assembly GCF_000935625.1 of Nanorana parkeri. Lineage (NCBI taxonomy): Eukaryota > Metazoa > Chordata > Amphibia > Anura > Dicroglossidae > Nanorana > Nanorana parkeri. The sequence continues at coordinate 18,680 of NW_017306553.1, forward strand.
ATATGCCCCCTGCACAGCGTTCCAATCACCAGCACCCATACTTAATGGGCGGCGCTGCTAATTGGAGCAAAGTCCCGGAGCCTTGTCCTCTGTAAAGAGTGGTGGTCCAAATCTTCAGCATTTTGCTAGCACAGGGCATTTTATTCAATTAATATGGTAAAATCAACCAGCCAATCAATCAATCAATCAATCATTACTTATTACTGTTTATGCGGCATGACTGCATTACAGTAATAAAAAGTGAATTGCTTTGTAAGTAGTAGAGATAAGAGTAAAGATCTCAACCCTAATTCTCATACCTTTAAAAAACAAGCAACTTGCATTTAAAAATAAAATAACAAAACCATCTTTTGTTGCAATATTTACTTTTAATTTAGAGACTTCCCCTGCAGTACTCTTTTCCGCCACTGTATGTCCTCAGTCTTATGGTCAGCATCATTCAACCTATGTCCTCTGAGCCCAGTTTGTTCTGGATGCTCACTTAGCTTGTGCAAAGGAGAAGCAACACAGTAATGAGCTCATCTCTCAGTCTCACTGATCTCTCATCCTATCAGCATGATTCCTGCCAGCACATTAACTAATTAGTCCCTTCTGCTGCTTCTTCTTATTAGGGGCATAACTAGATTTCTCACAGGGCCCCATAGCAAAATTTTGTATGGGACCCTGTGATTTCTAGTTACACCCCGTGCAAAGACCACCTGAGATCCCAAACAGCCCACCTGAGAGTGACCCTGCAGAGCCCACCATAGAGAGTCTCAGGTGGGCTGGTCACACCCTTGCACACCTCTTACCTGTCAGTCCTGATCCGCTGTCCACCTCCTTGTCCTCCACGGTCGCTGGCGCGCGCGCCTCCTCCTCCGTCGCCGGGCCGCACCTCCTCTATCGCCAGGCCCCACCTCCTTCTTCACAGCAGACGCCGGGCCCCGTCTCCTTCTCCACTGTCGACGCCAGGCCCAGCCTCCTCCTCAGCAACTTCTGGCTGTCACTGACTCAGCAGCGGCTGTGAGGAGGAACGCGCCACTGCACAGATTGCTGACAGGTTGTCAGTGATCTGAACAGCAGCGCGTTCCTCCTCACAGCCATCAGTGACAGCCAGCAGCCTGAGATGCCACAGCGACCCAGGCAGCCCGCACGGCATCAGGGGGATCCCTTTTTTCCTCGTCCTGGCCGGGCCCCCCTGCTCCCCGGGCCCCATAGCCCGCCGCCTGGGTCGCTACGGTGATTGTTCCGGCACTGCTTCTATCACAGTTCAGCTCTGCTGTAAAGGAGCTACAAGCAGCTAATAACAAGTCATATACAGGTACTTACAGTGCTTGCATTTAAAGTACAAATTATTATTTGTAATAAATGCAATTCAATGATGTATTAAAGAATACAGCTGGGTTGTTTTTTTTTATCTGCCTCGAGTTCAGCTTTAAAAAATGACCAGGCCATTGTGATGTTGTTTGCCAATCACTGCCCCATTCGTGTAGTCGTTTGCTGTACTCATAAGCTTTGCTCGGAGATTGGCCTAAAGTTTCACCTAAAAGCCCCAGAGTGTGTTTCTGTGAAGTGCCGCACCATTCGGAAATCAAAACCAAGGTCTTCCAAGGCAATAAGAAAGCCGAATGTTGATTAATTTTTATGGCAATTTGATTTCCTATTTTCCCCTCAAAAACATTGATTATATAATGTCATAAAGTTTGTATTTAGAGATGTAAAAAGACATATAAAAGATAAGTGGCTATGGCACGGCAATCTTTAGAGGCAGGTTAAATCTCTCATATTTCACTCAATAAGGGGAAAATACAAGAGACTACTGCACTGCGGATAGGCAGTGAAAATGCACTCTTCCACTGTCACATTGTTTATATGCACCATAGAGACCATAAGGGAACCTACACATGAATTAGAGACAGATTCCAGTAAAATAAACTGTTTCCAGGCAACTGATTTTACTACCCCAAGCTGAAGCTTGACTTTGAAAGCCATTTTTTTCGTTTCTCTGCTCTCTTAACTCCTCACTTTTACCTTCAGGTCTTCCCAGCAAAGGCATATTTACAACAAATTGTGCAACTGGCCCGCCCAGCTCCTGGCAACCAGTGATGTCACCGGTTACCAGGAGCTAGGCGGGATGCCCATCAGAGCATTCCAGGTTGCTATGAGCTGGGTGGCTGGGCCATACACATCTCCCCGCCAATCTCTTAGCAACCTGGGATGCTCTGGCCAGTGTCCCACCTGAATACACATCTCTCTGCACGCTCTGGTTGCTAAGAGCTGAATGGGGACATGTGTATTAGAAATGTTCGATTCGTTTTGTTCCGAATCAAAATTCGGACGAATTTTCAGAAATTCGGACATTCAGACACATCCGAATTTCGGAATCCAAATGCATCCGAATGTTGTCCGAATCTAAATTTCCATTTCCGAATTTCAGATCCCGTCCAAATTTTCAAAGACAAAACTGAATCTGAATTTCCGAATTGCATACGAGAGCTCCCAAATGCCATTGGCGTCTGGGAGCCTTATACATATCTTACTAAAGCTGAGGCTCCCACACCCGTATATTATTCAGGAGCTCCTTGAAGAATGCAATTCGGAAATTCGGATCCCGAATGCCATTCGGGTCTAGGAGATTCAGCTTTAGTATTAATATCTGTATATGGCTTTCTGTGGTATTCACAAAAAATATTCGTAAACTCATCCGAAACTAACGCAAATTCGAATTTCATCCGAATCCGAAACCCGAACCGAATTGAATTTCGGATCTGAATCCCACAATACCCAAATATCCAAACCGAACCTAATTTTTCTGCAGCTGACATGTCTAATGTGTATGGCCCTTATACATCTCCTTGCCCCGCTCTTAGAAACCTGAGACGCTTTCTCTAGTGTTTTCTAAACAATGCAAAAGGTTTTCACTGGAGTTGGGTTTTAAAGAGGAACTAAAGGGCTGAAGCAAAGGTAGCACTTTTCATAAGGCTGGGTTCACACCTAGGCGGATTGAATATGCACGTTTTTCGCGCGTTTCTTTTACCGTGGTTGGCGGTAAAAAAACCACGCGAAAAACGTGCGTTTCGGAGGGATACTTGGCTGTATCCCAATGGAACCGCCCGACCAAAACGCCCCAAAGAAGTACATGTACTTCTTTGGCCGTAGGGCGGTTTCCCGCACGTTCGTACTCTCGGAAAACCGCCCAGATGGGAACCATGCACATTGAAAATAATGGCATTTCCCTGTTTGAGCGTTTTTCCGCGAGTATGAAAGCGTGGAAAAACGCCTAGGTGTGAACCCAGCCTAAGCGCTACCTTTGGAGCAATATGGCAGTTGGCAGACTTAAATGTTTGCCAGGGATAGACAGGAGCCAGGTTATCAATGCTCCTTAGATAATAACAGCTGGTACCTGAGGTTTTCTTGAGTTGTCAATAGAGCTGGCTCCTAAACCAAAAACCCTGCTAGCTCCTGGATTGGACAGACTGGCTCCTAAATTCCATAATAATTTGTCTAACCCTAAAGTTCTGCCTCCTCCAGCTCCATGCTTTCCCTTGCCACTCAATCCTCTAGCATCTGATTATGTCAACTTCTATCGTCAACCACTGGACAGCCACTGATGATGTAACTCCTGGGCATGCAAGCTAAATTTGCATCGTCTCAGCACCCAACTCCATCTTTTAGATCTTGGAAATGTATTTTGCATCGTGTTTACACACACACACACACACACACACACACACACAATGTTAGTAGGCAGTTAAAGCATTTATTAGCACAAGGGACATACAAAGTCTCTTCTACCATGAAACTATACCCGCTGGCATTTTTATTTAGTTCCACTTTAAGATGATAAAACATAACCCAGAAAGCAAGCAAATGAGCCATGTGACACTGAATTCATCTTTGTCATCGACATTTGCATTGGCAGGAAATGACAATACAGAAAGATGGTGCAATCTGTTTGAATTAATCTGTAACAGATAGTTTGGCACTGCCATTTTAAAAAGAGTTTGCTATAAACTTTTATATGTGGATTTTAAATGATAAATTAATTAACTTTTACATTACACTACAGTTTGCCTGAGGAACTATGAGCAAAATAATACAGATACTGTCTGTCACTGCATTAACGCAAGTGTTTTTATTTTTCTAAGTTACCCCATAGCATTAAGATTTTGTGACCGCTCGATCCTGTGAGTAGACCCTTTATTTTTCCACTTACTGTAATAGGGTGATAACACTGTTCATTCTGCATTCTTCGGCAGAAATACTGTCACCCTGTCACAGCTTGAAATGGGCTTTATGTAATTGACAAACACATCAAATCCCAACTCCAGCTAATACTTTTTAAAGCGATATTAAAGTCTAAATGTTTTCAAACTATTTCAAATGTCGATTAAATCCCCTACAATGGAGGCTGCTCCTTGATGTTTAAATGTTTTTTTCCTGCAGAATCAGCTGGTCTCCTGAACACTGGCCCTGATATCCTGTTTTAGCGGGGCTCCTTTCCCCTGCAGGGTCCTATGGAGCCACCCTTGTGTGTGCTAGTAAGCTGTGTGTGTCTCCACAAATACTCAGGATACAGTCAGTGTACCCATCACACTCAGAACCGCTGCTCCATGAGATAAGAAGTGGGTGCAGCAGGTGTCAACGGGTGGCTTACGTCAAAGTATAAGTAAAGGATGGACACCGGCACTCCAAAGCAAATCCAGTACGTCTTTTTATTCACGTACTTGTTGCAAATGCAAAACATAAGATACTATCTTGTGTTTTGCATTTGCAACAAGTACGTGAATAAAAAGACGTACTGGATTTGCTTTGGAGTGCCTGTGTCCATCCTTTACTTCCACAAAAACACAGGCACAGCAAGGAAAGCCACTCCTCTGCTCCTGCTTCTTTCTCCCTCCCTTCTCCCTTCTCCACACCAGAAGAGAGAATGCTGCTGGAGACTGCTCTGGCCCTTGTGATCTTGCACTGGTCGAGGAAAGCTGATCTGAGAGAGTTGGAGCTGTTTGGAAACATGATGACTGTAAGCGCTTGGACACAAATTTACCGAAATACTTTGCTGGGTGATGTATATTTGTTTGATCTGGATTCATTATTGAAAATATTAGGAGTGTAATATTACTGTAAGCAGTTACAACACGTTAAAAAAAAACAACAGGTTTTGGCCATATAAATAATAAAAAGTTGACCATTGTAAGCGCCTCCCACCATTGCAGCATGGCTTTTTCCAACCCTTGTAACTGTTGTTACTGCTGGACAGCTTGGCCCATAACTGTAAGCATAATAATAATAAAGGCTCTACGCATAATAAAATATGTTACGGGGGACACAGAAAAACAAAACCTGCTAATGCTATCATCAGACTGCATCACATATGTCATCTGTTATTTTGCCCGTAGTTCCACTTTAAGGTTTTATCTGACATGGAGTGGCTGCAGGTTCCCTGGACCCGGTGGGAGAGCCATTTCTGTAATATGCAATCCTTTCACTGTGTTCAATGATAAGATCTGCCTTTCAACTCCTCGCTGTGTTTTTCAAACACATGCATAGATCGCACGGGGACTTGTCTTCAAAAGTGTCAAATTTTGTTCTGGCTTTTAATTTTTTTTTTCTGCCGAGCTGATCAGCGCTCCGTTCCTGCAAAAAGCCTTCTCCTAATGGGCTAGTGTAATTGCCCTGCATCGATACTTTTACCTTTGTACATCAGCATAATTTACAATGGCAAAAAGGGAATGTGCTAGTAAGCTGTGTGTGTCTCCACAAATACTCAGGATACAGTCAGTGTACCCATCACACTCAGAACCGCTGCTCCATGAGATAAGAAGTGGGTGCAGCAGGTGTCAACGGGTGGCTTACGTCAAAGTATAAGTAAAGGATGGACACCGGCACTCCAAAGCAAATCCAGTACGTCTTTTTATTCACGTACTTGTTGCAAATGCAAAACATAAGATACTATCTTGTGTTTTGCATTTGCAACAAGTACGTGAATAAAAAGACGTACTGGATTTGCTTTGGAGTGCCTGTGTCCATCCTTTACTTCCACAAAAACACAGGCACAGCAAGGAAAGCCACTCCTCTGCTCCTGCTTCTTTCTCCCTCCCTTCTCCCTTCTCCACACCAGAAGAGAGAATGCTGCTGGAGACTGCTCTGGCCCTTGTGATCTTGCACTGGTCGAGGAAAGCTGATCTGAGAGAGTTGGAGCTGTTTGGAAACATGATGACTGTAAGCGCTTGGACACAAATTTACCGAAATACTTTGCTGGGTGATGTATATTTGTTTGATCTGGATTCATTATTGAAAATATTAGGAGTGTAATATTACTGTAAGCAGTTACAACACGTTAAAAAAAAACAACAGGTTTTGGCCATATAAATAATAAAAAGTTGACCATTGTAAGCGCCTCCCACCATTGCAGCATGGCTTTTTCCAACCCTTGTAACTGTTGTTACTGCTGGACAGCTTGGCCCATAACTGTAAGCATAATAATAATAAAGGCTCTACGCATAATAAAATATGTTACGGGGGACACAGAAAAACAAAACCTGCTAATGCTATCATCAGACTGCATCACATATGTCATCTGTTATTTTGCCCGTAGTTCCACTTTAAGGTTTTATCTGACATGGAGTGGCTGCAGGTTCCCTGGACCCGGTGGGAGAGCCATTTCTGTAATATGCAATCCTTTCACTGTGTTCAATGATAAGATCTGCCTTTCAACTCCTCGCTGTGTTTTTCAAACACATGCATAGATCGCACGGGGACTTGTCTTCAAAAGTGTCAAATTTTGTTCTGGCTTTTAATTTTTTTTTTCTGCCGAGCTGATCAGCGCTCCGTTCCTGCAAAAAGCCTTCTCCTAATGGGCTAGTGTAATTGCCCTGCATCGATACTTTTACCTTTGTACATCAGCATAATTTACAATGGCAAAAAGGGACAATAGAATTACTTTGCAGCTAATCTCTTTGTAGAGAAAGACTCTCAATGAGATTGTAAGGCTCTGTCCTTTCCGTCTCTCTCTCTTTTCACTGGTGGGCGTTGAACGTTAAGAAGGTCGATTCATAAGTAAATGCTTTTGAATAGACATGAGTATGTGGTGTGGGGATGTTAATCAGGAGGAGGTAAAGGGGTTGTGTCATATGGAAGAATTCTAGAATTGGGAAAACATTTGCTTGAGCAGAACTTTAGGTCATGGGTCAGTAAGTCAGTAAGTCATTCTTTATGTGGAAAAGTTTGGCTCTGCAGGTTTTCAGAAGACGTGATGCAACACATATTTTTCAGAAACATGCCAGTAATGGCAGCTACCGTCTGGCATGTACCTTAGGGGAGCTTGACATGATAAATAAGGCCTTTCTTGCAGCTGCACTGGTAGAACAGGTGTACTGGGCCATGAAGGGGCATGAGTGCCAGAAGATACCACTACTGATAGAAGATGCTGGTCTCTGAGATGAATTGCAGGGAGGAAGTAAACTCAGAAGACACACAGCAGGGGAAGCACTACAGAACACATCATAGTCAGATGCAGGCCAAGTCGTCAATGTGAGGGAAGCATGGTACCAAACAGCAGGCAGGAGCATAGTTAGGAGATAGGCCGAAGGACAGGATCCTGCAGATGATGCAGTACAAGGCAGCAGGCAGAAGCAAGGTCAAGGGACAGGCTGTGCTCAACAGAATTCAAAGCAGTCGAAGAATGGTCAAGACAGGATGGGTCGGTATCAGATTATCAGAATCAGGATTCAAGATCTCGGGTACACAGGGAAGTTGAAGATCACTTAGCACTGAGGGTTTGAATGTCACAGCCTAAATAGCTTGTCTGGCGCCATGATTTGAAGTACATGCGCATGCACATCCCAAAGAGTGCAGAGGCACATAGCCAGTCCTGATTCTTTGAACCAAACCAGACGCATGTGCAGATGTTCATGCAGCACCTCTGGTACTGGTTTCTTGACACTATCATTCCTCGTAAAGCAGCATCTGGGGGCACATGTCTCCCCCCCCCCCAGCTTTGGCCCTGCATACAGCATATATAAAACATACATACACACAGCGAACTATTGGCTTATTCACAAAGGGTTGAATTGTTTGGAGAAGGCAGGAGAAGTGAACAATCTAGGACAACATAGCTGAACTGTAGAGTGAGCTTAATTGGATAGATTGTTCACTTCTACGGCCTTCTCCAAACTCTTCACCCTTTTGTGAATAAGCCCCTGTGTGATGGGTATATCTGAAACATGGACACATATTTATTTTTTCCCAAGAGGAAGAGACTGGCAGAATAGAGGTTATTTTCTATGAGATATACATTCATTAAAAAGTACATTTTTGCATGTTCTCAGTTTGTCCTGCAACATCAGTTTACCATAATAATTTTGCTAAGCCCGATGGCTAATGAAACCGTGTGTTACTTAGAGATAAAGCTTAATTCCAGACCCGTTTCTCCTTTAAAAGCTGTCAAGTGATGGTGATACCGCCGGCTGGACTGGTATCGGGTAACCTTCAAGGCTGCAGCATCAACTCTTTGAAAAATGCTTCCTACACAAACTGGTGCAAACATGTGACCAAGCGCCAAGCTGACAGCAACCCAACGAGATAACATTTGTCATCAGTGTCACTGTTAATTTAAACTGCTTGGTGTAAGGCCGCAGACACAAGTGGATTAAGGGTCACTGCCTTAAACAAATGCTCGTCCAAACTTAACACGTGTCAGCAATCTCTCTCCCTCACTCACCCTGTGTGGCGAGCTGGGAGCTGGAGAATGGATAGGCAATCAATAAAATTCAATTGTCATATAAAGTGTCAGCTAATGTCGGTCTTTAACGCTTTTAGCACTGGATTTTGCTGCTGTTCCTTGGTCATATCAGGACTTTTGTATTTGGGAAGTATAGAAGGGTGAATCAAATTGCAGGGGGTTAGTTGAATCTTGTCTAAAATTAGCAAAACCCAAACTTAGCAGTGAATCCCTTTGAAGTCTAAGGGGAAGACCAAATCCTGCTGTTAAATTCTGGCCACCTATTGGGACAACAGGCAAACTATTGACACAGGGAGCTGGGCACTGCCATGGGAGACATTTAGCAATGCCAATTATTTTTCTTTCAAAACCGTACATTGTGGAGAGGGTTCTTTTATCGTAACTTCAAAGGTGACATGGAATTAAACACTTGTCCACTAAATTACATGCTTGGTACATGGCTCTATGCTGTATTTAGTGTTACACAATGGTATGAGGTTCATGGACAGCATCAACAACACTATACTCTAACATCATATATTTTCGGTGTTTAAATAATTTGTTAACTTTTTTTTTTTACATTGGCTTAAATACAACAGCAGCCCCCCAGTCTGCTTCATTAAAACTTATAAAAAGGCTTTTAGGTAATTTCGGCTGCAACATCTGATTTTTTATCAATTGTTATTAGGCCTGAATAGACCAGTGGAAATAGCAGCCACAACAGATCTAAACGCTATAGCTTCGATCACTCAAAAAATAGTAAAAATAAAGCTAAAGTCCTCAAATTTATACAATTTGCCCAGTGGCACAACAGTTTAATAGTATAGTTTGTGTCTTAAACGTTTAATAAAATGTCAAAGCACTTCAAAACCGCAACCCCATACTTCCAAAACCCCTCCCCGCCCCCATATCCCTAATAATTCAAAATATAGACTTAATCTATGGATTTATTTTTAAAATTTTCACTCATTGTATAGCTTGGCAGATGTCATTTGCATGGCACTAGCACCCCTAGACGCTGCTGAGGAGTATAGGACATTTTACAAATAAAATGCATCAGGAAAGTATGTAAGCACTTGAAAAAGCAACAAAGAAATAGAGACAGGGCAGGCATATTATAACACAAAACAATGGAGTGTATTCTTCGAGAGACGACAGCCACAAATATTGTTCAATGGCTGGACACTATGTAAGCAGCTTGGAAAGGCTGCAATGTAAGAGGTAAAGATGAGGCAGACTTTATCTTGAAATAAACAATTGGTCACAAAATTCAAGGATTTTATGGATTTTATGATTTTATCAAGCAAGATTTAGCAACTCCAAAACTACAGCTCTTGTAGGATTTTTCTGCTCTGAAATGATCCAAGGAAGGAAAACTGGTGAACCGGTGACAGGGTCATGGGCGGCCAAAGCTCTTTTATGCACGTAGGGAGCGAAGGCCAGCCAATAGAAAAGTTACTGTAGGTCAAATTGCTGAAAAAATTACTGTTGGCTCTAAAAGAAAGGTGTCTGAACACACAGTGCATCACAGTTTGTTGCATATGAGGCTGCATAGCTTGGGTCATGCCATTCATGTAGATATTACTTTTACACGTACAACCTACCTAAACATTGTTTGCTGATCAAGTACACCCCTTTATGGAAACCATATTCCCTGATGACAGTGGCCTCCTTTAACAGGATAATGAACCCTGCCACACTGCAAAAATGGTTCAAGAATGGTTTGAGGAAGAGAACAAGGTGTTGACTTGGCCTCTAAATTCTCCAGATCGCAAGCCAATCGAGCATCTGTGGGATGTGCTGGAAAAACAAATCCGATCCATGGAGGTCTCACCTCACAACTCACAGGACTTAAAATATCTGCTACTGACAACTTGGTGCCAGATACCACAGCATACCCTCAGAGATCTAGTGGAAGCTAATGGGTCAGGGCTGTTTTGGAAGAAAAATTGGGTCCTACTCACTAGTAGGTGGGTGGTCATAATGTTATGGTTGATCTATATATATATATAGATATCTATATCTATCTATCTATATCTATATATATATATATGAT
>NW_017306553.1:29552-31862 GCF_000935625.1 Nanorana parkeri
CATATATATGTATATAATTATTATTATTTTTTTTTTTATTGTTTTAATAACAATGAAAAGTTAAGTCTGTAGTATCAGGGGCAGGGGTTTTGCAGTCATTGGTAATCCAAGTTTGATTCATGCTTATAAAAGAGAGCCAGTCCACGATGTCAGTGGGCAGACTATAGTAGCAAATGAGGAGTAAGAATTGAGCACATTAGCAGCAGTTGCAGACAACTGGCTCTGAACTTACATAGTTACATAGTATTTGAGGTTGAATAAAGACACATGTCCATCAACTTCAACCTGTTGTGTTTATGTGTATGGTATTTGGAGGAGGAAGAAGATGATGGCTTTGTCAGCTATGCAACTGCCTCTTGCATGTACTGTGGCTGTACAGCAAAGCCACTCTGAGATAGAAAAGACAGACATGCCCTGAATCTAGATAGTGCAACTCAGCCACCATTTTTTCATGATAAACCAGCTCGCCCCTTACTACCTCCACATGTCGAACCTCTGCCTCTCACTTTAGGCCTACCTGACATTACCTAAATTTAATGGCCGCTATGGCAATAGGGGGAATAAATATGTGGTTCTTTGGTGCATACCGCACAAGTACGGTATGTGATAATAAATGACAGTTGACACCCTATTTTTTGAGTAACATGTCCTCCTTCATTAAATGCACTTCTCAATGCAATATTTACAAAATTAGTCTTCATTCTTTAGCATACCGGCAAATGATTGTGATTTAAAATATTTTTAAACGTGAACCTTGTCTCCGGAGAGACAAAAGAAAGCAGAACACATTAAAAGATGGATTGTCTATTTCCACTGAATATTCAATTTCCAAAACCCAGCTGCCTTCAGTCATTTGAATTGCCATCTAATGCGCGATGCTTATTTTTATCTGTGTAGATTACTTTTTTTTTTCCTGTTGATTATGTCTCGAGTTGAACTTTGTCTCCTTATCTGTGTATTTGAATAAAAATATGAAGTAGTAAAGTGAGGACATTTGGAGGTGAGAAGCACACTCATGGGGGTAGTACGAACTATCATAGCATGCATCACTCTCACCAATAAATAATAAAACCCAATTTGCACCTTGCGGTATATGCCTACAAACACTCTGTCTATGGAATGTTTCAGATCCGTCAAGAAATAGCAATTTATGTGACAAAAAGCAAATAACAAAATAATTTTATTCATGTCCAAATAAACCGTATGGGGAACTCGCGACAGTCTGGATCATTTTCAATCTGTTTTGCACATTTAGGCATCACAGTTTGTTCTCGTCAAAGTGACAGACATTGACTTTTATAGCTGCATTGATGGGATCTTTTTTTTTTTTTTTTAAACCAAGCTTGCCCTCTGTTTTAAATTTTTTGAACAACGTCTCATAGTAGTCCATCACAGAGATGATTCACATGATTTTTGAGCAAATGGAATTACTTATTTTGGGCAGCACAGTTGCGTAGTGGTTAGCGCTTCTGCCTTGCAGCACTGGGGGTCCCTGGTTTGAATCCTGGCCAGGTCACTATCAGCAAGGAGTTTTCATGGTCTCCCTGTGCTTGAGTGGGTTTCCTCCGGGTACTCCGGTTTCCTCCTACACTCCAAAGACATGCTGAAAGGCAAATTGGCCCTGTGTGTATGCATGTGAGATAGGGACCTTAGATTGTAAGCTCAATGAGGGCAGGGACTCATGTGAATGTACGCTATGTAAAAGTGCTGCATAAAATTGTTGGCGCTATATAAATACCTGTAATAAATAAATAATTTAAATGACCTGATATATCTTCACCCTCGTTGGTTGAGCCTGCTTTGATGTTTCTCTAAAGTGCTGCATTTTTTCTGGTCAATTTTATCCATTGTGCTTAATAATGACAAGTAAAAAATAAAAAAAGAGCTTTTGGAAGGATTTTGATTTAAAAAAAAAGGCAAAGTGAGAGAGTCTAAAAGCCCACTCACTGACCCACTTATACTACCCCACTGTTCTGTTGTGCCCTCAATGAACGGTCAGTCATTCTGTGTATTGGGGTAGCAGGAGACCTCCTCATAGAGGGTACTGCTTGGGCCAGAGAAGCCAGTCTCCAGGCCCAAACACTGCAGGTGTCATGTGAGTACGAGGATGTTAAATGAATGGAGTGGTAGGGAAGGTTGCAAGGGTGAGTATATATGGCTGTGGGCAGGGGTGAGTTTTCATAAGAATCTGTTACTATGTTGCTATCAAATGAGATCCCACTTTAATAGAAATCAGTTTATGAACTTGAAAACTTGAAGTGCAACTTAATTCAAAACTTTTTTTTTGGGGGGGGGGGGGGGTTGGGGTAC
>NW_017306553.1:32416-33822 GCF_000935625.1 Nanorana parkeri
GGGGGGGTGTTAGGGTTAGAACCTCTATTGGGGTCTTAAATCTTCCACCCAGCGCATAGCTGGGAAAATGCCATTCACATGGCATTACCACCACTAGATGGAGTTGGGAACCATAAGAATTTCCTATGCTCCTCAGCACCATCTAGTGCGAAAGGCTCTTTAGTGTCCATTAAAGAGATTTTCTTACTTTCTATTCATGGAGGTACAAGCAGTGGGCGTAAATCTCTCGATTTGTCAATACTATTCATATGACACCTCGACTCCTAGACCCGAATGGCATTCGGGAGCTCACCAATGCTATGTGGTATTTGACAGGAGATGTCCAAATTTCAAGGAATGTCTAGAGTCCTGTGGCGTGCTTTACACCACTGCATCCGACGCTTTGCATTGCACTTGGTGATGTAAGGCTTGGATGCAGCTGCTCGGCCATGGAAACCCATTCCATGAAGCTCTCTACGCACTGTTGTTGTGCCAATCTGAAGGCCACAGCAAGTTTGGAGGTCTGTAGCTATTGACTCTGCAGACACTTGGCGACTTCTGCACATTGTGCGGTTCAGCATGCGCTGACCCCTCTCTGTCATTTTACATGGCCTACCACTTGGTGGCTGAGTTGTTGTTGTTCCCAGTTGCTTCCACTTTGTTATAATACCACTAACAGGTGACTGCGGAATATTTAGTACGATGGAAAATTTCATGGATGGACTTATTGCACAGGTGGCAACCTATCACGGTACCACGCTTGAATTCACTGAGCTCCTGAGAGCGACCCATTCTTCCACAAATGTTTGTAGAAGTGTCTGCATGCCGAGGTGCTTGATTTTATACACCTGTGGCCATGGAGGTGATTGGAACACCTGAATCCCATGATTTGGAGGTGTGTCCCAATACCTTTAGCAATATAGTGTATATCTATCTATATAGATAGATAGATAGATAGATAGATAGATAGATAGATAGATAGATAGATAGATAGTTAGATAGATATGAAATATGATTCCTTTTTGCTCTTATATATTGCTTTTTGAAAACTAAGTAACGTGTTTTCTGATTAATAAGTGATTCATATTTCAATATGTCATATTTCCCAGATAAAGGGAAGTCTTGGCTCTAACGGCCAATGAGAAATATTCTCCCAGGGATTATCACTGTTCCCTTGCAATCAAGAAATTAAAATTTGCCTAATTTTGCTTAGCCCATATTTCTGTAACTGATAGATTTATACACTTATCTCACTACTTGTAAGCCGCGTCTTCCCTCTTCGGCAGATTGAGAGCTTGACTGACAGCTGAAATGCGACGCTTGAAGTATTGCTCAGTCTTTGAGTTGAAAAAAAAACAAACAAAAATAAAGCATTCAATCCAGCTTAGAGATGTGCGAGGAGCACCATGTGACCCGAGAGATAAGGG
>NW_017306553.1:33847-34838 GCF_000935625.1 Nanorana parkeri
AAGTGGCTTTCATATAGGCCATGCTCATATGAAGCTATAGGCAATAACACTCAATGTCAGTCAGCTGCGGCAAAAGGTTAATCAGATATTACTCTGGGTTTAGGAGCCCGAATGGTTTTGCACAAGGAGACATTTGTTATTGTGTAATTTGGGGCTAATATCCTCTAGATCTCAGATAATGCCTTATCTTTAAAATGGAGGACGTTATAGTTAACCTCACCATAATTACAGAGCTACTTGACAGGCTGGCTTGCAGAAAGACACAACTATTTATCAGTTGTACAGATGAAAGATAAAGAAGAACTCCAAGTCAATATAAAGACTATCTTTTGGACTTAAAGTGGACCTTACAATAACTGGTCTGCATCAATACATTCCCGACATGTCACAAGATACAGGGAAAAAATATAATGTAATGTTATTAAAAAGCCATCTTTGAGCTCTAGCCAGTGACCTTTCCTAGATTGAGTCGATGTCATCAGTCTGCTGCAGACAGGAAGAAGCATTTCTTCAGTCTCCTCTCCCCCAGTGATAAGGCTTCAACATAGTAACTTTGTAGCAAGTCTGAAGGTGAGAGGCTGCATCAGGGGCTGATCTGTGCCAGACATTCCTGAACGCAGCCAGGAACTGCACAGACACCAGAATTTACATAATTGTGTCATCCAGGGCCATACCTACAATGAGGCAGACTGAGGCGGTTGCTGCAGATGCCATCTCATTGGGTCACATGGGGGGGCAACAGGTGTACCTGCAACCACCTTTGCACCCAGAGCATCACAGAAATAATAATAATAATAATAATAATAATGATGATAATAACACACCAAGGAAATAACAAAAACAAAATGACTCCAGTTTGCATCAATTTAATAAGGAATTAGCCATAACAGAAAGTCTGTAAGGTATTAAAAGTTCTACAGTAACTGTACGTTGTTAAACAATAAAAAAACAAATAAAATTATAATAATTATAATAATACATGAATGTAACA
>NW_017306553.1:34901-50603 GCF_000935625.1 Nanorana parkeri
AATTCAGTGTTAATGTCCTGGTAAGCAGTGCACTTGAAATTCACCCCCAGTACTGAATATGTAAATTGAACCATTTAACCTTGAGCTGAAATCTGATGTCATTTTAATTTAGCTTCAGAGCTCATTTGAAAAGCTATACATACACCACTGAAAGTTTTGTTATATACGCTTAACAAAAAAACGGGTGATCCTGCCAGAAATCCAGTTTGCAAATTCCTGTGCAGTGTTATCTCAAGCAGTGTTATCTCAAGCAGTGTTATGACCCTGCCCAGTTCAGCTATGTGAACTACAAAACAACCCCACCCCAACTATATAATAGAAAATATTAGAGGTAGAGAGGTATTATCTAGCACTAACACACTTCCTGCCCCAGGGTGACAACGCTGACCCTCCAATATGGCAAACGAGCATTGCTATGCTTGGATAGAAGATGTGTTATTGACGGGATCACCAGGTGAAAACAAAGGGGTCACTCCATGAGGCATTTTATTTATTTATATATTACAGGTATGTATACAGTGCTTTGAATTTATGCAGCACTTTACATAGTTGCACATTCACATCAGTCCCTGCCCTCAAGGAGCTTAAAATCTCAGGTCCCTATCTCACTTGTACACATACGAGTGCCAATTTAGACAGGAGCCAATTAGCCTACCAGTATGTCTTTGGAGTGTGGGAGGAAACCGGAGTACCCGGAGGAAACCCACACAAGCACAGGTAGACCATGCAAACTCCTTGCAGATAGTGACCTGGCGGGAATTCAAACCAGGGACCCCCAGTGCTGCAAGTCAGAAGCAATAACCTCTACGCCACTGTGCTGCCCTGATGAAGGGAGCCTGACTGCCCTGAAACGTTGCTTTATGACAAGATATGTGTACATCAATAAAATGACCACTCGTTGAAGATTTTACTTTGGTGTGCTGGTGATATACTTTACTACATCCCTAGTATCGTGATACATTGCTTTAGTGTGTTGGAGTGTATGAATGTACATGTGTTACAGTAACATCCCACAGAGGAAACATGTCAACACAACCCCAGTGTCCATAGCAGGCATGTGCACTTCGTTTCGGAAAGATTAGTTATTCAGACGAATTTTCGGAAATACGGAGATTCGGATATATCGGAATCTCCGAATGACAGAAATGACGAACGGAAACGAATCAGAATTTCTGATAACTAAAATTTCGGAAGAAATATGTTAGCGGTAGTCGGTGCGAATCTTTGTTTCTGAACGAATATTCGTTGCAGCAAAGTGACATTAGACAAAAGAAAAAAATATGATTTTTTTTTTACAGTCTGCAGAAGATTAAACAAAAAGCATGCGGTTCCCCCCAAATGATACCAGACTCTTTAGGTCTGGCAGGAATGTTAGTAGGGACCCCCTCCCCAAGTTAAAAAAAGTAAACAACTGTGTGGGGTTCTGGGATTCCCCCAAAAGTCATATCAGGCTCTTTAGGTCTGGTAGGAATTTTAAGGGGGGAACCCCACCCCCAAAAATGGGAGAAAAAAACGGTGGGCCCCCCGAAAGGGGAGCGATGATGTTACGCCCTAAATGGCCTTTTGGGGGGAACCGCACACACTTTTTTTAAACTTGAGGAGGGGGTCCCTCCTAACATTCCTACCAGACTTAAAGGGTCTGGTATCAATTGGGGGGGACCTCACACTTTTTTTTTTCTCTTCTGCAGAGTGTAGGAAAAAAAAAGTTATTTTATTTCCTTTTGTCTAATGTCACTTTGATGCAACAAATATTCGTCCAGAAACGAAAATCTGTACAGACTACCGCTAACAAATGTCTTCCGAATCCAAATCCTGAAACAAATTGACTTTCAGACTCGATCCCGAAAAACGAAATAACGGAAAATCCGAATGAAAACGAAACAAGACGAAACAAATGTTTTGCCGGTGCACATGTCCAGTCCATAGTTTGTGCACTTTAGCCAATGCAGGGCAAGTTGTAAACATTACAGAGTGAATTAGAACCCCTCTTTAACCACTTGAAGTCCGCCGTGTTAGACCCCCTTCCTGTCCCGGTCATTTTGCAGTATTCAACGCTGCGGTACTTTGACTGACATTTATTCCGTCATGCAACGCTGTACTGAAATTAATTTTATACCATTTTTTAGGGACAGATAGCGCTTTATTTTGGTGGTATTTAATCACCACTGGGGGGTTTATTTTTTACTATATTAAGTAAAAATTACCAAAAATTGAAAAAAAAACTGTTTCCCCTATATTAAATTATAAAACATTTATCATTACCCAATTTTTTTGTAAAATATAAGAAACGGGGTCACGTTGGGTAAAAAGACACCTAACATGTCGAGCCTTAAAATTGCGCGCACGCGCGAAACCTCAAAAGACTACAATACCCAAAATTGGCCATAGGCGACGCTTTAAAAGCTTTTACTGCTCATCAGTTTAGTGTTATCAGTGATTGATGGGCCTAAAATTATTGCTCTCACTCCAACGTTTGCAGCGATATGTATCATGTGTAGCGCAATTGTCGTTTTCGTGCGCTGACGCATATTTACGTTTTTATGTGCGTAAACGTGGGGGTGGGGGACTTAAACATTTTTTTTTTTTTTTATATGTGACTTTTATTTTATTTTAACTTTTTTTTATTTATATTTGTTTTCTTTTTACACTTATTGTTATTGCTATTACATAGGGGGATACAATCCCCCTATATAATTGCAAAGGCACACTGACAGGTCCTCTTTATGGAGACATTAGGGGTCTCTAAGACCACTAATGTCACCTGGGGACCGCAAAAGAAGCTGAAGAAGAAGAGATCTGCTTCATCAGCTTCTTTTCTCTGGCTATAGCAGCCAGATGACTGACAGGTGGATGCGGAAGTGATGTAATACACATCACTTCTGCATTCACACTACGGAGGGAGATTAGCAAGAAGGATGCTGATCTCCCTCCATCTTCCTCCTGACGCCCTCCCGAGCCGGTCCTGGGCCGCAGAACACTCCATACAACCGATCAGCTATAGAGCCGCTGATCAGTTGTATGAGAAACAACCGGTAATGGCTGTGCTGAATGTACGGGTTTTTCCTGCCCGTGCGTGTGCAAGCAGGAAAAAAATGCCATCTGGAGACAGCAACCCGCCAATGGGAGTCTGCCATCCGTCCGTTTTTTCTCAACAGGCCGACGGCAGGAGGTTAAAGGGACATTAAAGGATATTTGTTTACCCTCCCCACAATATTAGTGTAAGGACTTACTTTAAATCATGCCTCTTAATACGATCATCTTCTTCCTTACTGACGTTTTCAGCTGTCCCTCCAGCGCTGGTGCGGGTCTCCGATCCAGCGCTGACTCCTCTGTCCTCCTCTTCTCTGATGTCCCACGGTGTCTGTGCGGGTGCCCGCTGCTCCATAGACTTACCTTGTGTCTCTCCTCGTCTCCCGGCCGAACATCTGAACTGCGCATGCGCCCGCCCCAAGATCCTTTACGGCCGCCGGAGACTCTTCAGATGTTCGGATGGGAGTGCATGGCGAAGACACAGGTAAGTTTAAACCTGCTTCAAAAGGTTTTTTTTTTAAGTTTATGCATATATCTACTGCCTGCTAGCAGTAGATATATGCAAAAAAAAACGCTGAGGGTTTAATAACCTTTTAATCTGAGCAGCCTGCTAGTTAATGGCTATGTGCAGAGAGTGCAACAGCTGATGTAGCATGCAGCATTTACCTAGCACAATAGGGTTGTGTGAACACTTGCCCTTTGTTAGCTGTAATTATAATTGATCAGATTACTGCACACTTTTATAATTATCATCCAGCAGTGATGAGTAAATTGTTCTTCTTGACTTGATTATTGGCAGGAGGTCTGGATCTTAATGTTGGCCCAAGGCGCCATTTTGACTGCGTTTGTTGCCGAATTTTCCCACGTGAGCGCAATCTCGCTAATTACATAAGCATAAAATAGCCTCGCAGGGAGGCCGGCGCCTGAATGGACCCTAAAGATAAACTGTTTACTCCTTCCGGTCCTTCTCTTAAACTGGTTATCTCGTAGGACTGCTTGGCAGAGAATATTTCCCGTCTCTCTCATTCTGCTCTGCAAGTCAATTTGATGTTCCGATAAATGTATCAGGATGTAAATGCAGTAATTATGATACAATGCGTGTATTGTTTCCTTCTGCTGGCTTGTACCATTCTCCTGCTTAATAAAAATGTAAACATGGCAGAATCTCCACATTCATCGCCGCCTTATTGTTGTGAAACATGTAATGATTAGCCCGTGGGTGAAGGCAGGTGGCTTGCATTTCACTTCACTATTACCTAAAGTGTATATAAACCCCAAACCAAAAATGTAATATATTGTAGCTTACTAGTTCCTAGATGTGGTGTCTGCCTTAGTTTTCTTTTTTCAAGCCTTTTTTTTCCTTTTATTTTCTACTGGTGATTCTGCCAGCAACACACTTTCTGTCCTAGGCTAACAGCACTTACTCACCACTCTGTATCACGGCAACAAAAACAAGATAAGACTATGAACTAGTAATGCATCAAAATTTCAGCCGTCAAAACATTTTGGCCAAAAATAGTACTATGGGCACAATGCCAATAGTAGCAAAATCACTGAAAATAATGCAGAAAATAAGGTGCATCCCTAGCTTCTCCCGCTGGGCGCCCGCCTGTGTTCCCTCCGATCCCTTCTGCTCTCCCCCACCTGTGTCAGCAGAGGTAGTGGGGATCGGAGGGGAACAGAACGACACTCAGCAGAGAGGAGAGAAACTGTCAGGAGACCAAGCGAGGCAGTGCAGGGAGGAGACAGCAGTCAGCTGTCACAAGAGGCCAAGCTCTCTGCCCGAGTCTGCGTACTGTGTCCCCAGTTATGAATGAACAGGAAGTGCTCTACATCACTTCCTGTTCATTCATATTTGTGGACATAGTGACTCATACTATATCCACAGTTTATGAGTGGACATTCAGTATAAAGGATTCCTGTTCATTTATAACAGGGGCTGCAGAATAAGAGATTGCGGACTCTGTGTTTCAATCTCTTTTTCTATTTTAAAAGGGACATTCTGATTCTGAAACTCACCTCCTGGTGATTCTGAAACACACCCATAGGTGTTGATAGAACACACCTGATGGAGATCCTGAACCACACTTGTAGGTGTGGTTCAGACACACCTCCTGGTGATTCTGAAACACACCTGTTAGTGGTAATCGAACATCATCCTTGCTGCTTGTGGAAACTTTCTGACTTTAGCACAGGTAGAGCAGATGTAGACAGATGCTTAATAGGCAGATTCTGGTACTGGTCTACATAACAAATGTTATTCTCAAGCTCTGTGCACTGCAATCATTACCTTTGGATACTTCTACAAATCCAGATCCACGTTCATTTTAAAGACCGTGGGAGCTTCAGTCATAAGATCATTGCAGTAAGATTGCTCCTCACTCCTATTGCTACACTCCTTTTAACCCAACAATCTGGGTATGATAGTGAGTCCCACATCAGGTAGGCGGAGCTGGGAACTCAAGAGCAGAGAGCTTGCTGTTAGAGTTCCAAGAAACAAACAAAAAGGGTTCAGCCAACATATAGCACTACTGCCGCCAGATGAAGACAAAGAGCATAGGAAATCCCTATGCTCCTCAGCTCCATCTAATGGCTGTAATGCGGTGTGAACAGCATCCGCCCAGCTGTACACTGGGCAAAGCCTTTATGAATTAGTTCCTATGTGATTCAACTTAATAGCTTTCAAAAATAGCTTGACATGGGCTTAGCCGTCGAATATTTTCAGTTTTCATAAGCCTCTGAAAGTTATACTAATTTATATGTAAATGTTATTCATAGCTCTTTTTATTTAAGACAGTTTGTATATTAGATTTATAGGTCCTTAAAGTAGCTATTAGGTACTGTATTTTGTCAGCTGAGAAAATTGCCGGTGAATTCACATGTATTAGAGGCTAACCGTCTGGCACCCAAGTCATTCCAAGGCCACTTGACTCGGACGTCTGCTTCTATTGCCCATTAGGGATAAGTCAGCCTCCGGTCCTTGGTAACACACTGAACCATAATGAATTATTTTCATCACTTTCAAGGGAATTAGATTATTGGTTCCATCACTGGGTAATTGAGTTGATTCAGTTCAATCAGCGGAGTTAAAATGACACACAGGATGGCACAAACTAAGTGGCACTTGAGGGATCCTGCTAGACCTTGGATGCGGGTTCGCAAATTTAAGATGGAATCAAGCGGAAGAGGCAATGTCCGTCTTTGGTTTTAGACCGGGAAAAATAAATGATCGTCTCTTGTATGAAATGATGTACAATATATCAAGTTAGGAGAGAATGTAGCCAAGCCTCTAAGTAAAAATCCCTTTATTATTTAAGCAAAGTGTTTAAAATATTATTTTATAAGCAAATCTGATGTAATAAGGGTCGATCAGCCTACAGAGTCTTATATTGTCTCAAAATTAATTTTCGTTTATAAAGTAATGGTAACTGTAGCGGTGTCTCAAGTGTTAGACAAGAATACTGCCCATAGTCATTTTTAGCATGTGCCCATTTCTCCATTATTCCTTGTCTTTCTGGAGAAGAACCTTTCTCCTATTCATATGTTTAATTCTCCTTGGCTAAGAGGGCACAAAGCTGATATATGTTTTGGGCAGAGTTATGAACCATTTGAATGCTTTTGTTTGAGCTGCTCAGCTATTTTTGGCCCTGAACTTGGTTTGTCGGTTGGATGGGTTTAAAACTAGTGTGCCACTTCTGATGGGCTAAAATAATGGACACCTGTGTGGACAATTCGATGACAATAACATGCTGAGGTTGAAGAACATTATTTCAGTTCTGGGGGCCACATGTGTCCACTGGCGATGTAAGAACCAGACCAGATGGACTGGAATACAGAGAATACAAAGCAAATCACTAGACATGTGTGATTTGTTTCGTTCCGAATCAAAATTCGGACACATTTTCCGAAATTCGAACACTGAATTTTTGAATCCCAATGCATCCGAATGTGTCCGAATCTGAATTTCTGTTTCAGAATTTCAGATCCAATCTGAATTTCATTCAAAAACGCAACTGAATAGGACATGTGACTTTTCTAGCTGTGTTTTTCGGTTTAATGCATCCGACTATGTCTGAACACATATTTTAGTTTCGGCAACTTGGGAGCCATCTGATTGACCAGAAAAGTCACATTCCGTAATGAAAATTTATGTTTAGTATATAAATATAATACTAAAGCTGAGGCTCCCAGACCCGCATGCAATTCAGAAATTTGGATCCCGAATGCCATTCGGGTCTAGGTGAGTCAGCTTCACTATTAATATCTGTATATGGTTTTCTGTTTTACTCGCAATGAATATTCGTAAACTCATCCGAAACGAATGAAATTCGGATTTGGTCCGAAACACGAACCAAATTGAATTTCGGATCCGAATCCTGATTTCTGAAATAACGAAATAATCGAACCAAACTGAATTTGTCCGCAGCTTAAATGTCTACAAATCACTGCAATCTATACATCTGCAAATCAAAGTTATTTTTAACCTCTATAGACTATGGAGATTCCAAGTAATTTTCCTGCATGATGTGAACATTTGCAAATTGGGACTAATCTCAGTGTACTAGAACCTAGTTGGTCATGTCTAGCAATTTTGATCAAATGATCAAAATATGCTTCACTCCCCTTCCCCAGTTTGTAAGTGAGCAAGCACCTGGCTCATTTCTTCCATGAGCCATAGAGGAGCTTCTTTTGTGTATCCTCCTTGCATATAAACAATGGTGTGTCTAATATTTGGTCCACAATGATGTGCAATCCAATGCTTTCTTTTGCCGTTTGATTTTCTGATACTGTCGAAATAAAATAGAAGAAATGCTGGCCACACACCAGATTCTGCTGGGATAGTTAGTATTGAGAGTTGTACCACATTACTGGTGTCCCACCTTAGTCTAAGCCCCTGATTGGGTGAAATGCATCAGAGGGGGCAGTGGGTGGCACACTAGTGATGCAGTACAAGTTTGTCAGGGACCCAGGGGGGCCGTTCCTTGTCAGGTTCGCAGGCACGGGCATCGGGCACGGGTAGCTCCTCCTCCTCCCCCTGGCAGGGCATCTGACGCTGGTGTGGCCAGTGCGCGTGCGCAGATCGCTCGCCAGGTGCGCGTGCGCAGATCGCGCGCCAGGTGTTTGTTATCTTCTGCCCCATGTGCTCCAAGATGGAGACTCTCATAGTTTAGAGTTAGGACCGCACTATAAGAGGTGCCTTGGCGCGGCAGTGCGGCTTACACATCCTTTGCAGAAGACGTGTATCCAAACCTCTGTCATTGTCCTTAGTGGTGAGACAAGTTGTTTTACATGCTAGTTTGTGAGTGTGCCATGATGCCTTTCTACTGTTCTACTGTTCAAAGCCCATTTCGTGTGCACCTTACTGTACAACTGGTAACAAATTGTTGAGTGCGTTTGTCGTTTGTTTTGCTTTAGGTGCGCGTGCGCGGTACGCAAGCCGCGCGGGCGTGCAAGCGTAGGGCGCCTGCTCCATTCCATGCCACAGGTGCTACTCAGGCTGGGGGAGGACTTCAGCCTTCACCACTTGCCCTCAGCCTTGTGATTGGACTCTGACTGGGGAAGCCTCCTGGTTGTCTTGGCAGCCAGGGGGCGGTACTGGGTTCCCTGGGTATTTAAAGCTGGTCAGAGCCTTGACTCACTGCTGAGTTATTCTACCTTATGGTGAACACCCAGCTCCCTCCTGTGAACCCGTTGTTTGATCTGACTTCCCGGACACCGACCCTTTTGCTTGACCCTTCGACTACGATTCCTGCTGCCCGCCACGACCCGGAACTGGACCTGACTACCCGATTGGATTATCCTTTTGTACTGCGCTTTTTGGACTTTGTTCGTCCCTGCCAAGGGGTTCCACATCTGGCCCATTGCTCCAGCCCTGACAAAGTTTCAATACACTATCCCAGTAGAAATAGGTATGCGGCAAGCTTTTTTCTTGCTAGTATGGTTGGAGTTGAGGACTCATTCCTCACTCATTCTATCCCTGAGCCGTGGAGGAGCACTGCTTTTTTTGTGTGTTCTCCTTGCATATAAACAATGGTGTGTCCGATATTTAGTCCAAGATGATGTGCAATCCAATGCTTTCTTTTGCTGGTTGATTTTCTGATACTGCTGAAAAGAAAATTGCCACACACATATCACAAGATTTGAAGGTCCAACTGTGCAATTGCTCTACTGCATATTCCTTCTGTTTTGTGATGTTAACTTCCATAGAGTGCTACAGTGACCTGGCAAATCAAATCAAACCTGTTCAGTGTGAGGTTTTTATTAACATTATTTTCCTGGAGAAAGTGATTATGCTTAATTCAGTGACCATTTTCTTTATTTGTTAAAAAAGTTTGGAAGTCAGCCAGGCCAATTTTCTTGTCACATTTGGCAATTTTTAGACTTTAGCACTATAAACAAGGATTTTCATACAATCCCGCAACAAAATTCTCAATACTTGAGACTATTTTACCCTGCAGTTAGTCTCTACTATGAACTGGCATACACCGATAGACAATAGAACTAGAGATTTCAATGAAAATGTTTGCTTTCTAGAAAAGTGAAGACCTCAAACATCTATATAGCTGAACTAATGGCTCTGGGTTGCAATCACTGTCTTTATGGGATCGCTATTCATAATTGTTGCAGCCTATCAATTCAATGTGTGAGAATATTCCTCGCATTTATGAACTGCACATCAAAGCTTGATCAAAAGCCTTTACCTGAAGACTTGCTTATTGAATGAAATCTTTCCATTACCTGATATCGTGTTAAGAGAGAGACATTCAAACTCAAATAGCCAATTAGTGGCCCTGATTATAATCATCAAAACGGGCGCATTGTGACATGCCTTGCCTTTCTTCCTTCTCTTCTTCTATAAATGCCCTCCATTTAAAGCTTTGACAGATGATTTCATAAAGGGAAATTGTATTCCTTAGGAAAATGTTCTTAAAAATACAATGGTATAGGGGGCAATTCTTCTGTTCAAGGACATCTAGGCAACTGGGACATGCTGATATTTTACGGAAATGTTAGATCTCTGTAGGATAAATTGAGCCTGAAACTCTCTCTTTTGTTTTTTTAGACCCCTTTGATGCATAGCTCATAACTCTCCATCTTTTGGACTCAAATGCCATTGTCCAGTTGTCCCACTACCTTCAAAGTCATTGAGAGTATAGAACCGACTTTCTGAAAATGACTAATTTTTCCTCTGGGACTTATCCTTTATGTCTGGTTTCCTGCCAGATATATCTCTGTTTTAACCTGCATCCTCTATAAAATACCCTCAAATTTGAGCCTGCACACATAGAACTCATTTTGTTCGATGATGCATGTCCTATTCTCCCTGTAAACACACTGCAGCAAGTGAGGGTAGTTGCATAGTACACAATTATATAAAAAAGAACCTGCAACTCTACCTACATGGATATGTGAGAAACGTCCTGAATCTGGCAGCACAGAATTATATGAAACTCATGCATGCACATTCACTACTTCATGTATCAACCTAGTAGTGATCCAATTGCAGTGTTGTGAGAATGGTTGCCTAACACCCAACCATATAAAAAGAAGTCTGCAGTCTGACACTGAAGCATTTATGGGAAATGTTTGAATTTGGATTATATGCATAGACAAGGGTACACACTTTATGCCTGGAGAAAAAGTGGTTTAACCTCTGCATGTAGAAAGGGTTGTTTAAAGTATGAGATGTGAAAAAATGGAGTAGCCTTTCACAAGTGCGGGTTCCCACTAACTCAGTAGATTGCAAAAAGGAGTTAGATATGTACAAAATATATCTAGATATTAATATTTATAAGGGCTAACGCAGTAGATTGTTCATCCAGATGTATGCCATTGTCTTAGGGGGCCAGGTGGGTGGTCCTAGCAACCAATGATGCCAGGGGTCCTCTTCCTTTGCAGTCATTAGTTGTTAGGATCGCTGGGTGATCCTAACAACCAATGACAAATGTCAGCATTACCGACGTCCTCCTCTATCCTATACCGCAGCTCTGGCTGTGGCCTGTAAAAAAATAAATAAATAAAAACAGTATGTGCAACATAGTAATGATTATATTATGTGGGGACAATGTGTGGACAAAAATGCTTAATTCAGGGCCCGTTCACACCTTTTTCATGCGGTGCCATCTAACGCACCTGCCTCACTGTAATGTACAGTAGGACTACTTTTTTTAACCTCACCGCAGCGCACAGTATTGTAGTAGTGCACGTTGCAGCGCAGTCAATCACACTGGGGCCAGAAAGTGCGTTTGGGGTGCCATTCAATAAATGGCAACGCTACAAACCTGCTGCAATGTAATGCATAGTAGTTGCATTGCACGGTACTATACATTAATCGGTTTGGCCCTCCACAACCGTCCCAGTTTCTCATGTGACCCCTCGAGGAAATGAATTGCTCAGCTCTGCTTTATAGGATTTTTTGTCTTCCTCTGGAACTATAGGGTTCTAAAGTTATTCATTATTTTTGATTGCTTTTTTTTTGTTTAGCTTGATGGAAATGTGTCTCAACCCTCAGCTCATGTTATTATATAAAACTCATATTAAAGTAAGTATATTAAATTTTCCATTAACATTGTGATCATGGGCATATTCATTGGAAATGTAGGTGATGCAATAAGAACCCAGTAATGTAGTTCATGCAACGCAGGGTGACAACACTACAGTAAATTTACCTTGCAGAAAAAAAAGATGGGCTTCCCTTGCAGAATAACCAGATTTAGAAATGGCTAACAGACCATGTGTAGAAGATATGATACTTGCATTTGGGTTTTCCTAAAGCCTATAGCTCTACAGAAAGTGTATCTAAACCCAAGAGCAAAAATATATGTTGTAGCTTACCACTACTCGGAGATATGGTGGCTGCATGTGTTTATTTTTTAGGCTTTTTTGGGGAGGGGTGACGCTTGCTCTTTTTACTTTATCGAAAGAGGAGTAGTGTTGTCTCCCCAGGAAAGGAAGTGTGTTAAAACTACTGTGAATGACAGAACACCTGCCAATGTGTTAAGGAGGTGAGAAGAAGGGAAGGTTTTCTTTTGTTCACAAAGGTGAGCTGGGCAGGACTGATACCAGTGCTTGAGATAACACACAGCAGAATGCGGGACACAGGACAGCACTAAATTACTGGCAAGATTTAACAGGTATACTGCACTTATCTAACCAATTTACCATAATGGTTTCCATCGTATATTTAACAGGCCAAAAGAGAGCAAAGAAGACAAGTTCACTCCTAAGGTTTAAATAACCTTTAAGATGAACTGAGCACACTCATTTTATCAGATTTGCTATGTTTCCTAGACAACAGTTGAAGTTCCCTGATTCATTTTTAATTCGCTCTTTATGGATGAAACAATTCTTGGAGAGGCTATAAAAATGTGATGCTTCAAGTACAGACATTACCTTCATAATAGATGTAATAACAATACGTAATATATCCAAAAAAAGTTTTTAAAAAACATTTGGTAACAAATATGACAATTTCATCACTCTTTTCAAATTTAATAAAGGGAAGTGCCTGTGTGCCTCTGAATAACATCTTAAAATCTAATTATTTTCATTTGCTAGCTGGGTATATCACTAATGTGCTTCATTGTATTTCATTTGCAATCCAATTTAATTAATATTCTATTACAAATAAAGAGACGTTGAAAAAAAAAAAAAGGACAGGTAAGGGAAAAAAAGAGCCTTTTGAGACAAAGCCATCCATTTAAATTCATCTCTTAACCTGTTCCTGATAATGTCATCACGAAATTAAACATTTGTTGGCGCAGAGGACCCTAGTCAATTAAAAACAGAGCCTGACACAAAGCTGAATCGACACATGCAGTTTTGCTAACGCCGTGCAGCGTTTCCGATGTGTTTTTTTTTTCCTTCCTTTTCACAAGTGCAAAGAGGAGAAAATAACTTCGGTTTGACCTCACACTTATATTTCTGGAGCCTGTGGAGAAGGATTCATGAGGGTCAGCTACTCAGCTGTCTTTTTTCTTTTTACGGCTTGGAAGTTTGGAAGCAGAAATTATTCAGGCTGGGCATAAACAGTGAAAATATTTACACATAGCGAACTATACGTGTGGATGTATGTGTGCATGGATCATCCAAACTTCAACCTAGGGAAGCGATGTTCTGTTTTTGACCAGGTTAAATGACCATCCAGTTGCACCAAGCCCACATGGATGGGTTGGTCAATTACATCATTGGGGGCATAGCACAATGCAAGCTCTTTAGTTAAACTGGAATGTCTTGGTGTCCGGGGGAGGGGGGCAAGACAGAGTTAAAGTAGTATTAAAGTCTTATTTTCTTTACATATATCTAATACAAAAGTTACCAAACAGATAAAAACTTACCTCTGTATCCGCGGCTCGCTTCCGGCTGTAGATCTGTAGCTTCTCGAGCGTCCGTGCAGGAGGATGAGTGAAGGCACATGTGCAGTAGAAATCACCAGCGACAGAAGAGGAGAGACTCACTGTAAGTCAATGCATGATGCCATGAGTGTGCACGTCGGACAGACACCGCGGGATACGAGGAGTCTGCGCTGGATCAGAGAGGGACTGTTGGAAACAAGTGGAAGGAAGAAGATGATCGGATCAGGAATCATAATTTAAGGTAAGTCCATAAAGCAGCAATTGGGGTGGGGGCAAGATTGTGACTTTAATGTCACTTTAAGTGAGGGGCACAGTAGAGCCTTCTTAAAGTGCACAGTAGACATGTGCACTGCCAAAAAATGTGTTTAGTTTTGTTTTGTTTTAAATTCGGATTTGTGTTATTTCGTTTTTCAGGATTCGGTGTGAAAGTCAATTCGGATTCGGAATTCGGATTCGGACGAAATTCGGTAGCGGTAGTCCGAACGTTCGTTTCGTTTTCTGTTCTTATTCGTTTCTTATTCGTTTCATTCGTTCGTTTGCAGCAAAGTGACATTTGAGGGGGACAAAATATTTTTCTCCTTCTCTAATGTCACTTTGCTCCAACAAACGAAACAAATAAGAAACGAATTAGAAACGAATACGAAACGAACGTTCGAACTACCGCTACCGAATTTCGGAAATGGAAATTCAGATTCGTTTGCATTCGTTATGTCTGTAATTCGGAATTCGGATACATCCGAATGTCCGAATTTCCGAAAATTTGTCAGAATTTTCGATTCGGAACGAAACGAATCGCACATGTCTAGTGCACAGTATTTACTTGTCATCACATCCATCAACCCATGGCAGAAGTTATGGTGCCATGCAAATACCTCATTGAAGAAGGATCTGCCAAGCTTTGCACTGGTTTATAGAAGGATGTTTTGGTTACTTTTAGCCAACCTCACCATACCTTTTCTGGTTAAACTCTGCTATCGGTCCCTAAGCCCTGCTCCATGTAAGCCATGGTTTCCGTACACTACGCTGATGTTGGTCAACATCTACTCAAGAAGGATCTACCATGCTTTGCACTGGTTTCTTGAAGGATTTGCTGTTTGGGTCTTGTAAGTTATCTGACCAACCACAGAGGCTAGACAGTGCATTGTTGGTTGATCCAAATTTCTAAGGAAACTTGCTTACTTATTGGCCAATAGTTGGGGCTTTATCCCAAAAGTGGATCCTAGGCAACGCAAACCCAAAGTTTAGGCAAACTCAAAACTCAATGACCCATTGACTTGCTGACTGAAGATCAGCAAATAAAGAAGGGGGGATTCTGCTTGGGAATGGAACACAAGATATAAAGGTAGACTTATACAGGGTTATTCACTAAAGGGTGAAGCGTTTGGAGAAGACCGGAGAAGTGAACAATCTAGGCCAAAATAGCTGATATGGAAAAATTATCCAATTCAGCTCACTTTGCAGATCAGCTATGTTGTCCTAGATTGTTCACTTCTCCTGTCTTCTCCAAACTCTTCACCCTTTTGTGAATAGCTCTGATAATGTCAACAAAGGACAGCTATAGCAGTTTGCTTTAGTGCTGGAAACCTGTAGTAAATAGCTTAGTGGACCTCCAGCAAAGCAATATTGAACGAATTCACTAGTCACTGATTAAGAAATTCTGGCAAGAAACCTTTTTATAGACTTTACATTTTAACAGCAATTCTACAAATGTACCTTTATGGTGATAAATGATCAGATTCACGCAAAATGTTATTCCTTTTTCAAATATGCAGCCGGCTCCATTTTTTTTTATTTAATGCTTTAAGAACCTAATAAAAGATACTTTACTTGAAGATGACAGATCTACTTAAATCGCTTGGATCACCATAAAGTTTCATACGTTAAAAGCTTGCTAACAGCTGTAAACCGTGTTTATCGGCTTGTAGGGTACACAGTAGAGGCAGTTACTAATAGTGACATTATATCTCTTTTTCACCTTCGGAAACCTGTCAGTATGCTTCTTGTAACAGAGCTCTTCTTTCTTAAGAATTGACAAGGACTTTAACACATTCTGAGGTTCTTTTAGGTACAGACGACATTGTGCTAATAAGTGTTAAAGCCATTTTATCTCTTTGTGATGTCACACTACTTTTGCTCAATGTTTATTGGTTGCACGATATTCTTAGGTTGCTGTGCTTTCACTGAAATGTTTTCTTCCTATTTGTTTGCATATTATACAGACATAGTGCAAAAACATTAATAAGAATCTTGATGTCTCAATGGATTTGATATACTAAAGGCAAACAAGATGCTCACTTTAATCATGGCCGAGCGGCTC
>NW_017306553.1:50674-119538 GCF_000935625.1 Nanorana parkeri
AATTTGCAATAGCCAATAGTAAACTAGCATTGTTCCCGCCCTCTGCTGCAGTTCCCCATCAGGTCTATCAGCAGAGGGCGGGAACAATGCTAGTTTACTATTGGCTATTGCAAATTGAAATAGCCAATAGTAATGTCCCAATGCTTTTCAATGGGAAAATGTCTTTCTTTTTTTCCGATCGTGTCAGAATAAAAAAGGCACAACAGTGCTTCTCTCCTTGGTGGCCGGAAGCGGGAGACTCCCAGAGCGCCCGGGAGAGTTTTTTTTTTTTTTTTAGAAGATCGGTCATTCACTCGGCTGCCCTCGGCAATGTGATGCAATGTGAAAAGAATAACAACTAGAAAAAATGCATGCACCTCAATGCAAATAATAGGTTGCTACAAAAATATCCATAATCCTGGATCTTCAACAGTCCATTATCAAAATAGAAGATATAAATGTGGATGAAAAGTAATCTCAGTCTCCTGTGACCATCAACAGAGAAATCTTATGGAATGCACCTCACCTTTAGCAGATATACACCAGGTTCTGTATGCACTGTTCCTCTGATTCAAACCAGGTAGAGGAAGCACCTGATGCCGAACACCTCCCAGTGATTTCCTCCTCTCAGGTACAGACTCCTATTGCTAGCCTCAGAAGTTGAAAGCAGTCAATTCGTCCAAATGGACCATGCATCAAATAAAAAATGGAAACTCGCATTGGAGATGGTTTTAAAAAGATAATTTACTTTATTATAAAAGATACTACTCACATTCCATTGATAAAAAAAATAAGCTTCTGATAAAACAACTTGGTAAGCAGCCACAAACACTATGTGCGATCGTTCAGCTCCTATGCTCCACCCTACGTACGTTACGTCAAGGGGCGTGACTTCATCAGGGGTCTTCCTATGTGTTTACATATTATATAGACATAGTGCAAAAACAATAATAAGAATCTTGATGTCTCAATGGAGTCTCAAAGCCCCAACTATTGGCCAATAAGTAAGCAAGTTTCCTTAGAAATTTGGATCAACCAACAATGCACTGTCTAGCCTTTGTGTCTTAAGATGTTGCATACTTTTATAGGGTGCCTTGACTAAAAAAAAGGTTAAGCAATGCTGAGTTAGGGGACACCTGACAATCACACCTATAGGAATTTGTTGGACATCCCATTCTTAATCCATGGGAATTTATATGGTGTTGTCATCCCTCTTTTTCTACAACAGCCTCCACTCTTCTGGGAAGGCTTTGCACAAGACATTGGGCAGTATGTAGGGGAATTCATTATTCCCCATTCAGCCAAAAGAGCATTTGTAAGGTTAGGTACTGATGATGAACAAGCAGACATTCTAGTTCATACTAAAGGTCTTCAATATGGTTGAAGGCAGGGCTCTGTGCCGTCCACTCAAGTTCCTCCACATAAAAAAATCATCAAACCATGAGCTAGCTTTGTTCGCAGGGGCACAGTCTTCCTGAAGAGATCCTTCCCCAACCTGTTGCAAAACGTTTTGTCTGCACAGTTGTTTAAATTTTCTTTCTATGTTGTAAGTGTGCTGGGAACCAGTGGCGTCCCAAAGCTGGGTGACACCCGGAGCGGTGTCCGAGTGTCCCCCCGCCGAGGAACTTTTTATGTTTCGTACTGTGGAAAGCCCTTGCATGTGCACTTTACTTTAAAAGCTAGTCATAAATTGATTTGTGCAGTTGCTATATTTTTTCTCCCTGGATTTGGTGTCGTTATACAATGGAGGCGCTCACAACGTGTGGGGCTATCCATACACGAGGTAAAATTGCATCAATGTGCTTTTCTTTTCATTCATAGTCATTGTGTAAAAATGAATATGCTTGAAAATGTTGTTGGTACAGTAAGACAATAATGTACATACAATCTTTATCTAATTAGACTATCCTAATTTCGGTCCCCTGAGGAAGCAAATTGTGAAACGCGTCGGGACGAACTGCTAGATATGTATTCACATACTGTATCTACCTATTGATTGTGTACATGGTCATCAACTAAAAAGGATATATCATGTTGAAAATGTATTAGGATACCATACCCACCATTATTAGTGATCATGGTTGGTATTAAAGTAACAATAGGCCTGAGACTACAAACATGGGGCATATGATTTTGTATTTTATGGATGATTTTGTATGAAATTATGAATTTTATGGATGAAATTTCATTGTATTTATATGCATTTTAAGTAAAAAATGTTGATACATTTTAAGCATGCATCGGTTTATACCTCTCTATAAAGCCCTTTTAACACATACATTTTTTCTGATTTACAATCATTAGGGTGAGAGGCGACCAAAGGGACCCAATATAGGGGCATGTCACAAACCTTTTTAGATAGTAAATTCTTACTCTGACCTGTGGTAGGAATTTTTCCCTGGGTGGTGTCTACACAGAAAAGACATATAGATACTTTTAAGGGGAAAGCCTACCCACAACTCGTATTCCAGTCTTTGACAGATGCTGGTGAATTAAACCACCTAACAGTTGAATTTTTTCTCTCTGAGATGAGGCCATTGTGGTTCACTTTCATTTTTTATTTATTTTATGAAGAATATAATGGGAAAATCTGGAACACTCAAAGGTGGACATTAACACAAAAACTCCTAGGTGGAAAGAAGCAGAGTCAGGAATTAAGTCAGGTAGATCTCAATGCATCCAAGACATAGAGGAAGCCAAGGGCTGATTAAGCCCACCAGCTCCTCTTATAGCTAAATATCAGTTTTGGGTGCTTGCCTGGCCGTTTAAGACTTTGGAATGTTGGCTTCGGCTAACAAAATGGCTGAAAGGGAATGCTGGGTAATCTTAAATTCTCCAACTGAAATCACCAGCAGGATGCTTTTATTTAAAGATAGCAGGCAGTTTGTGTTACCATTGTATGCAGGCACTTCAGCTGGATATAGAGAATGAAAAATAATGTTTGAACTAAAAAATAGAGCTTTCTGCGGTCCTTCACATTGTTTAGGTCTTACAATACAAGACACACAATGGAAGCCTTTTAGCGATGCAGAGAATAAATTAGCAGTGTGTCTCCATGACAGCCTGCGTGCGCTTAACCCAACTCGACACCGGGCTCACTACTCAGCAATGGCACGCTGGCTATCAGTCCGCGCCGTGGAACAGGTCGCAGCCCCAGAAAGAGTTAACCGCCACTTGGGAAGCTTCTATTCTTCTCACTGTTTGTCTAAGCCAGAGTTAGGGCTCCGTCTAATGAAACAGCTAATTAGATTTCCGTAATCCGGTGATCATTGTGTTCAGGAGGTGACATTTCGGCTGGATCTTCTAGGATGCGGCTTTCGGCACGCGCGGCGGGGAGCTCTCGCTATGGCAGTTTGCTTTGTGTCATTTTGCCGGAATGGCAGGTCCCAGCGTCGGCTCTAATGAAATTGCTTCCTGGGCTAATGCTGCGCTGTCACTCAATGTTCTATTATTCCGCAGACGGCGAGGAGAAGACCATTGCGGGTGCCTATTCTAAACTTTTTGTTTTTCATTTTTTTTTGTATTATTATTTTCCACCCAGCCAATCAGAAGGTTTTAGTGCTCTGCTTACTTAAATTGGCATTGCAAAGAAATTTTTTTCTTCCTACAATATTTTTTGCATTTTGAGATTTAACTGTAAAACGTCTAGTCACACAATATTCTGATATTCCATACATGGCAAGGCAAAAGTAGATCATAAAATATGGTTTAAATATTTTAGCCTAGAATTTTAGGCTGTCTTTGTCAGAAAATTTTAGTTATTTGGTTATCTGAATCTGGGATGTCCAAGCTATAAAGACCTTGGGGAACTAAAAAAACACAAGCAATTTGGGACCTCTTATGTACAAAGTTGTAAAATGCAGGTGTAAACTCGGGAATATTCATCTAAAAGACTACTTCATTTAAGTGGAGTTGTCCTTTAAATCCCTCCCCTAAACTCCCGCAGTAGCAGACACATACTGAAACACTTACCTTCAGCCTCACTTCCGAAATCTTCACTGTGTGGCCTCATTAGCACCACCCCCAGGCAGGGCTGCACAGAAAGATCTTTGGAAAGGGAAGTAACACTAAACTCAGGAGTTAAATCTTAAAAATGCGTTAAAGTACCCTAACTATTAACCAAAATGTATCTTATTTGTGTATCACTCGGCTGTAGATCCTCAATCATCTCTGAATTGGTGCTGACACTGTCCTTCCTTCTGGAGGGGGGCTACTTTTGGCCACCACTCCAAGCTCGCTCCCGGGATGGACTACAATCTCACGTTTAGTGTACTCATTTGTATTGAGATTGTAGTCCATCACGGGAGCGAGCTTGGAGCGGTGACTACTTTACAACATACACGCAGGGACCATGGGGAACAAAAGTAGCCACCCTCCAGAAGGAAGGACAGTGTCAGCACCAATGCAGAGATGATTTGAGGATCTACAGCCGAGTGATACTCAAAAAAGATACATTTTGGTTAATAGTAAAGGAGCTTGAATGCATTTTTAAGGTTTAACTGCTGAGTTTAGTGTCCATTTAAAGGAGAACTATGGGGTCAGTGTTTTTCACCATAGTTCTCCTTAGGGTAACGGGAGGAAACAAACTAGCGTCCTCCCCTTACCCTAAGCTCAGTATACCGCAAGCTACAGCTCGCGGTATACTGAGACGCCGCAGCCGGAGCGGATCCCGACGTAGATGACGGGATCCGCCCAGCTGCGTGAGTGACAGCTGGCTCTGCCTATCTAGAGGCAGAGCCAGCTGTACCCGCCCCCTCCCCCGTCCGTTCCGCGAGTCAGCGCTGGCAGATCGGAGCGGGGAGAGGGGAATCCAGCCCTCCCCCTGTCAGGGCAGAGAGCCGTGACAGGATCGAGATGTGAGGGAACCCCGTATGTGTTCGCTCACCTCCCGATCTACTGAGCCGACCTGTGACAGTCTCATTGTCACAGGTCGGCTAGAACTATGAGGTGAGTGGAAATCACTCATCTCATAGTTCTCCTTTAATACCAACTTAACTTTCACTTTCCCTTTGAGTTCTCAAAATGGGTAAAATTTACCAAAACCTCCCAATTTTCAACCAAATTTAAAGGATACAAAAATTCTCAATTTTGTACATGCCTATTGGGGGATAAAACAGATCCTATACAATGCATTTCAGATGTTTATTTATCAACTGGTGTTGCTCTTTAAGACCATATTCACTCCTCGCCGCAGGCTATTTTCTGTTTGCTCTCCCTTCCCTACCCATTTTCCCATTTACTTCAGCATATAGAATTTTATTAGCCTTCTCCCTGAACAGAGCTGATGTTTGTTCCTCTGTGTAATCAATTCATTGAAAACATATTTAAATCCCTTTTTAATTATCTTTATTTCAGATCAGGTACAGAAGCACCAGCCGTTTTATTGCTCGGAATATTCCGTTTGGAGATTCTAGACAAAAACACAATATTTTAATGGTAAGCAGCTTAGCAATATCCAGAAGTAATGATGATAATTTAGTGCCGGATATAAACTAGTGGGAGAGGGTGAAGATTAACTTAATTTATTTCAAGTTGTAGTTCGATTAAACACAATAAGTGGAAAAACCTGTCAAATCGGGAATGACGTTCTAACAGAAATAAGACAGTTGTATACAAACATTCATGTAAAGGGCAACTCCAGCTCAATACAAAAAAGGAAAATCCTATTTTTGAAGGGTAATGCTGATTTTTTGGCTGTATTTTTGAAGTGTATGATTTTTTAAACTGATATTTATATAATTTTTTATTGGTGTAAGAGCATTACAGATTAATGCATAAACATGCAAACTAAGGGTCTATTCACGAAGCTGCCGAAGGATCTGGCCGTAGCTTCGGCCGATCCTTCGACTGAATAGACCCCTATTATCCTGAAAACAAAAGACTGAATGTAGTAGCTTAGGTTGTAGGAGAACCAATGCCATTCCATGTCTGCGGGTTGCCATGGCAATGACGTGCTGAGAGCCATTTCTGTCCTATGCTATTTGCTTTTTTTCCTGACAAAATGGCGCTGAGAGATGGTTGTAATTAACTGTCATTAAAAGGAATGGAAGTTTTTAGTGCAACTAGCACTTTTTCACCCCTAGTAAATAAGGTCATTACTGTCCATTAGTGAGGACTCTTAGGTCTGCAAACCATCAGTTCATCGCCAGCTGCAATTAGTCCCTATCCCATCACCATTATCTGCCCCACCATCCTCAATATCTCCAGCTTCACTTGTAACTTTATCTATAATATTACCCTT
Source organism: Nanorana parkeri (assembly GCF_000935625.1). Lineage (NCBI taxonomy): Eukaryota > Metazoa > Chordata > Amphibia > Anura > Dicroglossidae > Nanorana > Nanorana parkeri. The sequence goes on from NW_017306553.1 coordinate 56,895, forward strand.
AAAGGGTAACTCCATCTTTTCACTTTGGGAAATCATAGATTCTTCCCTAGTGCTAAAACATTTACTTTAGATACATACTTTATCTTACATCATGCACAGCTTTTTGTCATTTGTAGGATTCTGCATATAGAATTGTGTTCTACTGTGAGGGAAAGGCTTACACCTGAACTCCAGGCATACAGGTGAATAAGCAGTTGAAGTTCATATATGACAGATGTTTCAAAGGCCAATGGGTTTGTAATTTTGTCCAGCTGGTTCTGAGATTTAATCAGCCCTGTCAGATAGCACAGCAAGGTCAGCAACCTGACTTTTCTCTACTGTAAAGTTGGCCATAAACCTATAGATTATCTGCAGATTTTCTATGGGTCAGATGGATAAAGTGCAACAGATTCCTCCATCTACTATAAACTGTGTGGATGGAGGAATCTCCCGCTGGGCCAAGCTTCAGTATCTTGCTAATCTGCCCCGCTGTCTTTTAAAATACCTGAACATGATTGGATGCAGGCATTGTTCATGTATTTTGAGAGTCAGCGGGGCTGACTAGCAAGATACTGAGGCTTCCATAGAAAATCTGCAGGTAATCTATAGGTATAAAGACGGGCGTCCGTGTGACACCCCACCGTGACGTCATCACACATGCGCGATGACTTCACCACACACGTGCGCAATGACATCACCGCACATGCATGCCCATCTTATTGATACCTGCTGGCGGCTATCTTGGTGATGGACGCCGGCAGGGAGAGGAGGGGACAGTCACCCGGGGCGATAAGGTATGCCGCTGGGTTCCCTTCTCTCTCCCGAAACTGTTGGGCTCTCGGTCCATGACTGAGTGCCCGACTTTTCAGAGGGGGTGACCCCAAAATGACTGTCGAATGGTGTCACCCGCGTGCGGGCTGCATCCCCCTTGTGACGCCACTGGGTGTATGGCCAGCTTTAGGCAATAGAGCTTGGCCATGTCCCTTCCTCCAGCATGTGAATGGACAATGTGTGTGCAGCAGCAGGCAGATAAGGTCATCTCTCTTGTTTTTCCTGTTCTCAGCATGTTCCTTATCAGCATATGTGCATGTAGTGTTTATATATATATCTAAAGTCCACCTCTAACAAGCACTTAAGGGCTATTGGATGTATAATTTTTAGCAGCAGGCTGGGGGCTTTCATGTACAAGTGATGGGGGGGTTGTAGGGCCACCACCTCTCCCTCTGCACCGTCCACCACGTTTCCTAAGCAAGATATACCAAAGCAGCTCAGTCTTCCAAACTGTGAATGTTTGCCTCTGTGAAATATTACCATCTATACCTGTAACCTCAAAGCCTAAAACAGTTGCATGCAGTTTTGGAATAAATGGCTCTATATACTATCAGCCTATATTTAGAGCTTACACCAGCAGTTCTGAATGTGCATCTGGCCAATGGGGTGTAAAGCAACGATTTGCATGGCTCCATCCACTGCCTTGAAATGAGGAATAATCCTTTTATTTTTTGGGATATGTGATGGAATGATGGAATTATGTGAATAGCTCCTGTTTTAAGAAGGCTTTGCTGTGCTAAGCTCTATAATATACAGAATAATAGTTTCCCTTCAACGGCTGCCCTGCAAGCGATTGCACATAAACGGTGATATAATTCCAGTCTTAGCTGCACCTTGTCAATGTCAGGCAAGCTCTATTCAGCATGTCTCTTCCACAGCACATCTACAGACATGTGAAGTGGCCTAATCCACTTTAAACCACTATGGTGATTTGTCCGTATCCAGCTGCAGAGGGAACTTGATTAAGCTTTGAGTGACGGCTGAGTCTTACCCTCCAGGAATTGTCTCCTTTTTTGCCATTTTTTTGATGGCCATCAAGTCTAACAAAGACCCTGCTTTGTAAAAAAAAAAAAAAAAAAGGGAAACAAATCATTCCTCTTGCACGTTTAACTCATCTGTATGACCCGTGTATTCCTGATTGTGCATTTGAATTATTTTTTATTGCTAAGGCAATTTGACCGTTGAAATGTACTTCACATGCAAGGAATATCATCTCAGTCATTTATACATTCATAGACGACAACAGGCCAAGATATCGTAGACCTAACCCCTGAGCAGTTAGCATTTTAGACTGTAACTGTAGGAAACGCTTTTATGTGGGGTCAAAGTTAAATGTGAACATTTGCCATTTAAGCAGACATAAAGGATACATCCTCGGTGTGGTATGTCTCTAGTTTTACAACAAACCTAAAATGTATGTAAAAAAAATAAAATGGAATTCATTGCATCTTACCAATCCAGTTTCATTATTTTACACATTTATTTTCTTTATTTTCACCTAGTGGTCTTACCAGTAACACAACGCCTGCCCTAGGGTGACAACACACACTCACCGTACTGTATCTATGCAGGAGCAACATTGTCACCCTAAGAAAGAAGTACAAACCATCCTCCACTCAGCATGGGATGAGGTGTTGTGTAGTTCGTAGAGAGAACTGGGAACAATGCTAAGTGATAAGAGAGCATCAAAATGCACGTGATGTTATCAGCTTGCAGGATTCCTTTCAGGTTCAACGTTTTGCATTTATCAAACAGATATAACAAATTCCTTCCAATAGTATATACACTATATTGCCAAAAGTATTGGGATGCCTGCCTTTACACGCACATGAACTTTAATGGCATCCCAGTCTTAGTCCGTAGGGTTCCATATTGAGTTGGCCCGCCCTTTGCCTCTATAACAGCTTAAATTCTTCTGGGAAGGCGTCCACAAGGTTTAGGAGTGTGTCTATGGGAATGTTTGACCATTCTTCAGGTACTGAAGTTGGAAGAACACAACAGGATTTGGAGTTAAAAAGAATAAGCACAAATCAAAGATCCAACTGACACTTTAGCGTTTGTCGGTATCCTACTTGAAAGAACTTGCATCTACAAATGACTTCTGCAGAAAGGTAGCCAAAAATCAAGGGATACCTGCTCAAATGAATTACAAGCTTTTATAACCTGGCTGACACAATTTAGATCATCGAGGACTTTTTAGAGAAAAGCATTTTTTTTAGGCTTGACACATAGCCACCATATCTGCCAAGTACCAGACCATGTCCAGGCTCACTATTTTAAAATGCTTGTGTGTTAATTGTACAAATTACTTTTAGACTTGGTCATCATGAGTGCAATGATATTAGAGATGGAAGACGTTTTTTCATGTATTTCTCTCTACAATAGGGTAAGCTTAGAATAGCGACCCAATGCTTTACCACATAATATCTTCACCATGACCATTTCCGTTTGTCTGAATCTGCCACCACAGACCTAATGATACACATGAAAAAACAATAGTACATCTCCACCACTCAAATATTACTTTGAGTATGTCTTGCTGTGTATAAACTATATCTGGTTAACCCATATTTCTTCATGTGTTATTATTTTCTCTGGAGCTCCATTCTGTCCTTTACTCTTCCACTACCTGCTGTCAAATGGGCAAATGTAAGCAGCTGAGTGTTCTTGTATGGATGACAGGCTGCAATGTTTACTGTTGATTTGCTGTGAACAATGCTATCCCTCCTGACAGGTTGGCAGAAACATGTAAGGCAAACATATTTGGGCACAGAAGAGATGAGCCCGGAGTATGCTGCAAGCTGTATTACAGTCTGCTTCTGTTGCAGAATGCTGGATGGGGATGTTTCCTGGTAACCGAGATGATTGTTTCCTGAGTGAGAACCACCACATTTTTACAGTATCAGATAAAGCTGGGAAACTGTTCAGATAGAACTCTGTGGCTCTGAATAAACTCGATGAATTAAAAGACTGGCAGACTCATGCAAAGATATTTCTTTCCTTATGTTATTGTCGCCCTTCTTTCCAGATTGTGTGGCTGCACAAGGGCTGTCTGGGATTTAGAAGCTCTTTTTACACTAGATGTGGATAGGGCAAGTGCTAGGACCCTTCCTGCTGTCACATAGACCTGGACACTGCACATGTCTAGGGCAAATTAGGGGAATTTATTATAAATAAAGTTTAGGGGAATTTATTATAAATATTCTATGTGTTCTCCTGAAATGTAATATCCAAGTGGTGGCAGCCAGAGAGGCCCCATTCACTTGCTGTCTGATATACAGAATGTTTTCCCAATTTCCTCTTGATGTCTTTTGGGCAGGAATGTTTCTATTGTCTGATAACATTTCATATTAGGGACCATGCAAGAGCTCAGGCCCACTGAAGATACCTGTATCTATCTCTACACAGTTGATAAGTACTTGTTCTAAAAGTAACAGAATGGGGAGGGGTCCTTTGCAGACTATTTCTGCATTTACTTCCTTCCGTTTTTTCCTTCACTTTCTTCATTTCCTTCTACTTTTCCTTTCTCCCTTCCTCCAACTATCTTTGCTTCCTTATTTCCACCACGTGGTCAGTGGCATAGAGATTTAGAGACAGCTCAAGGTGGAACCTTTGCCCTCTTGAATTAGGACCTGCCAAGTGACACGATTTGTGTATCCTAAGTTGGCCACACAATATTTATTATCAGTTATGTAGCAAGAGGGGCCTGCCTTATTGGATATGTATTGAATGGATTGTTCTGTAAGGCCTTGACTGTGTGTGGCCAGCTTGAAAAGAACACCTTCTTGGTTGCTCTTGCCCAGACATTTTCACAGTTTATTGCTTTTATTATGATTAACGGAAGCATTTTTACTAAGGATAACTGAGCAAAGTTTAAGAAACAGTTCATTTACATTGTTTCTTGGTTAGAATAAAACTCATGTCCTTGCCTAACACTGCAGGAAAACCCTTTAAGGGAAATCCATGCAGCCATAGTAAATTGCAGAGTCTCTTGGATGTTACTGCCAGATGGTCAAAGTCCCTTTTAGCGGAGTATTGGAACAGGAAACACAAGCACCAGGTGCCACTTGATAACACAGCTGACACTCACTTAGACTACATAGTCCAGCCTCCTTGGTGGCAGATCTTGCACTTAGTTTTCCATGTCAGATGACATATGTAACATAGAGGACTTCAGGTTGCTTTTCTCTCTGATGCATGGGGAAATTAACATTAAATGGCTCACCCTACATGGCTGAGACCCCCTCTATTTATTTCCTCAGCAGTGGCCCTTTGGGCCACTTGGAATCAGCACTCCTCTCTAAACCAAGAGAATCAGCACTCCTCTCTAAACCGAGACGCCGCAGCTGAAGCGGATCCCGGCAATTGTGCCGGGATCCGCCCAGCTGCGTGACTGACAGCTGGCTCTGCCTATCTAGAGGCAGAGCCAGCTGTACCCACCCCCTCCCCCGTCCGTTCCTCCAGTCAGCGCTGGCGGATCGGAATGGGGAGGGGGAAATCCAGCCCCTCCCCTGTCACGGCAGAGAGCCGTGACAGGATTGAGAGGTGAGCGAACGCCGGTATGTGTTCGCTCACCTCCCGATCTACTGAGCCGACCTGTGACAGTCTCATTGTCACAGGTCGGCTAGAACTATGAGGTGAGTGAAAAGCACTCACCTCATAGTTCTCCTTTAAAGGTAAAGTCTAAATTGAAACCTTAAGCCACTAACACTGCTAACAATTAAGAAATATTTGATTAACTTGACAGTGAAAGAGCAGTCACGGACTGCATAGGACATATCTCTGCTCACTGTGCTCTTTCCTCCTATTCTTGTTTCTTATAATTTCTGGTTAAGTGGCAAAAGGGGAAAAGTTCAAAAGGAGTACCTGAGGTCTGTGGAAGACGCAGTTTCAGCGGTTGGAGCAATGTTCTTGCGGTTGAGTAGCCAATAATGATACCCTTAGGCAGATAGAAGTACAGCCTGATGGTGGTAATTGCATAATCCAGGGCCAGGCAGATGTCAGGGCTGGCAGCTGCCGATAACTATAATCTAGGGGAAGGCTGTGGTCAGGGCTGGCGGCATGCAAAATAAGTCAGGGCACTGCATGAGGGTGATACCAAGTCAAATTCAGGTACTTACACTGCTTGCATTTAAAATACATTTAATATATTTAATGATTCATTAAAGAATACGGAACTGCAATAATTTGTATCTTTTTTATCTGCCTGGAGTTTCGCTTTTAATTGACCCAACACATTATAGTTTTTTAAAGGCAATTAAAGAGCTCCTTCTGTCTGTAGCCACGTTAAAACATTTTCTGGCTACTATTAGCCATTTACTCATTTCTTTGTTATATGGAACTGCCTCTTAAAAAAAAAAATTCAGATGTGTCCTTCATCTCCATAATTATTGGAATCATTCAAAGTATCTGGGTACTCTTTAGTAATTTGCAAAGGAACCTTGATGGTGGCAATAACAGATGTTCTCACTTGGTTGTCATCAAGCATGAGAGGTTTATTAGACGATGAAACACTTGAATAAAGACAAAAAGCCAGGAGCAAACTTTGCTATTTTTTTTTTCTGATCCATTGGAGTGCTTTTATTTATTTATTTCTGCCTACACAACAATTTCTGCATTTTTTAAGTGTTTCTTTTATTTATGTCAGAGAGGAAAGATAATGGTAGACAATTAGGACCTGCTGGGAGACAGTTTTTATTTGCACATCTGCTATGTAGTCGATTCAGAGAAAGATTCCTCCATGTCACCGTTCCGTAGAGTGTTTGTTTACACATTGCCATGTAGAAGCTCGAGGACGTTCAAACAGATTGCATGCTGGGAATGTGCCAGACAATCCCAGCTCTTTCTAATTCACTGGCACTGTCAAGCGGAGAAATCAAACTGATTTCTAGGCTATAGTATGCATTAACAACAGCCTGGAGACAAATTTACTAATATGTTTGATATGTTCGAATGAATATGATTTCATTTTTAAGCTTTTTTTCAATGTTGCTACTTCCTGCTCAGTAATATGCAAATAAGGCCTCATGGCTATGCGCCAGTATATGCCCTTTCCTTTCAGGAACTTTGACAGTTGAGGCTTTTGCTGAGACTGTGATCCTAGAAAGATCATGAGTTCACCCTCACAGAGCAAAAAGCAAGCCAATTAGTGTACAGTTGGAACCTGCAGTGTACAGTTTATCAGCTGCAGCAGGTTAGATGTTAATATCAGTTGCTTCTTCTGGCTCACAAGGCATTGTTGGAGCTCTTTCGGGGAGAAGAACAGCTACACAAAAATGGACTAGATGACTGTTAGGCTAACTACATAGGTAGGTCATTGTTAGTCTTGACAACATTGCATTTAGCAAGCAGTTACATAGCATACCTATCTTGAATTCCTTTAAAGGAGAACTTTTCATCACCTCATAGTTCTAACAGACCTGTGACAATGAGACTCTCACAGGTCGGCTTAGTAGATCGGGAGGTGAGAGAACACATACCGGCGTTCGCTCACCTCTTGATCCTGTCACGGCTCTCTGCTGTGACAGGGGAGGGGCTGGATACCCCTCTCCCCGCTCCGCCAGCGCTGACTAGCGGAACGGGCGGGGGAGGGGGCGGGTACAGCTGGCTCTGCCTCTAGATAGGCAGAGCCAGCTGTCAGTCACGCAGCTGGGCAAATCCAGACATAATTGTTGGGATCCGCTTCAGCTCCGGCGTCTCAGTATACCGTGAGCTACAGCTCGCGCTATAATGAGCCTAGGGTGACGGGAGGACACTAGTTTGTGTCCTCCCGTTACCCTAAGGAGAACTATGGGGAAAAGTCTTAACCCCATAGTTCTCCTTTAAGTACTCTTCAGCTCCAGTCTAATGAACCGAATTGCACTTACATCTGGCAGTCTGCAGCAATTATTACTCATCAGAGGATTGCTCTGAAAATGACACTTGCCTGGCTGTTACTCTGATGTCTTGGTGTCAAAACCTTGTGTCACCTACATGGGACAAGTGTCTGACCAGTAGTTATGATTTTGCTAGCGTACTTATGCCAACCAGCATGTGCTGAGGATTTGCATGACAGTCAGACATTTATCATTTTCAGTAGGAGACCAACAAAGGCAGACAACATGTAGCCATCCTGCCCTAATCAAGAGTGAATCCTTAAATTTGGTATTTCTTGGCAGTAACCAACCAAAGGGGAGTTGATAGTTCAGCTTTCTGCAGGTTTCCCTTAGGCTCAGTGCTATAGTTTGCTTCTTTCTGCTGCTGGTGTGTGCCCCTGGCAGTAGAACAAGAAGCTATTGTAGCGCTCACCCCCGAAGGAGCCGCTGAAATGATCGGGTCTTCCATAGCCTGTCTAGGGGATTATTAAAAAAAACACATGGCTGCCCCAATAGCACTTACCACTTCCAGTGGTTACCGACAGATTGAAGTCCAGACAATACCTCCAAGATGATTCTCTTTATTGCTGTAACTCCAGGGAGAGAGGGAAGAGGGTCAGGCACATCCAGCATGAAAGGTAGACTCCTTGTATTTGAATCAGAGCAAAGTAACTGCTGCCATCACAGACTTGGACCTTTAAGCCATACAGGCAATCTGTGTGGAGAACTTCTGGCAAGCAGTACTGTCAAGGGTCTTGTTCAGGTTCAACTCAGACATGAGTGGCTGACCACTGGGCCTCCAGGCTCAGGCCCCAGTGTCCAGGCCTAGGCCCCAGCTCAGGCCTAGTCCAGTCTATCTCTTCAGCAGCAGGCATCCTCCCCAGGCCAGGAGGGCCCTGGAGAGGGAAGAGGAAGAGAGCGTTGCATCAGCCACACTCCACATTTATATCCTCTCCCAGCATGCATCACTGTTACTGTCCTGCAGTGATTGGCTGGAAGACATAAATGCCCAAAGCAATCCTCATTGGCTGTTCTGCCCTGTGTGGTAACACACCCACCCACAGGCAGACACAGCTTCACAGATTGTTCTGTCACAGTTGAACTGAACATAGACTATATATATGATCTAGCACTCCTTTTTAGCAAGGTGCTACACTATAATAGTGATGAATATTTATATCCCCTGGCCCACCACTAGGATGTTTATTGGCAATGGTTCATGCTTAAAGAGTTACAAACATTTGTGAGAACTTGCTGGAAGCTGGAAAGCCTACTGCCTGGGAAAGGTGTGTACTGGAAGTCTCCTCCTCGTAGGCCCACTGCCTAGGGAGGGCAAACATGTCCTACAGAACTAGGGCCTGAGTCTGAGGCCAAGGCTGCCATGGCCTTGCTGGAGGTGTTTCTCTCGGATACATGTAGCCTAAACCTGTGAAGATTTGCCAAGGAGAGACTTCGGCTGGAGGACCAGGATAAGCCAGAAGTGGGCTACAGCCTTTAAGGAAGTTGGTATCTTACCCGTGAAGATGAAGCTGCATTAATTACCACAGCAGAGTTCAGAAGAGCTCCATAGACTCATCACTCTATTCCAGCCTCTGCTGCAGTAAATTCACTCTCTGGATACACTATGTTTAAGCCCAGGTGCTGAAACGTGAGAGTGGCGTTGGCATGGTGTGGGAGACTTTCATGGTGATGTGCATGCTGATCATTATTCTTCTGGATCTATCTTTTTGATATTTGCTTGGATACATAGATACATTTTGGATAACACTTACTCTGGTTTCTGTGCAGCTGATCTTTTAGAGACTACCACAGCCAAGTGTCTCCATTCATCTGATACCCATATGACTTACAGGCCCTTTACCTGTGAAGGCTGTGAATATATTTTCTTGGATTCTGCCATGTCCTCAGGGGTTTCCTGTGCCATAGCCCTTTCTTCATACAGTTTATGTTGGCAAATAAACAATAGCAATTGTTCAGTAGGAACTTGTGTACATTCCTTCACAATCCTACTAAAAAATAAGGACTCTACCCTGAGATGAAATTTCAAATCACCTTACCTTTTGGGGTCCCTAATAACTTCTAGGGGGTAAGAGGGCACTACAAACATATAATAGGGTTACTTCAATATTTAGATTGCCCATGTTCAAAAAATATCTTGGATTTATTAAAAAAATAAACAGGATATTATTTATAATTGTGAGCCCTAGTGAAGTAGAGTCAGTTTGGTAGCTTGGTCCTGCACAGTGCAGGAAACAGTGGATGCAGAGACAGTATCGGCTCCCACCCCTGCTGAACCTCCCAACACAGTGCCCAAGGTGGGTGCCTCTTCTGCTTCTGCTTTATACCAGTCTTGCTATCTACTAAAACAGCAGAGAAAACACAGAAGAACCGTTGTTTGAGTCCCTGCCTTTGTCAATGTCAGAGAAAATGAGGAATAAGAATAAGGCTTTTTACTAAAGCTATTACATTTATGTTCTGTGACTATTTTAAGATAAACTAGTGCCAAACAGAGTTCTTCTCTAAAATAAATCTCCAGGCGAATATATAAAAGCATTTACGAACGCCTTCAAATGTCATCAAATCATTCTTCAAATGAACCTTTCCAATCCCCAGGCATGTACACATAGTGGCACCTTCATAATCTGCTCCATCAGCTGTTTCAAACACACTTTCCCGAAACCAGACAGCCCAAGCAGGCTAAGCAGTGCTCTTAGCGATATGCAAATTCTGACTTTTTTGTCACAATTTTAAAAAGTCAGCGACTAAGCCCTAATTTCCATCTGTAAACCCTACCGCCAGCAGCTCATGTATACAGGGAGAGGTGACACATTACTGTGAAGGATGCACAAATGTGTCTTTGATATTTAGGCTGCAGTTGACAGCTTGGCTTTACTATCTTTAAGCTGTATGAGAGGCATGATGGAACCAGTCATTGGGGGAAGGACCGGGGCTCTGTGGGCAGACTAGAGCAGAGTTATTTCACATTTGGCAACTCATGTTATTAGATAAAATTTGTATGTATTTGCAGTTCCTGCACAGTACACAAAAGCTGAAATCAGTCTTGCAGCAGGTTGGTTTGCTCTCAGTGATTATTGGTAGGAGAGGCAGATTCTAGTAGTACTAGTGAGACAAAATTGCATTCTCTTTAGGGTATGATTGTGCATCGTTAGAACCAATAGACTTCAATGAGAGTATCCAAGTCATGCCTGGAAAAGGCACATTTTTGTCTCCTATCAATCAACTCCTTCCCCTAGCAAACAGCTTTCTATTTGTTAAAGCAAAAAACACTCAAGCCTAAAAATGCAGGAACAAAGACACCGCTACTCAAGTGTGCACATGTTATCCAACCACAGGGGTATGATGATTAAAAACTAGTTCAGTGCCTTCAAGTGGGTTATCCAGAGGCACTTCAAAGGGTACCTCTAGCCAAAACTGTTTTAGCTTTGGTAGGCAACAGAGTAGGGAATAGTTAAAGTGTATCTCCACCCAATAAAACTAAAAGGAATGTGCATGCTAAATGATATTTAAAAACCTTTCACAACAACTGTTTATTTCATAGCCTTTCATTGACCAAGTAACCACCTGTTGATCCTGCCACTCCTCTGTGTATGCAGCTGTAGGGTCCTTTTAGATAAACACCCCCTCATATGTAGACAGTTGACTATCCTGTGAGTACTTAATACTGGGGGTGTGAAGAGAGCAGTGGAAAAGCCTGGGATGGATGTTTGCGTACCGTTGAGAGTTTGAAGAGAAATTTGAGTCGGCAGGGAGAGAATGTAGAGAACAGTACTATGTGAGTAGCCTGGGTTGGGGCTCTGCTTTGAGGGAAGGTGTCTACTCCCATGTGGAGGTAGGAGGAAGTGATGAGACTATAAGCTGAAGGAAATGAATGAAGAGTGGGTTACGTTGACCTGTGTGGACACTCGAGCTACTCTGATGGAGATTAGTGACATTTTTAAAATCATCCTTAGCTTATGCATTTCAGCCATCACCGGCCTTAGTCATAGCTGTGACTCTTTTATGTGTATGTAGGTGTTGCACTGAGAAGTGGGGCAACACCTACATACACATAAAAGAGTCACAGCTTCTGCATGTGATACAGAAGTTTTAATGGTTTGCATGGGTTTAAGGGTGCCCTAATAGGCTTTGTTTCCTAAAAGTCACAAAATTTAAAGAAGAGAAGTTTGGGGTAAGGATACACTTTAACGCATGCTAAGCAATATGTAAGTGTAACACCTCCAGGTATTTATTGCTTCTTAGAGAGTTCACAGAGACAATGCCTTCACCTACTTTTCTCTACAAAAAAGATAGAGCGTCAGTATATTTGTTCAAGCATCACACTCAGATGAGCCCCTACTGAAGCCTCCCACCTTCAAAGAGAAGTATAGCCAGACTTTTTTTTGTCTTTTATTCTCTTTTGGGACACAAGAGTACATTTACTAATATACTCCTGTGACCCAAAGTTAGCATAAACAGTAGCAACTGCCCACTCTCAGCTGATAGCCCAGAGGCATGGTGCAGCCAGGAAGGACTGAGGCAATATTGTCACAATCCCTCTGACTGTCTGATTGACGGCATGATCTGCCAGCCCCCTCCCCTATCTGTTCATCCAGTAAGCACAGGGGAATCCCTACAGGGAGCCGTGACTGACAATCATTACTCTCTGCAGGAAAACTGTAACAAGCAGAGGGGAGGCACCATATTCAGAAGATCGGTTAGAACTTGATAAAGCACAATGGCTCAGAATTAAGCCCCCCCTAGACAAAATGAGCCACATACAGGGGAATCCAGGGCTGAAGATATATGGATAGAGACAGACCAATGAGAGTGTCAAACAAAACAGCATAAGAGTTTTAAATAGTGGAATGAGTTAATAAACAACAGCAAAGGACAGCCAACATGGGTTCAAAGACCTCCCACTTCTTCAGGGCTTAAACATGATAGGTAGTATTATGAACTCAAACACTGGCTTAAATTGCCAGAGATTAATTGCTTGCTGTGTAGGTAATAGCCAACAATAGTGAATAAGCAAAAAACAGGGAGGGGACCATGAGCTGAGCTAACAGTGGTTACATGATCACTCAGCTTTTGATATGAAGCTAGCATGTGACAACGGCAATGTCCCACGCCGACTCTAAGTATTGAGAAGAATATATTTTACAACCCCAATACTTCTCCTTAAATGGTTGCATTCTGATCACTGGCAGAGAGGAGACTGAGAAACTGCTTCCTCCTGTCTGCAGCAGATGGATGACATCATCTCCGTCCGGGCAAAGCCATTGAATGGAGCTCAATGGCTGCTGTATATTCATAAAAGGTGGAGCTTTTTTGGGGGTGGAAGGGGCATCAGGGATTTATCCATGCTCCATGCTATCATCCATGCAGACTTGTAAAATTATTGAAAGGTCTATGTTAATATATAGCATACAACTGTTTTATTTATACCTTAAAATAGATCCTCAGGAAATGTAAAAATGAACCATTGCAGTGGGGCTAGGTTCACACTGCTGCTCATGTTCTGCTTTGGTCTAGGGGCTAAAATAAAGAAAATATACTCATACACTCACCTGGTCCTTGGTCCCTCTGCTCCGGCGGTGGAATGTCCCTTGGGGTCGTCACATCTTATGCTGCTGCATTAGAAGTGATGACATCAGCGGTCCTTAGACCGCCAGAGCCCAGGGGAAAGGAGGCTGCAGGGTCAGGTCTGGTCTAGCAGCCAAGCATGACCTAGGATCAGGTGGGTATATGTTCTTTTTTTTAGCCCCTAGACCTTAACGAGCATTTAACCCTTGCAGTACAGAGGTAGCCCCACTCTAAGTTTAACATTTCCTGGAGATCTTCTTTAATGTTATTGAAATGAACAAACATGCAGAGCTGACATATGTAAGACGGCTGACCTCGGGGAGAGCAGTGAGTTTAGCGTAAAGGAATAGCCTGCTTCCCTGGAAGTGTATGAGCGACTCGTTTCATTGATCAGTGCATACACCATGATTGACGTTTCTCTGTCAGCGTCTGACTACTCCAGGCTTCTGATCAGCCACGGGCTGAAAGGAACGCGGATCTTTTCAACGACGATGAAATATTCCTATTCCCGCGCTTATTTTCCTAAATTTGACTTCATTGACGTGACCTTATGAGGCAGACAATATAAGCAGAAGCACTCGTCAGATGTACTTATTGTCATAAGACGGATAAGGTAAATTACACCATCAAATAAAAACATAAAACCTCCATATACGACTACAACGCTTCGACCGCACTAATAATATCACCAGAATATCAATAGGAAGACATGCCGGATTTACATATATCACAGTATTCTGTCAAGGGTAATTAAAACTAATTTAATTGCTCTTGACAGAATGCGGTGATATATGTAGATCCAACATATTTATTATTGATATTTTGGTAGCGATATTATTCGTGCAATCATAGTGTTGCAGTCATATATGGAGGTTTTATTTGTTTTGTGTTACCGCCAAAACTTATACCCATTGGCTCCAGTTCTGGTTTTCTTGGCACGTTTTTATTATTTTTACAAGGGAGTAGGCAGCATTGTCACTTAAGCCGTAGTGAAATTACAAATCCCATGAAGCAATGCAACAGTCCTAGGATTGACCCCCCCAGAGGCGAAGGCATGATGGGATTTGATGTTTCACCACAGCTGGAGTGCCAAGGTTGACTACTCCCTTGTCAAAATAAAAAAAAAGGGGCCAAGAAAACCAGAGCTGGAGCCAATAGGTAGAGTCATTCAAGTCTAGAAACTCAAAGAAGAACTCCAGGAATTACCCCTTGTAGTGTGGGGCTAGCCTTTGCTAACTTAGTTAAGTGCTCTTTTGGGGGTCTCGTCTAGGGGTTGGATAAAAGAAGATTAAATCACTTGGTCCTTGATGCCGCCCGGATGCTAGAATGGTCCCTGCAGCCTCTTCTTCCCCTGGTTTTGGCAGTCTAAGGACCACTGACGTCATCACCGTTCCATTCACTTGCATTAGATGTGCGGATGCCGAGGACATACCAGAACCTGGAGCATGCCAACCATCAGGTGAGTGTATCTTCTTTATTCTGGCCCCTAGACCAAAACAAGCAGGTAACCCTTGCAGTGTGGGGGCAGCCCCACTGCAAGGGTTATCCTTGTTAATGCCTTTTGTTCTTCTTTAAACCAGAACATCTCAGGTCTTGTATGTCTATGCTTGTTTCAGCATTCAGTTTTCAAATAAAAAAAAGTAGAAAAATGGCCAAATTGAAACAGATATGTTCTGAAAGTGCAACTGAAGCCAAAACTTTTTTTCTTAAGTTTTGGATGGAGTGGAGAGGGATTAGAGCACCTGTCTGGTTTGTATTGCTGTCTGGGTCCCCGTCAGGGAGATTCATACTCCCTATTTGTCCTGATGACCGTTATCACTAAAAGTGAAAGAAAATCACACATTTTGGGTTGTCACCAGAAAAAGAATAGATGAGAAGTCTTCCAATGGGGACCCTGTGGCTGACCATCAGGGATTTTCCTCACTTTGGAGAGATTTCTTCTTACTTCCTGTTGTTACTTTTGGACAGGAAATGAAGGGAAGACACAGATGGCAAAAAAAAGCTGACAAGGGTTTTAACTCTGTATCTAAAACTTAAAAAAAAAAGTTGTGGCTTCAGTTGTACTCTCGCAAAAGACATCTATAGAGAGAAATAACATGATTTAAACACAGTAAAACCCTTTGTAGATGTTGTCCAAAGCCTTGGAATCACACACACACACACACACACACACTCAGCTTCATGTGCTCCACCATATGGTGGGATATGTAGTCTTGCATAAACTCTAGTGTGTATTCCTATTACAGTGCTGATGTCATAACAGGAGAGGTAATGATGGGACTTTACAACTCCTTTAACATTTTCAATATACGCATACATCACACGTTGTACTGCTGTTACCTGCCATCTTGGTGGACGCCTGCAGAGAGAGGAGGGGACATTCATCCGGCGGAATAAGGTATGCCGCCGTGTTCCCTCCTCTCTCTCTCTCTCTCGAGCAACTGTCAGGCTCTCGGTCCATGACTTTTTAGAGGGGCTGACACAAAAATGACCAAATCAGCCATTTTGATGTCACCCCCTCCGATGGTGTCACCCGGGTGCTGGCCACATCCTCCGCACCCAACTTGTGACACCACTGCATATGGCAATTTTATCACACTTTACCCAGGCATGGTTCACTGTTGCCACCACCAAGATGCCTGTCCAAAAAATTTAGTTTGTCCATCAAGGTCGTTCGGTATGCAGTAAGTGGCTAGAAAGAGGCCAGCACTGAGATGCAACAAAAGATGAAAAAAATATTTTAAAATGTCAATTGTTCATGATAGGGATGCACCAATGCCAAGTACAGTACACGGTACAAGTACAAGTACAGATCCTTCTCCAGCTCCAAACTAGACTAGAGAAAAATTCAAAAGTTAGGAGGCCATTGTCATTTGTAAGGAGCACACGGAGCTCCCGGGATTTGTACATCTCTGTTTTAATGTATGATTCTGTTTTTATAAATATATACTGTATTAGGGATGCACCAATACCATTTTTGTAAGTACAAGTACTGATACTTGTCCAAGTCCTCACAGGTACAAGTACTGATACTTGTCCAAGTCCTCACAGATACGAGTACTGATACATTTTTGTTTATTGCCATGTGACAGTTTTTCTAAAACAATACAGACTAATGATTTCAGGACAGTGGTGAGCGCCAGGGCTAGGTCCCAGCTGCAACCGCTGCAACCCGGGTAGTTCTCATGAAAATGCCAAGTATCGGCACTGGTATCTGAAAGTATCGGTGCATCCCTAGTTTATGATATACAGTGCTTTAGCAAAATAAATGATCTATATTCAGAGCCAGAAACAGCCAAACAGTTGGCATTTTCAGAAACAGGTCAGCAGCTAAAGCGTACTTATTCCGCTCAACACAGATTTCCTTTGAAACACAATATCCTTAATAGCAGCATGCTTTGCTGGGTAGTTTAATCACTGATGGTACGCCACGTGCGCTCCTTTCTCCACAACCGTGTGACAGGCTGTTCTTAAAACCAATTTGTTCTCGGGATTCTTCAGTGGCAGCATGAGGCTCTATTCTTGCGTTTGTTAAGATGTTAGTACAGCCGGATGCTCCTAAGATTAAAGCAACATTTAACACCATTTGTTTCTTTGGATCAAAGCCTTGTCTTCTCGCTCATGCTTTGAATAGAACACTTTACCATATGCATACATCTGATCAATATTATATGGAAAATTATCTCTTTCCTTTTATCCAGGATAATGATGTACAAATACTTCTGTGTTCCTACATACTCATGTAAGCCC
The DNA here is from genome assembly GCF_000935625.1 of Nanorana parkeri. Classification (NCBI taxonomy): domain Eukaryota; kingdom Metazoa; phylum Chordata; class Amphibia; order Anura; family Dicroglossidae; genus Nanorana; species Nanorana parkeri. The sequence continues at coordinate 73,892 of NW_017306553.1, forward strand.
CCACCCTCTCCAAATAATAGTCATGTTCTGCTTCCTTGTATGTAGAAAGACAAAGTGATTCCACAGTTATTTTCAACCGGCTATTATTGCCACATGATTTCCAGTTTCTTTGACGTAGAGGTTGTTATAGTTTTCATTTCTGCTTAAAGGGATTCTTGCACTGCAGACTTTTAAAGTAAAGGCCAAAGCTAGGCTATTGTTTATGTCCCCAAGTAGAAAAAAAAGCTGCTACAGCTGCAATAGCCACCTCCTCTAAGCTTTATTATGCCCAACATTATTTAACTTGGAAGACTGAGGACATCTTGTGCCCCCGCACCACCTCTTCTCTGCCACAAGATGTCCTTAGTCTTCCAAGTTTTATTCCTCCTAACATTATTCAACTTTACGCCCAACATCATTCAACTTGTAAGACTGAGGACATCTTGTCCTTCCACACTACCTCTTCTCCATTACAAGATGTCCTTCATCTTCCAAGTTGTATTCTGCCCAACATCATTCAACTTGGAAGACTGAGGACATCTTATCCTCCCACACTACCTCTTCTCCATCACAAGATGTCCTTCGTCTTCCAAGTTGCATTATGCCAAACATTATTCATCTTGTCCCTCAGTTTTCCAAATTGCATTACGCCCAATATAATTCAACTTGGAAGATTGAGGACATTTTGTCCCACCACGCTACCTTTTCTCCATCACAAGATGTCCTTAGTCTTTCAAGTTGTATTATGCCCAACATCATTCAACTTGGAAGACTGAGGACATCTTATCCTCCCACACTACCTCTTCTCCATCACAAGATGTCCTTCATCTTCCAAGTAGCGTTATGCCAAACATTATTAATCTTGTCCCTCCACACTACCTCTTCTCTGCCACAAGCTGTCTTCAGTTTTTCAAGTTGCATTACGCCCAACATTATTCACCTTGGAAGGCTGGGGACATCTTGTTCCCCTGCACTACCTATTCATCCGCCACAAGATGTCCTCAGTTTTCCAAATTGTATTACGCCCAACATCATTCAACTTGGAAGACTGTGGACATCTTGTGCTACCACACTACCTCTTCTCCATCACAAGATGTCTTTAGTTTTACAAGTTGTATTACGCCCAACATCATTCATCTTGGAAGACTGAAGAGCTGTGAGTGCAGGGCATCAAGGCAACCACCTGAGCGATTGTCACTGCCACATTCTGCATGGAGTGATGATGGAAGGATCATCACTGTAGTAATCACATCAGCTTAACTCTCTGCATCATTGAGGGACACCAACCCTAGGAGAAGATCCAAAGAGGAAAATTACCCAGTGAGTCAAGCAAACAGCCTTTAGGCTTCTGGAAAATATAAGCAAAACAAAAAGCAAAAAGAGATGCATTTGTGTGTGTGTGTGTGTGTGTGTGTGTAGGGTGGAATGGAGATGAGAAGGGGAGGGGAACTGAGTAGTGAAGGGGGAGCTTGGAGTTGAGTTTTAACACAAACAGCTAGAGTAGCGAAAATTAGACTGATGATTTTATTAGTGTGTGATGTTCCTTCTTGTCCTGCCAGCAGGGTGAGACATGATCAAGTTGTGTTCCTCTTGAGACCTTGTCTTCAGGGTTGAAGGGAGTGTGCATAATGAGAGTGGTTGAACAGAAATACAAATATGTTGTCAGATACAGCAGATCACATATTGGTATCTCAACTGAGCATTAAACTGTCTGGTTGGAAATCTGCCCAAGGTACCTGTAGGCATCATCACCATGGACTGGACACTGGGAAATGGCATCACCTAATCCCACAATGCCAACAACCTATCTGTAATTTGATAGGTGCCTCATAAGTTTGGCAGGATACATCTTAAATCTGACTATCTCTCAGCATGAGGATATCTGAGAGGCTTTCAGAAGAAAAGAGATAGGGAAAAGACAGCAGAGCCCTTTTAGTGTAGTAATACAGTGCACAAAAAATGTTAGGCACTATGAGGAAAATGCTAGTAGTGCACAGACTCTCAAGGTGTTGCTAGTCAAGAATACATCTGGTCTAGTTGGGGAGGGAGTCACACTAAATGCTCAAATCCAGTTCGGCTTAGAGGAACTAGGAGATGATGGATAAGTGGTGTGGCACAATTATTAAAAATAACCTCTGTCAGTCAGATTACTTATAGTAACACTTTTACGCATGATTGGCCAGCCACACCAATAGGACAAACCTTAGGGTGGCTCCAGCATTTTTTTCCCACTTCCTTTAGTACCCGAATCAGGTGGAGAGGTCAGGGGTAGCTTGTTTTAAAGTTCTTTTACTGCTTGTTAAGAATATGTAAATATTGTATTGTCTTTAGTCTGGGAAAAGGTGCATTTTAAAGCCAATCTAGACTTCCGGTTCCGGCGCCAGATGAGCTAGCGGTGTTTCGCCGGAGCTCGGTCCCCACCACATCCCATAACCGCAAATCAGCCGAAAATCTGCCCCGAAACATCCCGTGAACGGGCCGCCTGCGTGCCTCCCAGCGGTCAAGACAACATGGACAGGTTTGTGGCTCGATCACAGCCGGTCCGCCGCTCGCTGTCTTCTCCGTCGGCCCCTGCTGACATGCGGCCTGACATGGCGGCTGCGGATGATGCTGACAGCATAGCCGATGCTACGGAGCTAGATGCACAGGACATACCGCCTCCCCCGCCCCATATTGATTACCAACAGCTGGCAGCCATGGTAGCCACACACCTGAGGGCGGAGATGGGGACCATCATAGCTGACTCCCTGAAAATACACATAGGACCCCTCACGGCGGCCATAGAGGCTCAAACCACCAGACTGCAGGCCCTGGAAACCCGCATCAGTGATCTAGAAGACCATGCATCCAGGTCTGATAGGGCATTAACTGAAGACCAGAAACAATCTCAGAGTCATAGGGCTCCCTGAGTCAATTAAACCTATGGATCTGCAGCACTTTTGCTCTTCTATTATTCCCCAAGCCCTGGGCGTTACCTCTCACTGTGCGGTGGAAAGGGCACACAGAATGGGTCCCCTCAAAGAAGCTGATAGACCCAGGCCAGTCATTGTCCGATTCTTGGACTACTCAGACAAACATCATCTCCTACAAGCCTATAGAATGCAGCGTCAATTTATTGCGGGGGGGCACAAATTACTGCTTTTTGCTGACTATTCGGCCGAATTGTCTAAATTACGCCGCTCCTTCCATGACGTATGTCAGACCCTCGTGCACAGAAGGATCAAATTTGTCCTGGCTTATCCAGCCATTCTACGCCTGACAGATCAGGACGGCAACCAAACACGCTTCACGACGGCTGCCCAGGCCAAGGCGTACTTAGACAGAAATCTGTCTGACTCCCAGGGGCACTCTAACTCCCCTCTCAAAAGTCCACCGCACAAAAAGAAGGCCTGAACAACCGAGGGGCACATGCTCCTGCTGATCCTGACATGGGCCTGCGCCTCAGGAAGTTACCTGGCAGATGCAACCCATGATAAGTTACTGCGGTTCTGCAGTTCTACGTGTCACCTAAGTCTCACGTTGCTACTGTTTCCTCGGTAGGACCTCTTGAATGCCGAAGTCACCCTCCAGGAGGTACAATCAGTTATTCAACTTTCTCCTAATTCAAAAGCCCCTGGACCTTAGGATTCTCGGGGACGTTCAAATCGTATATATAACCCCTGTCCCGCTCCTTGGCCTCCAATCAAATATTCAGTGGGTACAGAACCGGCCCTTTTGATATAAAAATGGCACTCTTCGCGGACGATATACTACTGGTAGTATCCGATCCACTGACAAGCATCCCCAACATTTTTAATCATATCGGCCTATATGGCTCCTTTTCCGGCCTTAAAATTAACATAAATAAGAGCGAACTCCTACCGTTAACCCCGGATAAGACATATGTTGAGACCCTTACCCGTTTACACCCCTCACTACGGCTGCAAAAACAGTCCATTACCTACCTGGGGATCTCCATTCCCCGTTCTGCTAAAGACCTTTATTCCCTAAATTATAAGCCTATCATCGCTAAAATCGTCCGAGAACTACGCGACTGGCGTGACTATCCCGTCTCCCTTCTAGGTAGATGCCATCTCATAAAAATGATAAGCTTTGCAAGATTGCTATACCCGATGCAAACGATACCCCTCCTTTTAAAACACAAAGATGTTCAACTCCTCCATAGCGCATTCTCGACCTTTCTCTGGAAAGGGAAGAGGTCGAGAATAGCCTTAAAAAAACTCCAACAACTGGTAAAGAGCCTAGGTGCCAACCTTCCTAACATCAGGGTCTATAACTTAAAGCCAATCTAGGCAAATGTTCTGCCCAATCGCCTCCCCCTTCCCACTTTCCCAACTACCCACAAACACTCCACTTCCACTCATTAAAAAATGTGAATGAACACTCTAACACCGTTATTTACTAACCTAAATCTGCCATCACTTTATTCTCTGTGGTGCATTTACCAGGAGAGGATACCAGTGATCTAGATCTGCATTCCCACCTCAAAACCAACCAATCTTATTACCACCCTTTGTCATGATGTCTTCATGCCACTGTAGTCTTCTGGAGCCTAAGAGGACCCCACCAATGAAAAGCCAATGGAAAGTGTTCACATCACCGACGTAGTGATGTTGACACCTAAACAAGGACCCTCCCCTTCTGCAGTCCAGAGAAATAGAGTCTCAGGACCCAGTGAATTACATGACCACACATTTATGTAAGTAACAAGGGCTTTTAGATAGTGGGGGAGGAGCATTCCTGGTCATGAGCATTAAAGTACACATAAACCCAATCACGTAAATCTCATATAGGCTTTATTATGTTAATGTAATTTAAAAACCCATTTTCATATTTTTAACTCAGCAACTTATGGTAGATAACTAATGATGACCCTGCCTTGCAAGTCCCTGTTCAGGCACTTCCTGTTGTGGGGTAACATTTGCTATCAGTTGTGTTCCTGCATTGCCCAGTGGACTTCCAATGGAGACTACAAGTGGCTGTTTCAACACACATTACACAGGCACAATCCACTGTTGTAACCACCAGGAACCCAACTCTTAGAAAATGTCATGCAAGTATTTTACTATAAATGAAAAGGTGATTGTTTATAATACACAGGGCTTTAGGAAACTAAAACCTACACAGTTAGGGCAAACATTTACTTTATTACCGCACTCTGCAGGAGCATTTTCTCATGGGACTTGGAACCCTCAACTTTTCTAGTTTCCGGGGTATAGTTATATCACCTTCACTGTGCTGAGCTTGTCAGAAGGTGTGTATTTTGTACTTTATATTTATACTTTCTGCATCTTTTTCCTCCTTTGATTAAACTGTGAGGGTCTACAACATAAGCAGACCCTACGTTTTGATGCCAGGCCCACTTTAACTTTTCACAATGCACGGCCCTTGTAGCAATAGATGTCATTTGATATTAGAAAATGCTAATGTTCATTATATACAGTCATACATCCCACATCGTGCTTATTACCATACCAATACTGCAAGCATATGTTTCGAACACACGTACAATTTCATTAGCTAGCTTTTCATCCACTTTAATTTGAAGGTCATAATTTCATATGACATCCCTGTCTGCACAGGAATCTAGAAAGCTCTATTCAAATAACGAGCGGCTCAGTACAAGAAAAATACACGTTGCAATCATCGCAGAAGAATATCCAGTCATTTGGCTGGATAAAATAGGTCTTCAGTGTCAGGACAAAGAATAAAAATAATAATTATGAACAGGCTTAATGCATTCAGGACATGTGTCTGGTACCAGGAAGAGGAGACCTTGTTATATATTTTCCTTATCGTATTTGATTCTCGTGCGTCTAGACATTCTGCTGAAAGAAATTAAGGCAGTGCAACAGGAAATTGGGATCAGGTAATTGGGGTGTAAACCATAATTGAATGACTTGTAGTTTCCTAAACCACTGTGTATACGTAAAATACTTGTTTTCACCTTTGTTGTATATCAGCATAAGGCCCCATTCACACTAAGTGGCATACCTTTTGCAGCGGATCCGCGCGGCCGGGATAGTGCGACTTTCCGGGCGATGTTTCAGCAACGATCCAGCGACGGTAGCGCGACCTTCACCGTCGGGCTCCATTAAAAAATAGAAAAATCTCGCAAAATCCGCCGAAAAAAGGGTCCTGCTGGAGCGTCATGGAGCTAAGATAGCTCCATTGAATAGCATTGGCCGGCGACTTCTCGCGATATTGCGCGGCAAAAATGCGCGATATCGCGACGGAAATCGTGCGTGTGAATGGGGCCTAACTGATCTCTGGCAGACTCTTTGCAGCCACTTTCTGGCTACATGCATTCAAAGTAGACCTGTAATCTGTGGAAAAATTTGGTCCGGTACGGATATTTCGTTATTTCAGGATTAGGGATTCGGATCCGAAATTCAATTCGGTTCAGGTTTCGGATTTTGACGAAATCCCAATTTTCATTAGTTTTTGATGAGTTTACGAATATTTGTTGCAAATACCACAGAAAACCATATTCAGATATTACTACTAAAGCTGAATCTCCTAGACCCGAATGCCATTCGGGTCTGGGAGCCTCAGCTTTAGTAATATATGTATATGGCTCCCAAACCCGAATGGCATTCGGGAACTCCCGAATGTAATTTGGAAATTCGGATCCAGAATGCCATTCGGGTCTGTGACAGGATCCGGAATTCGGAAACGCAAATTTGGATTCAGACACATTCCGATGCATTGGGATATGAATGTTCAGATGTGTCCGAATGTCTGAATATCGGAAAAGATGTTCCTTGTACATTGATCCGTCGCCCCGGGTTTTGCCCCCTGTCCGAGCTGCTCGGTTTCCAGCCAATCCGCCCTAGAAGTTAAAAAGCTTGTGCACCTGTGGTTTAGCATTCGAGCAACGTGTTTCCACGCTAGTAGCCGGACCTCTCTATTTTCTGTGGCATTGCTGTTTCTTGAGTGTATTTAGTGCCTTTGCTTGGTCTGGTTGTTTTCAGTGTTCCCTTCCTGCTGTGCTCTTGTATTCCCTCTGTTTTCTGTCTGTGTACCTCTTTGGTTGCTGTGGCTGTGAGTTCTCTCCACAGCATTGTTTCCTGCTTTGTTTTGTGTTTTGCCTCCTGCTCCTGCTTCCTGTGGTTATTTTGCTCTGCACTATTGTGCACCTCCCTCCTTTCTCCAGTGCATTCCCCCTGCTGTTCCTGTGTATCTCTTCGCTCTGTGGTTACACCTGTTGTGTGTTCCCTTCTGTTACCTGCTCCCTGTGTCTCTCATGTTCCCTGCATCTTCCCTCTAGTGCCTCTTTTCTGTACCTTGTGTCTTGTATGCACCCTGTGTCTTGCCCAGTGTGCTGTGATCCCGGAGTACCCGCTGGCACTGTGCCTGCACGGGTGTGTCAGAGCCGCAACCTGGGAGCTGCCCCGCAACACAACATCCACAGCATCAGTGGCTCTGGTGTAAACAAGGCAGCTCCTTAGATCCTGCGACTCTGGCACACCTACGTTTGTTGTGCGGTCACACTGTCCCTGTATTTTCAGAGACCTGTATCCCTGCACATTCCTAATTCAGTCACAATATACTGCTCCACAAGACCCGGAGTTTACGATTCTTGGTGCTCCAGTTCCCAAATCGTGACATGCCCCTATATCCCTGCCATCCTTTGTCCTGCTACCCTCGTGCCAATATGGTAAACTCATCCTTGGCTAGAAGGACACGGAAACAGTGGTGAACCACGAACAGGATAACTAGAATTAACAAGGGTTTGAAGAAGTCACAGTTAATATGTCACAGGTAAAAAAAAAAAGGTAAAGTCGGCTTATACGCCTCTCCAGTCCAAGATATCTGTTCCAAGGAAAAACCTTGCAAGTAGCCACTGCTCTTTTATATAGTCATTATAGAAGAAAGAACAAAGACACCTCTTCACTGAGTCTCATAATCATTAAAGGCCTTGTACCTCTTCTCTTGTTAATGAAACTCTGTGATTTAATTGACTGTGGAATGTTCTCAGAGAGCTTCTTAGCTTTAGGTGTTGCTAATACTTAATTAGTAGTGAGGATCACAATGCAGGGTTTTGCAGGCGCTCCTCCATCTAAGCAACATAATTACTGGCTTGCACTGCAGTGTTACAAAGCCATGCTACCGTAACTGAATCCTGTGAGGGAAATGCTAGGAAGAAGATGACGTCCCGAATGCTAGCGCATGTCCCTGTTGATAGGAAACTATACAGCCGCTGCGTTTCCTTATGGAGTTGTAGCAGGGCAGGTCTGAACTAAGCAAAAGAAAAGTTTTGCTCACATGATGCAGTTGGAGTTCCCTGTAGACTGTTTTGCAGTGGAGGGAGCGGATGCAGACACCAAAGTTGTCAGCCAATCATGGCTTGGTCTAAATATTGCAAGGTAAAGAAATAAAAGTTGTATTTAGTATTTTAAAAAGTTATTCCTTTAAAAAAAATTAGGCTACAATATTGTTAAACTTTAACATGGAAAAGTTAGAACCTTTGACAGTTTCTTGTTGCCATAAGTGTCTATGTGAATAGGGGTGAACGGCAGCGAGCGAGCTGCCGGAGCGAGCTGCCGGAGCTTCGGCTCAGCTGATCCAGATGTTGGATCGGCTGAGTGGAAGTCTTTCAGCTGACCAAAGTGAATAGCCCTGTATGTTGCTGTGTTCATTCCTATTGAATGGTACCCCAAATGTAATTCGTATTGAGTGGTACTCCAAATGCCATTCGTAATGAATGGTACCCCAAATGTAATTCGTATTGAATGGTACCCCAAATGTAATTCGTATTGAATGGTACCCCAAATTCCATTCGTATTGAATGGCACCCCAAATTTCTTTCGTATTGAATGGTACCCCAAATGTCATTCATATTTAATGGAACCCCAAATGCCATTCAAATTGAATGGTACCCCAAATGCCATTCATAATGAATGGTACCCTAAATGGCATTCATAATGAATGGTACCCCAACAAACTACTACTGTGCTGAGGAAAAAAAAATCTGTGCTGTAGTGCACCACAGCATGTATGTGCATTTGGTGCGCTGCATTTATAAAATGCTATGTCCTTTAAATTGTGCTGCCAGCCTATTGAAGATGAATAGACTTCCCTAATGCAGTGTGTCTTAACAAACAAGAACACCTTGTGGTAACTCAGCAGCCCTGAAAATCAATAAGATTATTTGTATTAACTGACCTCCTTGACCTGTTTTGCTAATAAAACATCGGAAACACTGCACAGTGCACATTCCCTTTAAATTACCAGGAAGGACTGGTAAGTCGTATTAAGGAAGCCATGTTGAGTATTACCTCTGGCTCCATTGTGCAGTGCAGTGTAATACTAATGAGAGGAGAAGATTGTATTAAGCAGCTTTTTCTCAGCTCGGAATAAAACAACCTTTAGCATCGCACAAGATGATGAGTCTCCTTGCAGCGAGCCCCTGCAGAAACACACAAACACTAATCTGCGGACCTTGCTTACACTGAATTGTTATTTATTCGAAATATATCAAAATCATGTTTCTTTTAAGCATGGTTTATTGGAGTATAAACAAGTTGTGCGGATCAGTGAATTATTCAGAAGGGTAGTCGGCTCAGCAGTTAGTCTTTCATATTATGTTTGTATTATGATTCTATAGAGCTAAGATTAGCTCTATAGTATGTAAAATGATGTATGACCACAGGCAGAATTGTTTTGCCTTTAGTTATGCTTTAGGAAACTCCTATTCTCCCAGGCTCCATCTAGTGGCCATAATCAGTGTGAATGTAAAAGTCAGATGTTCGCAGTGCGAAGGGCTCTGCAAACGTTTCCTAAATACACCCCATACTGTATACTCAAGATTTGCATGACTTATCAAGCTAGCCAGGGTTTATCTTTTGCAAAACCCATATGAGGCTTTTTATATCAAGACAGACTACACTTACCATGTGGCAGTTGACAAACTCTTTTTTTACCTAGAACTAGTAAATTTGGTCAGTTGAAACATTTCGGCCACAAATTGTACTATGGGCAAAATGCCGCTTGTACCAAACGGAAGAAAATGTGGTGCATCCCGGCTTCTCTTCTGTTGGGCGCCTGTCTGTGTCCCCTCCAATTCCCACTGCTCTCACCTGCCTGTTTTGGCAGAGGGAAAGGGGATCAGAGGGGACACAGAGCCGATCCAGATGCCAAAGCCCAGCAGGGAGGAGAGAAGCTGTTAGAAGGCTGAGCAGGGTCGAGACCGCTGACAGGAAGCTGAGTGGGATGGTGCAGGAGGAGAGCTCGGCCTCCTGTGACAAATTTCAGTGCATCCCTACCTAGAACGATTTGCTATCGATGGCTGTTTTGTCCTTTTTGAATGTAGCAAAAATCATTAATTGCATGAATTTCTACCCAAAAATTTGCAATAGGTTCTTGGAACCATTAGGGCATTTGTGACTTTGTGCAATAACCTTAGGGTTAGTTCACACCATAGGCAATGCGTTCTGGTCCGATTCTGGCCGGAACGCACTGCATCGCATTGCGGCCGGCTTACTTTTTTGCCGGGCTAGAGGGAGCGTGCGATCAAAATAGTGCTTGCAGCATTTTTATTGCACCGCACCGGATTGTACTGCAGGCACAATGTGCCTTGCAATCCCGTGCGGGCGATCTCATTGCAGCCACAGGGCGTGGCTACGGTGCCATTCACTTCAATGGCCCGCCCCACCCCCTCCATCTCGGCAAAAAAGTGAGCCGGCCGCAGTCGGACCGGAAAGCACTGCCTATGGTGTGAACTATTTTACTTTAAAATTGGTTGGATAAAGCAACGTTGGATAAGACTTTATTGTGTAAGTAAAGAGTAGAGAAAGGAATCCATAGGGTACTATTTGTCAGTATGTATACTTTCGTAAGATTTTATTATTCTTATATCTTCTTTATAGTAAGCATTCTCGAAGACAGGAAATCATTGACATTCAAGCAACTTCATCAGATTAGTTGGTACAAGTCTATTGGGATGTATAGAGGTTTTAAATGTGTGCCGGATGCATGTAACATTACATTTGTTGCAGTTGGCTGCTGCTATTTCCAACAGTGCAAACACAAGAGGGCACTTTAGGATCCTCCATATATCGCAAGCTTTCTGTAACAAACACAACTATCATGTGCAACCAGATTACATACGGAACTTCAGTTGCTTTTCTCTGCAGAGCAAAGTGTCCTTGTGCTGTCACAATAATTGCATAACAAATATGACACAGTGCATAGCCATAGTTAATACTCATATTAATGTGAAATGAGAATCAAATAGTTAATTGTCCTTAAGCTGTCATCTTTGTTGTTAGTATAGCTGGTTATTATACTGCCAACTTGTGGGTGTTTTGGTTATTGCACCATGTTTAGTGTATTCCCTCCCCTTGTGTGTGATGTACTTCCTTCTTGTCAGACTTGTTGTTTCTGTTGTCATGGCTGACTGTAATATGGCAAAAATGTACCGTATATGATTGCTTGGAAACATTACAATCTCTGACCATCAAATACCATCTGTTCATTCATCTGCTGTATCCTGTCTGCTACATGCAATAAAGCACTTTGTGGATGAAAAGGTATTTGGTGAGTTCAGCTATCTGATAAGGAATATCCGCAGTGAATATATCTGCTTATACAGACCAGGCATAGAGGTCTCAGCAAGGGATACATCGCTAATACAACAATTGGAGTCAGAATAGTCCTCAATGGTTTCCAATGTGCAATGTTTGGTACACAATGGTGGTCAGTCAGATCTTACTGGTCTGGAGCTCTACTTGAAAAAACTCACTTCAGTGGCCATTTCAGCAGCAATGTGCAAAACAATGTGGATTGCCATTTAAAGGTTGTTGGAGAATACTTGAGTTAGTAACTGGTGAGCATACAAATATTTATGTTTTATACAGCTGTGTCAGAACTATAGCAGCCCTCGTAAAATAAAAACATGTAAAAACATTTTGGAATGCAGGTATTAAATTATATAGGATAATGTGTGGCACTATAGAAAAAACAAGGCTCACCTAAACCTTGCAATATTTTAATCTGTTATAGGTATTGGCTACGTTTTGGGTCTCTATGGCTCCATTCAGTGTGTCACACTTTCCTATTCCCTGATCCTTCTGTCCAAGGTGCTCAGCTCCCGGCCAATCAGCCTTCCACCTCTGTGTTAAAGAACCTAAAGCACATGTTGCTCAGCATTTGAGCAACATGTCTACACATCAGCAACTTACCTTTGCCTCCTGCGTCCTCTGTTTATTGGCTAGCTGTCCACATGAGTGTGTTGAAAGGCCGCAACCTGGGAGCTGTCCTGCAGCACACCAACCCCACCATCAAGAGCTCTGGAGAAGACCTGACACTCCTTAGATTCTATGCCTCTAGCACACCCACGCCAAACGTGCGGTCACCCAGTGCCTACACTCCCGTGTTTCGAATTCCCAATGTCCTCATTTGCTAAACTGTGACACAGTGCGCCTGTGTGTTTGTGGAGACACGCATAGCTTACTAGCACACACAAGGGTGGCTCCATAGGACCCTGCAAAGAAAAGGAGCCACCCTAAAGCAGGATATCAGAGCCAGTGCTCAGGGGACCAGCTGATTGTGCAGATAAATAAAACTTTTAAACATCAAGAAGCAGCATCCATTGTAAGTAGGTACGAGTACTCGCCGATACCGAATACCGAGTACTGGAAGTCGCATTCAGAAAGCCAGGCAGCATGTAATGACTCGCCATCTGGCTTCCTGATTAGCCGGGAAGTCGTGCAACGTGTAATGACTCACCAACCGGCTTTCCGATTAGCAGGGAAGCCATCCCCATGCTTCTCATCACTAGGTGAAGAGAAAGCATTTAGCCGGCTTTCTGGCCAATCAGGAAGCCGAGCTCTGTGTAATGACGTGCGCCCAGCTTCCTGATTGGCCGGGAAGCCGGCTAAACTCTCCCTCGTCATGAGGTAACGAGGGAGCATGAAGCCGGCTTCCCAACCAATCAAAAAGCCTGGTGCTGCGTCATTACACGGCGTCTGGCTTCCTGATTGGCCAGCTTCCGACCAATCAGGAAGATGGGCACTGCGTCATTACACGCTGTTCGGCTCCCTGATTGACCAGGAAGCCGGCTCCATGCTCTCTCGTCACAAGTGACGAGAGAGCATGGAGCCGACTTCCTGATACTGGAAGTATCGGGCTAAGCATCAGAGCATTTGGGCAAGTACCAGTACTCGCCCAAATACTCGGCACCGATACCGATACTAGTATCAGTATTGGTGCATCCCTAATTATAAGCAAATTCATCAGCATTAGCGTAAAAAGCTTTTAACTTTATTATCACTTTAAGGTACTATTAGTTTTAAGGGTGCAATGAGCTTTACATGGTTGCTGAGGGTTACTGAACTACTTTTAACTATCCCACACCAATCCCTCATTAGACTATTTTTTTTCTTTTTATTTAAGAAAGAAAAAGACGGACAACTGTAAAAATAAATAAATAAATAACTAAAATAAAATAACAGAACACAAATGTAATTTAAATACAATAAATAAATAAATGAATTAATACCTAAATAAATAAATACATAAATAGATAAATATATAAATACATGAATAAATAAAAAAAATGAAATACATGAAATTAAATAAACTACCATAAATATAATCATGATAAATAGGCAACCTCTAAAAAAAAAAAGTACATTATTTTTTCAAATAAATTTCACAAGCAACTCAATGAACAAAATTGTGCATCGGCAAAATCAATTTTGACGAAATGGCTAGACTTGCCCTTTTAGCATACAAGTGAATATCTGATATCTTCAAAGTAAGTGGTAGCCATACCTGTCTAATGTATTGGCCTTGAATGTCTCCTAATTGGCCCAAGTAAGGGCACAATTGTTACAACACAATTAGAACTACATAACAGCGAAAACACAAACACCATCTGCTGGAAGATCATTCAGACTAATTACCATAACTCCTGACTAATGTTTCGCCTCTTAAATAGAAATATCTACACTAATTAGCGACAAGAGGAGATATCCGAATGAATCTTCTTGCTTGACTGGTAATTTAGTGACCATCGTCGGATCCTCCAGTGTGCTTTATATCAAGGTTTGTTTTGTTTTTTTTTTCTATAGGAATGCTTTATAAGTAACCTACGGGGAAATTGTCTGCTAGGGGAAGAGATTAAGTGGGCTTATACGGAGAAAGAAATTTCAGCCGACTTAATGCACCTTTAAAAGCGGAGTGTTTGAAAGGGAAAATTAAAACTCACTAAAAAAAATTGGATTTACTTTAACATCTGGATTACAGGAAAGCCTCGGCTCACACAAAAAATGCTTAGCAAGGTTTTCTCAAACTTTCTTAAAAGTAAATGTCCAACTTAATGTGTACATAAAGCCAATTTTTTTTTCTAGCTTTGGAAAGAATGTAGAAGGGATGGAATCCCTGCCAAGTTTTTCATTGCTATGCGTGTCCCTGTCACCATCGTCACCAGGACTGAGAGTGGGAGAAAATCCAAAATGTTGAGTTGTCACCAAAACAGGCATTGGGGTAAATCCTTCCAATAGGAGCCCCTATTATTAGGGATGCACCGATACCATTTTTTTCCAGACCAAGCATGATTACCTATACTTTTCCTCAAGAACTCGCCAATACAATACCAATTACAGATACCTTTTTTGTGTGTGTCATGTGACGGTTTTTCTTAAACAATACAGACAAATGATTTTAGGACAGTGGCGGAGTGCCAGGGCCTGGTTGCTGCTGTGACCGCTGCTGCCTTGGTAGTTCTGCCACTCCAAGCTTTAGAGGGACTACAAATCCTAGCAATACATTATATAGCAATGCAGAATCCTACGAGCTTTAGAGGGCTATAAATACCAACAATACAATATACAGCAATGAAGAATAATACCATCACCTATAGAGGACTTCAAACCCCAGCAATACATTATACAGCAATGCATAATGGCAGCAGCTATAGAGGATTACAATTCCCTATAGGGATAGCTATACATTATACAACAATGTAGAATAGTATATGTATTGCTACATACTCTGTGCTGCCGCTCTGCTCCAAGATGTCAGCCTGATGTCTTGGGCGGAGGGTTTCAGCAGGGGGAGTTATGCAAGGGTCTTACCAGGGGGAGATGTGTGAGGGTCTCAGTAGGGTGAGATGTGCAAGGGTCTCAGCAGGGAGAGATGTGCGAGGGTCTCAGCAGGGGGAGATGTGCGAGGGTCTCAGGAGGGGGAGATATGCGAGGGTCTCAGCAGGGTGAGATGTGCGAGGGTCTCAGTAGGGGGAGATGTGCGGGGGTCTCAGCAGGGGAAGATGTGCGAGGGTCTCAGCAGGGGGAGATGTGCGAGGGTCTCAGCAGGGGGAGATGTGTGAGGGTCTCAGTAGGGGGCGATGTGCGAGGGTCTCAGCAGGGTGAGATGTGCGTTGGTCTCAGCAGGGGGAGATGTGCGAGAGTCTCAGCAGGGGGAAATGTGCAAGGGTCTCAGCAGGGTGAGATGTATGTTGGTCTCAGCAGGGGGAGATGTGCGAGAGTCTCAGCAGGGGGAGATGTGCGAGGGTCTCAGTAGGGGGAGATGTGCGAGGGGCTCAGCAGGGGGAGATGGGCGAGGGTCTCAGCAGGGGGAAATGTGCAAGGGTCTCAGCAGGGTGAGATGTGTGTGGGTCTCAGCAGGGGGAGATGTGCGAGGGTCTCAGCAGGGGGAGATGTGCGAGGGTCTCAGCAAGGGGAGATGTGCGGAGGGTCTCAGGAGGAGGAGATGCATGGGCAGGCGAAGGCCCCGCATGGTTCCATAGAAGGCTGTTGTGAGCTCCCCATCAAGCGCGTGACCGAAGGCAGCTACTATTTGAAAAATGAAAACGTCTGTATCAGTTTTTGAGTGCTCCATACCATAACCATAACATGATTGATTTTCTCACACTCTCAGTTCTGATGATGATGGTGAATTTCCTCAGCAGGGACACGGCTACCAATAAAACCCTGGCAGGGATTCCATCTGTGACGGACCTCGGTACTCAGGATAAGTATGTCCGCCGCTGTATTCTTCCTTGCTGAGGAGATATTGCAACCCGCTGATCGGTAGCTCCCAGTTTCCCCAGTCACTAGCCAAGGCTTGAGTGTAGGGTAAACAAACTCTCCTTTATTGAGCAACTGCACAAACTTTTATACAGCAAATGATGAAATCAGAATATAATCCCATCACATCCATCCTCCCCTCCCAGACAATCGGTCTGCTCAACACCACAGGTGTCCACCTGCTAACGAGCTCCAGACAGCCATAGCAGGAGCCTGGCCAGAATGTCATTGTTCTGAGCTCCCTCAGAGAACAATGGGAGATAACGAGGGGGGGGGTGCTGATAGTCTTTCCATAACCAGGTCACACAGCATAACGCACTCAAACATAACCCAACACCAATACACATTTAACTACTAAAACTGAACACCATGTCGTCACACCATACTTTCTACATTCTATCCAAATCTAGAAAAAAAATTGGCTTTATGTACACATTAACTTCACCTCAGTCCATTATATCTGTAATCAGGGGATCCTCGAAAACTCTTGCTGGTGATCCTGGAACATATGTGCTGATGATTCTGTATAACACACTTGTTGATAATTCAGATCCTAGTGATCCTGGAACACACTTTCTGATGATCCAGAAACACAGATGCTGGTTATTCAGTAACACACCTGCTGATGATAAACACATCTGCTGGTGATCCTGGCACACACACGTTGATGATCCAAAAACACACCTGCTAGTAATACTGGAACACACCTGCTGCTGATCCAGAAACACATCTGCTGGAGATCCTGAAACAATCCTGCTGGTGATTCTGAAATACACATGTCGATGGTCCTGGGACATCTTCGATACTGCTTCTCGCACACAAAACAAAAATGATATAAACCTAAAAAAACTCGACAAAGCATGTTTTTACAGGCACCAATCAAATTCAAACCTGACATTACAGTTTGCATTTGACAAGTGATGAAGGCAACAGAGAGAGAGGAGCTCAAACTGTAAGTGCCCCAGGAAGTTCCACTACCCTTCCACCATGCTGCCTCATACATACGTACGGCCAGCGTTCATGAGTCAATTTAAATTGAGATACATTTCTAACTTTAGCACAGTTGCTGCATTTACTGGATAGCATACATATCATACTCAGTACTTTGAATGGTTCCCTGGAATTGCTCTGCAATATCAACCTTTGGGACATATGCCCGGGCTAATACATTTTGTTATCCCGTCACTGCCAATCAGGAGCAACGGGCAATTGTGACTGCATACAGCATGCATCATCACACACCCTAACCATATACAATAACCTTTCACTGACAATCTAGAACCAGCCCGACATATATAATATGACAGTGTGTATCATGTCTGTGTATAAGGAGAGAGGCCCGGGAATAAGCGGGGAGTTAGAGAGCAGATGCAACATTAAACAATTATGACAGAGTGATTATGATGTCAGCTACAATCTGTACAGACAGATTCATGTCGATGTAACTTGTTCCATGTGACATGACAGGCTCTCGCCTGTATTATATTATTAACGTGATTGGTCCGCTGGAAGGCTCCGGGCTTGGGTAAGGCTTTTAACCTTGAGATAACTGAACCATAGACATGTGTGTTTCTCCACAACCTTCAGTCTAATTCTAATGAAAAATAAAAAAGAGAATATACACTGAGTGGCCAGATTATTATGACCACCCCATCAGTACTTCGTTGGGCCGCCTCGTGACTCCACGAGATGATGAAAGGTGATGCGAGGAATCTGACACTGCACTGTTGCCTTGTACCAGTCTTGCCACTCTCCGTTCTGCCCTAACATTGACTAGTCGCTGACGGCCACAATTCGCACGTTCAGACCCAGATTTTCGGCTGACAGTCCAGTCTTTAAACACTTTAACAACAGCTGCTCTTGAACATTTAACAAATTCTGCTGTTTTGCTGATACTCGCTCCATGGCTCCGAGCGCCAACAATCATCCCTCGTTCAAAGGCTGTTAAATCGAGTTGTTTACCCGAATCTTTAGAAACAAATCACTTCTACTGTTGTGGTAAACAACCTGCTTCCCTATGTATAATGGTCTGGCACTCTAGCAACTTCAGCGCCAAATTATAGCTAATTTGCCTACAAACGTTAGGTGGTCATAATAATCTGGCCACTCAGTGTATATATACGGTATATATAATTTTTTATATATCGTTTAGGTGCATTAAAACATCCACAGTAAAACAACATTTAATTCAACCAGACAAAGCTAAGGGGGTCACTCACAAAGCTGCCGCAGGCAGCTGAGTGAATAACCCAGCCGAAGTGAAGTGAGCCGAACAACGTTCGGCTATTCACTCCGGTTCAGTATGGCTGATATCAGTCGTACATTGGCTGCCTTCGGCTTCACTTCGGTCAGCCGAACATGCTCTGAATGTCCGGCTGAGCCGAAGTGCAGAAGGACTTCGACTCAGCCGATCCAACATCTGGATCGGCTGAGCCGAAGCTCCGGCAGCTCACTCGCTGCCGTTCGCCCCTATTAACATAGGGGCCAAACGGCAGTGAGTGAATAGCCGAATGCCGCCGAGTGGCAGTCGGCTCGGCTATTCAGTTCGGTACATCCATGGTTGATAGAAAATCAATTCAAATAGTCACACAAAAAAAAGGTTGAAAAAAGTTTAAACATGTAAATAAATAGTATAATGTAAAAATAAATTAATATTTTTTTAAAAGAAAAAAAATTATAATGATAAAAAAAACAATTGCTTCAAGGGCAAGGTAACAAAGGCCCTTTAAAGTGCACCTGTCATGAAAAATCACATAGTCTGCCATTGCTGACTTCTTCTGGAAAGCCTAGTTGGCTGGCTGTCATGCTGATGCTTTGCCTTCATTAATGTTTGAGTCGCTGATTCACAACAGGTTTAGAGGTGAATTATTCTGACTAGTCTCTCTATTACTAGAGTGTTAGCTCTGACATGTATCTGTGACTTAAATATATTAAAACCAGAAACAGACAGACACCCAGCTTCTTTTTTTTTTTTTGACAGGTGATCTTTAAAGCACCTTCCATCTCCAGTCCAGAAGGGCTAAATACATATCCAAGTGGATATTCTGACTGTAGCTTTAGGGCTTATTCAGACCGCAGAGGGGACATTAATGTGTGCATAACATACTCGCTGGTGTGCGCTGTGAATGTGTGCTGACATGCACTGCAGTGCACTGGTAATACACATCACAATGCTTTCTATTTGTTTGTATGCCATTTGTATGCACTGCAGCATGTCGGAACAAGCTGCACAAAAATGCGACATGTCCAATTTTTTGTTTTTGGGAGTCTTGCCTAACCTGGTCCCAACGCAAGAGCTAGGCAATTTCCCTTATGTTTTATGGCTTCAGTTCAAACAAACCCCCTGTGTTGGACTGCATTAGACAAGGCTGCCCATTCCATCCCCAATGCAATACCATGGTAATTTTCCTTATGTCCTATGGCTTCAGTTCACATCAACGCTTTGTGAGGGCTGCTTTCGGCAAGGCTGCCCATTCCATCACCAATGCAAGACCTAGGTAATTTTCCTTTTTGTCACATGGCTTCAGTTCACATCAACGCTTTGTGTGGACTACATTAGGCAAGGCTGCCCATTGCATTGCCATAGCAGGAACAAGGCCATTTGCATTATGCCCTATAGCTTCGGGTTATATTAACGCACTGCATTGGACTGCTTTGGGCAAGGCTGCCCATTGCATCCCCAATGCAAGAGCAAGTCAATTTTCATCATGTCCTATGGCTTCGATTCACATAGATACCCTGCATTGGACTGCATTGAGCAAGGCAACCCATTCCATCCCCAATGCAAGACCAAGGTAATTTTCCCATATGTCTTATGGCTTCAGTTCACATTAACGCTCTGTGTGGACTACTTTGGGCAAGGCTGCCCATTGCATTGCGATAGCAGGAACAAGGCCATTTGCATTATGTCCTGTGGCTTCGGGTTATATTAACGCCCTGCATTGGACTGCTTTGGGCAAGACTGCCTATTGCATCCCCAATGCAACATCAAGGTAATTTGCTTTATGTTCTATGGCTCCAGTTCACATCAATGCCTTGTGTCGGACTGCATTGAGCAAGGCTGCCCATTGCATCCCCAATGCTGCTGGTGTAAACAAGCACTTAAAGAGACTTTTAGCAAGCTTCAGTAGGCATTTATCAAAATACCCAAGCCTCTTGGAGTGTGACGTGACTGAAACAGGAGGAAAATATGGTATAAAGCCGGCACAGAAGGGGCAGGCATTACCGCCAAGCTTGTTTATGCAACTTTCCCCACAAACTGGAATAAGATTTTTTACTAGGCCATATATTAGTATGCGCGTGGCATACCTGAACGAAGAAAACTTTTCGAGGTGATCGTAACTTTACATTTCCTGTTTTATAGGCTCCGTGCCCTGCCTGTTCTTTAATTCACACATTTGCAGAATCTCAGCAGACAATTAAAGGCCAAACAAAACCTTCTGCATCGGAGTATCAGAGCGCAGCTCAGCAAGACTGAAGAGGCGGGTGACATGAGTGACTTTCATGCTAAAATGATCCCCCACATTGACAACCTGCTGTGGGAAGAGATTACCCCGCGGGCACAGTCTGAATCACCTACATGAAGTGTCTAACCTTCCTGATACACCACCAGAGATATGCAGGGGAGAGTGTAGGAGGATTCCTGAAGTCTGCAGGAAGCACAGTGCTGTGTTTGTTGAAATTCCCTGCTGCCTGCAACATACAGGTCCGCGGGCGGGCACAGCTGGTGACTTCTGTACTACGCCTGGATGCTAAGAGTCTTCAGTGCAATCATTCTTCCTTTAATAAGGTTCAGCTACTACAATTTAAAATTACATTGTTTCACATTTCTACCTTTGATGTATTTGTACCTTTAATTACCTTTTTAATTAATGTTTATTTTTTTTATTTATTTTTACTTAGAAGACTAATCCACCCAAAAGTAATATTTAGTAACTTTTTTAAGTCAGGGTGCAGTAGGTTGAGTCAACCCCTGGATTCTTATGTTATTGTTTGCATAGTCCACAGCTATATTTCCTAAAGCTGTTCCAGTCTAGCTGGTAGGTTTGGGTATTCCTGCGCACCTTTAGCAGAACGTCAAGTAAAAATAACAAGAAAAAAAATCAGCAGCCCAAAGACATTCAACCCACTTCCTGTTTGACCTGCCACAGCCTGTCTGGGTATTGAAGGGAGAAGCAACACAGGGATGAGTTTGTCTCTCTGTCACTCTGCTCTCTTTTCCAATCAGCGTGCCCCTTGTCAGGCACATCAACTGATTGGCTCCTTGTGCTTCTTCTTCCTCTTTGTCTCCAGCCTTGCCATACAGGGACTGCAAATATGTTCATTAACCCATGCAGTGGGGCTATTTTTGTCTATGGACTAAAAGTTATACTCACTCGAAGCTCTGACCAGCTGTCACAGTGCTCCCTTCAGCCTGTCTCCTTCTATGCTGCAGCAGCACTGGAATCTTCCTCAGCATCCTTTGGTCTGTACACTGTGTGTAGGCATGATGGGACCTTAGACCGCTGCAGAAGATGGGGAAAGACACTGTAAGGACCGGTCTAAGATGAAGCCAGCTCGGAGCTTCGGGTGAGTGTAACTTTTTTTAAACTAGACACAAACAAGCACCTAACCCTTGCAGTGCAGGGTTAGCCCCTCTGCAAGAATTAATACAAAATATTCCTGGAGTTCTACTTTACGGAAAAATATGATGTAATCCACAAAAAGTGACAATATGCTTTAAAAAAAAGGGAAAAATCAGTATGGTATTCCCTTAAAATGTCACCCAAACCCTTAAATATCCAGGAAGGGCAGCAAGCATGCACTCCCTCCTCCCTCTCTTCCTGTAACAACCTTAAGGGGCTACATGCAAAAGGTGGGGGCAGTTGCAGCCTATATTAGCCCCCTTGTGAACGAAAAGATTTCCGAATCCAGCGGAAAAGTTCAAGCTATCAAACTGCCATCCCATAGCTAACCAATTTACTATATCTCGTTCTGAGACACATTACACATAGCTGTCCTATAGCGCTGTTTGCTCTACTTTTTGGAGCAGTACCGGCCAAACATATATGCTGATCAGCTTGTCGCAGTATGCATGTTTTTTTGGAATGAGTGATTTGGTTGATTGGCCAATTTTAATAGGGTGTACTAGTGATGGCCAGTAGGTGTGTGTTTTCTGTGACTCATCATTTTTTAAAATATTGAATAAAATTAAAAATGTTGTACCGTATCAGGCATTCCGATCCTCATTGCACTGCCTTTTCATTTGATCCTCTTTTGGTCATTTCACTTTCTGTTTTATAGTTGCCCACAGTAGAGGATTGTTTTGATAGCCCATGGTCGATAATACCCTCTGCACTTAGGGTGAACGAAATTTAGAAATTGTGGGTTTGGACTCTGGGTATCACCCCTCTTTGTCTGCAGTTGCAGCCTCCTTTGCAAGGTACTTTACCCCAATGTTGATGGACAAGGGGCTCTTCACCACATTCCAGATAGAAAGCAATTGAGCTGCAAGTTTGAAAATGACTTGCTAAGCTATTGCTAGACTTGCTAAGCTTCACCATTTGGTTGTACAATTACAGCAAGTCTCCAGATCAATGTGCTTTGCAAAAGTGCTGTACAGTTGCCGAGCTCTTGCTAAGACCCGCAGGACTCTTGCTGTAGACTTGCCAAGCAAATTTCAAAAAGTGTCAACTAGAACTTATGCTGCCAGTGTTCTGCAAGTCTACAACTTGCCAGGAATGTGTGCAGCAAGTTAGAAAGAATTACAATGTAACCCTACCACACGTTTGTGGCAAGTTATGCTTGCTATCTGGGATGTGGTCCCCCCAAAAGGATATGGGGGTAATATGGGTGTATCCCCTGAGCTGTGTTTACATTACCGCAGCACCGGGGACCTATTATTTAGCAATGGGGGTGAAGGTTAAACATCAGCAGACATCAGGTCTTCTTGAGTCACAAAGGAAGTTCATTGCTGTGCACAGTACAGGGGACATTTAAAAACAAAAAATTGGGTGTTATTAAAGGAGTTTTTCTAAGGTTTGTGTGTTTATCTACAGTCAACTCTTTGTGGCAATGTGTAAGGGGTACTAATGTACCCCTGTACTCATTAGGGCTAGGGAAGAAAATGTTAGATGATGGTGAAAGTTCCCCAGACAGGAAATGCGACGAGTTCTATCTGACTTACTGCAACTTTTAATGCACATTGTGAGAAGCTCCCAGTGTGCAGTGACATCAAAGTAAGCAACTGGATGGCAAGTTGGTCCCCAGGGCTGCATCCCTTCCCTACATTTGGTTCCACTTTAAAAGGGGTACATCTTTTATTATGTATCCATTTACATATTTGAAGTCCATTTATTTCCTCTCCAGGATCGGCGGAATGCTTTTATTTTTTATATAAAACTTGCAGAGTTTAGACTTATTTTCTTTAGGTTTGAATTCCTTAAAATAACTTAATTCTCCGATTTCCACTCGTAGACGCTTCTAAGAATCCATTCATCTACATGGAGGGGGGAAAGTTTGCTTTGTGTTCTATAATTGTGCGGTTCAGCGTTGTCACACTGATGAAAAATTGTATTCTTTTGTTAAACTGATGATAGATTTCCCTGTACTCCATGTTCTCCACCCGAGGTTTAGTGGTTTAGATTTTCATTTTTCAGATAATGATATTGTGATGATGTAGCTTAACTTCGTCTCTGTTCAACTCTAACAATACAATTGATTATACGAAGTGACGAGGTTCCAAGCAGACTGGAAGTAGACTGGAAGCGATGAGCCAGTCTATGGGCTAAGAAATGTTGAAGGGGGTACATTCGTTGTCTAGAAGTTTTCTTGTATATGATTGGTTAGCCAAGGTACTGCCCATGGCCTCATTCTGTAAAACATCTTTAGCCACCTGGTGACCGGCCACTGTGTTAAAATGGCCAGTCTGTTGGTGTATTGTTCCGGGAGGACGTACCTATACGTCCTCCCATGAACACGTGCGTGCACTCGGCCACGGCTGCTACAGCCGCTGCTCCCATTTTCAGGAGACACCAGAGAACAGCAGCTTTAGACACAGAGTTGGTCAGAATGGCTCTGTGTCCTGTAATTTCTGTGATTGGTCATCACAGCGATCACATGGCAATATTTACATTGCCAATCCCTCCTGTTTCTCTTACATCAGAGGCAAGGAAGAGTAGACATGTGCATTCGGATTTGGACAAACCTACAAATCAACGAACTTCAGTTGATTGGACGGTTCATCCGAATCCGAAATCACAAATTTCTTAAATGCCTGAATATACGAAAACTATTGAAAACTGGTGGCCAGGTGGAACGCATGATGTCACATGACGGTGACGTCACATCCTTAACGTGCGGTTGATATACACACATGCGCAGAACGCACCGGCCGCTGACATGGCCGCCACTCCTTCTGCGGTTTTAGTGTGTGGTTTCGCATTCAGCGGCTCGTTGCCTCCAAATCCAAAACCGCATAGCAATTTGTTTTCTTTGACGAAAAGAGTTAAAAATGTTTTTTGTTTTCATTTTGTTTCACCCAAAACAATTTTTTTTTGCCGTGCACATGTCTAGGGGAGAGTAAAGTGAATATTGCATGGATGAGTCATTCATTACTTACTACTGAAAACAAGCTGAAAACTCAATCAATCAATCAATCAATCAATCAATGTATTCAATAAATGAATAAATATAAAGTTTCAAATCATTTGTAACCTTTTTACCATGCCCCCTCCCCCCCCCCCCCACAAGTCCCTTATCCTGCACATCTATACATTCGCCCCTTCATCTTCATCCTCAGTGCGGGTGGCACTGCACAAATCAACATGCAGAAGGATAAGACACGAGCACACCTGGGTCCACTTTATCTTTGCGTAGTTTATTAAGGTCAGATAAACACGGTATCACATATGGTTGCTAAGTGGGGAGGGAGCACCCATATGTGTTACCATGTTGATCTGACCTTAATAAATTACGGGAAGATAAAGTGGACCCTGTTGTGCTGGTGGATTATCCTTCTGCATGTTGATCTGTGCAGTGCCACCTGTTGCTACTTCAGCACCCGCTCAAAGTATTGTGAATGGGATTCCGGTATGGAATGCAATAAGACAATGTCTGTTTATGTAAATTAACCCCTTCACCTCCACCTCCCTCTGTCTATGACCTGTACATTTATTATACCATGTGCACTATTACCAAGCTCCGTGTTTTAACCCCCTCAATACCGGCATGTTTCTTCATTTCCAAAAAATCAGATTACGTTGGAGTGTATACCAGAACATGACGTTTCAATAAACGAACACTTTGGACTGCAATATTGTGGGTGTGCTGGTGACATCCATTTATTTTGTACTGTTTGGCGGCGCCAACCGCAGTCACTGCGAGCACCCCCTCATCTAATTTGGGGTTTCCCTGTAAGGAGTGCGACAAGGTATCTTTATGTACTTTCCAGAAAAGGATCATTTTGGGGGTTTTCATACTGTCCTGACAATTTTATTTGCTATGATTTATAAACGAAAGGAAGAGAATCAAGCTTTTTCTTTTTCACTTTATATTTCACTTTATATAGTAAAACATTTTTTAAAAATCGGTTAATTAATGCCACTAAAAGAAAGCTCTATTTGACCCCCAAAAATTATATAAAATAAGTTTTGTTACAGTGTTGCGTGATGGAGAAATTCTCAGGCAAACTTGCACAGCGCTGAAAACTGAAAAATGGTCTGGTAATGAAGGGGGTGTAACATGTCAGTACTGAAATGGTTAAAGCAAAACTGTGGGGGGAAATGTAAAATTGTTATTAACCCTTGCAGTGGGGCTATAAAAAGGGTTACGTGCTCGTTTTTGTCTAGGTTGAAAAATAACAAAGTTATACTCATCGGATCCTCGGAGCCGGCTTGCTCTTAGACCATTCCCTTCCACCTATGTCCTCCTCCGAATACAGCGATGGTATGTTTGTTGACGTCCTCACGTCCTATGCACATTGTATAGAATGTGATGACTAAGGGGCCTTAGAAGGGTGCAGTGGAGGGGGGGACAGGCGGAAGGCACTGGTCTAAGAGCAAGCCAGCTCTGAGGATCCGGTGAGTATTAGACATGTGCGATTCGTTTCGTTCCGAATCAAAATTCGAACAAATTTTTCTGAAATTGGGACATTCTGACACATCCACATTTCCGAATCCCAATGCATCCAAATGTGTCCGAATACGAATTTCCATTTGTGAATTTCGGATCCCGTCTGAATTTCATACAAAAACGAAAGTGAATCGGACATGTAACTTTTCTGGCCAATCAGATATGTTTTTCGGTTTATTCCATCCGAATGGGTCAGAACACAAATTTTCGTTACGGCAACATGGGAGCCATATACAGTATATCCATATAATACTAAAGCTGAGGCTCCCAGACCCGAATGGCATTCAGGATTCAAATTTCCAAATAGCATTCGGGAGCTCCCTAATACCATTTGGGTCTGAGAACCTCAGCTTTAGAAATATATCTATATGGCTGCCGGACCCGAATGGCATTCAGGAGCTCCCTAATGCAATTTGGAAATTCGGATCCAGAATGCCATTCAGGTCTGGGAGCCTCAGCTTTAGTATTAATATATGTATATGGTTTTCTGTGGTATTTGCAATAAATGTGCGTTAAATAATCCAAAACTAACGAAAATTCAGATTTCATCCAAATCCGAAACCCTAACTGAATTGAATTTCAGACCCAAATCCCGGAATAACGAAATATCCGAACCGAACAAAATTTTTCTGCAGCTTACATGTCTAGTGAGTATAACTGTGTAATTTTTGAACCTATACCAAAATGTCATGTAGAGATGTGAAGGTCAGCGGTAGAAACCAGTGAGAGGTGTAGGGGACCATGGAGAATGACACTCCTGGAAGGACTTCGAGGGACTGTTCCTCATGAATGGAGCAGTGCCCAGGCAGCGAGAAAGGTAAGTATGTTAACAGTTCTTTTACACGTATGAATTGCCAAAGCAACTTTACAACATGGTTGCTTTAACACTGGCAATCGGGAAGCAGTTAAACTCTATGTCATTGTGATCACTGCTGATTTATAAAGAAGCTTTTAGATAACCCCAGTGGTGGATATTTAATCGTCTCTGTGAACAAAATAGAAAACAGCTGGAGCAGCTATGAGTGAAATGTGATCTGAATGAAGGAAAAGCTCCAGCTACGAGGAGAAGAAGGAAATGGAAGTATCATAGAGGGAGCGGTGAGGATGTTGCAGAGCTGAGCTGAGGCTTCTAATATTCCAGCCAGGAATCTGTCCAATCCTGCATGCAACCGGCTAAACGAGTGATGTGTCATTTACTAGTGACGATTTACTACTGCAGAGATCACGGAGCTCCATGTAGGAAAGGGTTTACAAGGAAAAGTCTTCTTGCTGCCAATAACAACCAAGCATTTTTCAGCTGTCGATTGTCTACTGCAGATTAGACAATGGAAGAAATAATTGACAATGGGCAATGATAGTGTTAGTCCATCACTTCTCACTTTAAAGCTTCATTCACACGAGAAACCTACAGCTCCGTGCAGAGTGCACGGCCGTATCGGGCAGCTCCCGGGAAGGAAAGGTGCTGCATGTGATTAGTATGCAGCCCCTGTCTTTCTCTATGGGACTATGCAGCCATACGCTGCCCTACGCTCACCCCAAGTGCAGGTCCGTACGGGTGCGGGTGTCCCGTCTCGGACGCAGACAGGATCGATCCTGTCAGCGTACGAGTACGGTAACAGCTGAGCAACGGAAAATCGGGAACCAGGAGTAGAGTCAGGGTTACAAGCCAAGGTCAGTCACAGACGGGTAGAGAGGTACAAGGCAGAATTCAGAGTACAGTAGGCAGACAGAGGTTACCGTGGGCAGGCAGAGGCCCTCAGAGAAGTCAAAAGGCAAGCCAGGTCATAAATGGGTAAGTGGGATGACAAATCAGATCACAGGTAGTCAGTAACAACCTGAAGACCACTCAGAAATCTGTGCAAGGCACACATCCATTTAAAAAGGCAATTTGGCACCAAGCATGCGTGTGTGCCTACATGCTAATGTGTGTGCACATGAACACTAATGAGTGCTCACGGTTGCCGATTAATGCATGATCCTGTGCACAGGGCCACAAGCCATAGTATGCACACGAGATTGTCATTCGAACATTCTTCTTTCATTCAGCGAGAGGATAGACGGCTAGGAAATCACATATTATACTGATGATGCTGTCCTAATCCTTGTGTGTGCACCACATCATGACTTAGGCGTCCTCATTTAACCTTTTCTAAATCTGAACTTAATCACTGTACTACAGGGAAACAGGGAATTCACAGATGACCTGCTTTGTACTTCTTGCTATGAAAAGTATGGTATTTATTTTCATTGATTGTCTCTGTAGCACAGCCCGGTGTGATCAGAAGTAGACGCTAGACTATGACATACCTCCCAACCTTCTTAAAATGAGAAAGAGGGACACCTTCTAGAACAATGTATTCAGGCAATGGACACGCCCTTCCGTGCCCGCAGTTATGTGGGCCATTAAGAATTTATATGCCAAAAATAGTTGGTTAAACCCATAATTGTTGTTTTCCATCATTATGTTTCCTTCATACTGGCTTTTTAAAATAGAAAGCAAGATAATAAAGAGATAAGATGAAGCTTTTATATCAGAATAATACTTTTGGTATTTAAAAATAAATTCCGGGCAAAACACTTTTTATGCCTTGCTATGGAGCTACATACACCCAACCAAGGGATAACTGCTTGCTTTTGTCTAGGTGCTTAAAAAAAGGGTATATTCACCTGGCCTGCGGAGCTGGCTTGCTCTTAGACTGGTCCTTCTGGTGCTTCCAGCCTCTCTCCCCCTCCAATGCAGCAGCCTAAGGCCCCATATATACACTGCGTATAGATGTAAAGATGCTGAGGAACATTCCAATTCTGCAGACAGGCTTCAGAGACCAGAGAAGCAGGAAGTCGGCTGTTTAGGTGAGAATAACTTTTTGTTTTAGCACCTAGACAAAAATGAGCAGTTGACCCTTGCAGTGCCCAGAGTTCTTCTTTAAATAGAACCTTTTCATAGATATCTGCACATCAGACCAAAATGAGGGACAACTGAGGGGGAAAGGGGGGCAGAGGGATTTAGTTCCAACAGAAGGACAGTCCTACTACTACTATGGTAGGCCAAAGTGAGGGGAGCATGGAACAACACCCATGTTGCCCTCTTCTGACATATGTCTTCTTTAAGTGGAACTCAATAAGAGAAGGTTTTCTACATTACTAGGAACATCTTAAAATGTTAATTGTACCTTAAGAAACACTTTATGATTGGAATTCCTCCTGGTAAATAGCAGTGCACTTCCTGGTTTGTGAGTGTGTCTGGGCACTCCTGTTCTGTAGCCTCATAGCTGTAAATCTGCAGTGAGATCTAAGGCACTGCTGCCTCCAGAAGCGGCTCTCTAATTAGGCGAGTTAGGCGATCGCCTAAGGCCTCGCGGTCACGGAGGGCCTCACGGTCACCCAACTCGCCTAATCTAAAGCAGGGATAGACAAAGTCGGCGCTGTGGAGGGAGATAAAAAATCACCTTCGTCGGTCTACGTGTCAGAGCGCTCCCCCGCCGGGACTTCACTCCACATTCCCCTGCTGGGACTCCGCTCCATCCGCAGCCCAGCCTGGTCTTATTAAGTGTAGCAGTGCAGCCGCAGCAGCAAGAGCAGGAGGTGAGAGGACCGGGATGAAGATCAAAACACTTCATTCCTTGTGTTAATGTGTTGCAGCACGGCTGCAGGTGCTGGTCCCCTCCCCTCCTTCCTCCCGGTAAATGTGAGCTGAATCGTGCCAGTGAAGAGGATCACTGTGGGCTCCAGAGGCCCGTACTTGTGTCTGGTTTTTGTCTGCCTGCCATGCCGTGGCCTTATCAAATCTATCCCCCTGCAGCTTCCTGAGGACTGCTTACCGCAGATGTACTCTATTTCTGGGAAACCTGTTCTGTGTACCGAGACACAGAGGCACAGCCAAGTGAGTAGATATTCGGGGGGGGGGAGATATGAGGGTGCCTGTGCTGTGTTATTCATGGGGGACACAGGCCACTCATTAGAAATCATAGGGGGAGAACACAGCAATTCTCCAATGGAGAATGACACCATGCAGTGTCTTCTGGTACCATCTCTGGGATTTGCTTTCTAGGAATTATCAAACTTTATTTATCAAACTTGAATCTACTACCAGGGACAGGCAAAATAGATTTCAAAGAAACCCTGTCACCAAAATAAAGACGAACGCTCTACAAAACGCTCAAAAATCTAAATCCCATTGTATTCAATGGTCTCGTTCCCACCTTGGCGTATTTCCGCCCGTCCCTAACGCGCTACAAAACGGCCCACGCCTGAAAAGGTACAGGTTCTACTTTAGGCCGTTTTGTTGCGCGTTTCCATTGGGATACAGCCAAGTAGCCTTTGGAAACGCACGACGGTCGCGCAACTTTTTTACCGCGAATCACAGTAAAAAAACGCGCAACAGACGCGCATTTGCAATACGCCTAGGTGTGAGGGCTCATTCACAGTATCAGCAGTGACTAGTGTTTCTCAGCAGCGCCAGTGATCACTAGCAGCACAGCATGCTGCACTGCGAAAAAATGCAACATGTCAGAGAGCACATTGCACATCACACCCACATTGAGGTGATAACAGTCACAGAGAAAACAATTGTTTTTTGCATACCTTTACTGAATCTGAGGGGAGGTGCACAATGCATACCTAAAGGGCTCATTCACACCACTTTGGTGTGTTTTTTGCACGGTACCATGCAATTAATATTTGAATGGCACACTAACACATGCACTACTACTTCACTTCTTTCTGGTATGGCATCTTGCACCACGGTAGAGCACATTGCGGCTGGGAGGTGTGTTGGGGTGCAATTTAAATGAATGGCAATACAATGCACCTGCCACACTATAACACATGGTTAAGTATGTTGTGCAAAAGCTGTGTTGCCTTCTCACACATGAGATTTATTAGAAACTGTATTGAGCAAATATAAGCGTTGTTGGGCAGGAACATTAGTGGAGAATGTTTAATTGCATTCTTTTGGGGAGGGGGCCCCATACATTTTTTTTTGCTATGGGGCCCTTTGGTTTCTAGTTACACCCCTGCATGGGGGAAAGCATCTAGAACGGGACACAGACGAACCGAGAATCTGAACACTATATTGGAAGATATAATGTACAGATTCCCAGTTCGTCTGTGTTCCGTTCTAGCTGTGTCCCGTCCTAAAAGCATTAGTCTGTAATATTTTAGAAAAACTGTCACATGACACTAAAATAAGAATCTTAGTAACGGTGAGTACTTGTGGAAAAGTATTGGTACTTGTACTGACCTGTGTGACTGTGGGGGACATGTGTAAGCTCCTTTGTTGGAGAGACTGTTGTGACTGGTTCAGTTTTTTCTGTACTGCACTGTGGTATATGCAAGAGGTATAGTTTCCTAGGTCCTCCACTTTGACTAATTTGTTTTGCAGAGCATACGGCATGTGCCCTGGCAGATTGTAATACACAGCGCACACCCACAGGGAGAAAATAGAAGTGAGCCCAGGAGCGGCTCTTTAATTAATGAAGCAGAACTGGAGAATGAGGTGATTTGAAGCCTCACCTGCGGTGGATGAGGAGGGGCGCCACCATGACAAAAGAAGATAACCCAAAAGTGTGGGGTGGGGGCGGGGTGTGTGTGAATGGAGAACATCTACTGGGGGGAGTCTTTGCCCTGAGTGACGGAATGTCTAGCTTCGCCACTGGCTGCGTGTAACCAGAAATGCTGCCGGCTCATTGCCATCCTGTGCCCCAGCGCCTACATGTAGGCCCTGCAACTCCACACACCATACATGCGGGGCACCTGGCAATCTAGTCCCCCTGCTGTGCCTGCATATCACCTCAGCACTCTCTCCTCGCTCTCCTTCCTGGCCGTCTCTCATTCTGGCTGTCTGTCCTCACTCTCTCTCCTGGCTGTTTTTCCTCTCTCTCTCACCTGGCTGTATTCCCTTGCTCTCTCTCCTGTATATTCTGCAAAAAAAAAATGGTGCACTGTGCTAGAGTGTTCGGGTTTTGCTGGAAGACAAGGTGGCAACCCTAATCAGCTCACCTCCCAGGTTACATGGGACCAGGGCTGGCGCTAGCATAAGGCTGAGGGTGCCGGGAAGGGGGGGACCTGTGTAGGCAAAATCTTTGCACCGGCCTTGGGCTCGCTCTAATCACTGATCATCACAGTTCATTTTTCATTATGGGTGTAAGTGGGGGCCTCACATTTGAGTTTTGCCTAAGGCCTCACAAAGTCTAGAGCCGCCTCTGGCTGCCTCTGACTCTGAAGATTTGGAGTGGGATTTGGTGAAGTCACTACTGTGCTGCTCACTGTTCTCCATGCTGGATGTTCTGACATGAGGAAGCAAAGCCCTGTTTCTATCAAGAAGGCCGCATCCACACAGAGAACAAAGAGACTCAGATTAAGTGCAGATCAAGGTATGGTAAGTCAGTAATGGTGGACAGATCAGCTGCAGGCACAGGCGATACTGGTGACTAGTCCTTTACCATGTTCTTGCCTTTTTAGGGCACGGCTTCCAGAGTTCGGTTTCTGTTTAATTGCCTAATTTTCTAATTCCTACAGTTTTTGTTTTTTAATAAATTCTTTAAACTTCTACAGTTCTGACTGTGTGTAATGAGCAGTTTTGGACTTCAGTTGGTGGCCAGGAGATAACTTAAAGCATTAATAGACCCTCCAATTTAACTGCCCCCCAAAACCTTTCAAGGCATATAATACCTGGTAACAACTGTCAAGGTTGCCAGTATACTAATTTCAGCTCTCGGCTTAACTTTTAAGCCCTTAAATATCTGGTGTCATAGCTGATCACATGTGTAGCACCATGACAACTGCAATCCAAGTACAGGCTAAGATGGCACCTTCCTTAGCTGTAAAAAGTGGCGTCCCACGGCAGGGCGTCACCAAGAGCAGGTTCCTGGGTGACACCCCGCAGTGACCCCATTGCACATGCGGATGACATCATTGTGCACACGCGTGTGATGACGTAACATGCTGTCACCTGCCGGCACCCATCTTGGTGATCGAAGCTGGCAGAGAGAGGAGGGGACATTCACCCAGCGCTATAAGGTATGCTGCCGGGTCCCCTCCTCTCTCAAGCAACTGTCAGGCTCTCGGTCCGTGACCGAGTGCCTGACTTTTCAGAGGAGGAGACACCAAAATGGTGTCACCCGGGACCGGGCCTCAGTCCCGCACCCCCCTAGTGACATCACTGGCTGTAAAGAATAGGAGGGTGTTGTTGCACTTTAAGGACTATTCACTTCACACACTTTGTGGGATCCTCAGACAGTAGGATGACCTCAAACAAAATCCTCATCTTGCCTTATGGCAGAAGCAGCTGTACTCCAGAAACTGAACAATTTCACATGAGGTTTACTTTTGAAACAACTTTTAAGATGAAACTAGAACCATTTAAATATTCAGTATAATAACAAGGGAAGAACAAAAATCATAGAAAATAATATGGTTTCACTTTTTTAGTTGACAGGTCTTGCTTAATCTCCACTGCAATACTGTTATTGTTAGTCGTGTTATTATTTAAGAAATCTGTCTTCGGCCTCAGGCAAAATTTCCGCTGTGCGGAGTGTAATTCAGTCTCGCGCTTGGCCGTTTTTTGCATCTCTTTAGCTTCAATTAAAATGAGGCCAATGGGTATATTACCTCCTGATGCTGCGTGAAGTTTAACACTTTTAATTTAGGGCTACGATTTTATAAATACGCAATTGAGATTCCGAAAGGAAATACACAAGAGCATTTGAACTGTTGTGCCACCAGTAAATGAATCAGCAGACTTCGCTGCTGAGGAAAAATAGCTAATGCCTATAGAGAAAAAAAAAATCACATTAGGGAGCTGAGTTTCAGATTACTGGTGACGATGAATATCGACCAACACAGAACTCACAGTGTATCTAAAGCCCAAATATTTTATTTGTGAATATCGTGGGATAGGACTAGACCACTGACCTGGCTTTTAGTGCTGCCTGTTGGCCATTGCCACTGGAACTGAAAGTTAAAGAAGAACTATGAGGTGAGTGAAAAGCACTCATTCTCATAGTTCGAGCCGACGTGTGACAATTAAACTGTCACACGTCGGCTCAATAGATGGGGAAGTGATCGAACACATACCGTCGCTCGCTCACCTCTCGATCATCTCCCTGCAGAGAACATTGACTGTCAGTCACGGCTGCATGCAGGGATTCCCCTCCTCCCCACTATGATCCTCCAGCGCTGACTGGAGGAATGGATGGGGGAGGGGGCGGGTACAGCTGGCTCTGCCTCTAGATAGGTAGAGCCAGCTGTCACTCATGTAGCTGGGTGGATCTTGACTGCATTGTCGGGATCCGTCCTGGCTGCGGCGGTCACAGTATACCGTGAGCTGCTGCTCGCGATATACTGAGCTTTGGGTTAAGGGAGGACGCTAGTATATGTCCTCCCATGATCCTTAAGAGCACTATAGGGAAAAACAGTTACCCATAGTTCGCGTTTAAGGAAAATCCAATTTTTTTTAATTGTATTTCTCCACTTTCTCAGCCAAATTTAGATAGCATTGCTTTTATTTGGGTTATGGTTTTTGTGGCTTCTT
Source organism: Nanorana parkeri (assembly GCF_000935625.1). NCBI lineage: Eukaryota > Metazoa > Chordata > Amphibia > Anura > Dicroglossidae > Nanorana > Nanorana parkeri. The sequence goes on from NW_017306553.1 coordinate 108,545, forward strand.
AAGGGTTAAATTTTCGACTTGCTTTTCCTTCTTTGTAATGTTAGGAGGGTTTATGAGGGATGCGGGGTTTAAGCCTGTCTGCACTGTGCTGGCTCATTTCATTAAGCTTCCCAGCTTAAAGCCGACCAAACAGCATGGAGCTGGCTTCCTGGCCAATCAGGAAGCTGGGAGGCGGGTTACTACCTGCCGCCTGGCCTCCTGATTGGCTGGGAAGCTGGCTCCATGCTGTTTGACCGGTAGCCCCAATGAAAAGGTTAATCATTTTTTCCCTAGAATTCTTCTTAAATGTAAAATTTTGACAAAAATTTTCATTTTGCTAAATGTATATCTTGACTATATACTCTGCATAACACCTGGAGTCCCCCTTTAACTTCCATCCCTGAAAAAGCTCCACTTACAACTTGTTATTAAAGTTTTTGTTCACCGTAGAAGTAAATAACACCGAAAATAATATAAAATGTTATTATTTTTATCAAAGGAATTCCAATGTTTATAGCGTCTCGTCTGATAAGGAGAACAGAAGGCGAAGGGAGAATACAAAACAGGAATTTAATATGGTACACGAGATAACTAATTCCGTCCTTTTGTGAATGTAAATCAGTATCTCTGAAAGGGAAAAAAAAAAAGGACCAGACAGGAGCCGTTTCCATCAGCTAAGACAATATCTCTGACAATGTGGTCGCTCCGTCACTGTCAGAGGTGTTTTGTGTCGCATGTCACTTTGCGCAGACGATGGCGAACAAATTATCGGTGACAAGACTTTCAATGAGAAATAAACAGCCAATTACTTTAATTAAATTGCAATCGCTGTGAAATCCGCCGGTGCTTGTTAAATGGGTTTATTTGTTCTATAGGTGAGTTTGGAGCTGTCCAAATGCTGAAATTGTCGGCCGCCTGTAATTCTAATAGGATCACACAGTGTGCATTGGAATGCAGTAATGTACTGCAATATATTGTAAATGGAATCAGGGACATTAATTTAAATAATCTGATCAGTTTTATAAATGGTTTAAGTACTAGAATATGATTAGTTCTCACTGTAATTATGTATGTGTATGGGGCCGACCAGAATTCCTCAGTACAATAGCAGCTTACAGCACAACTTCAAGAACTAACCCTTGTAGCGTGCTGCTGACGATCTTTGGTCCTGCATCAGTCAGAACTCACCTCTCTGCCCTCCCGTTTCAGCGGTGGACTGTGCAGAGTCTCAGGTGGGCTCTGCAGGGTCACTCTCAGGTGGACTGTTTGGGGTTTCAGGTGGGCTCTGCAGGGTCTCTGGTATGAGCTGGGTCTCAGGTGGGCTCTGTGGGGTCTATGGTGGGCTCTGTAAGGTGTCAGTTGTGGGCTGTGCGGGGTCTATGGTTGGCTCTGCAGCAGTGAGTGGCGGAGTGATCTCTTCTTTGGCTCTGACATCAGAGTCAGCAGGAGCAGAGCTGAAGAGAAGGTGACGGAGACCACGCAGGCATGGGTACATGTTCTGGAGGTAAGTACTTTTTTTGTGGTGAGGGACAGTTGGGGGCGGTTTGTTATGGGGCCCAGTGATTTCTAGTCATGTCCCTGCTTAGACTGCTGCAACCCAGGAGAGATTGATGATGTGTGCATGTGGGTTTAGCTACTTCACAACCCTGATGCCCAATCTGTGGCCCGAGCGTCACATGTGGCCCTTTATAGAGACTAATACTGGGAGTAGTGCATTGTAAAGGGCATGTAATATGTATGTAACATGGCCCCAGTCTCACACTGTCTTCTGCAGCAGGTTCCCATTCTCCAACAATACCTGTAGCATGTCTACAGTCTCTGACCTTCTCATTCATTATGTCTTCAGTCTTTGATAGTAATCCATGTATACTAAATACAAATACTATGTGCAGTCCCCCATTTGACAACCACTGCAACCACTGTTCTACTGACAATAATGCAGACTACTCTACTCATTTATTTTTATTTAGAGGGTGTGTGTTCTTTAAAGGGGAGGGCAGTTTATTTCATTTAGGGGGCTATTCACTTAGCTGCCAAAGGCAGCTGAGTGAATAACCGAGCTGAAGTGAAGTGAGCCGAACAAGGTTCGGCTATTCACTTCAGCCTTGTACGGCTAAAATCAGCCATACATCAGCTGCCTTCGGCTGAGCCGAAGTGCAGAAGGAGTTCAACTCAGCCGATCCAACATCTGGATCGGCTAAGCCGAATCTCTGGCAGCTCCCTTGGTCAGCCGAACATGCTCTGTATGTTCGGCTGAGCCGATGTGCAGAAGGAGTTCGATTCAGCCAAAGCTCCGGCAGCTCACTCGCTGTCGTTCAACCCTATGTACCTCCGAGGTAGCAAGCAGAATAGAAAAAAAAAAACGTAAATGAATGAAAAAAAAATTTTGCATTTTTTTTTTAAATGTTAACAATGCCCTTGCTAACTCTGGTTTTTGAATGAGGGGTGGGTAGCATGGATTTATGGGCAGAGTGTGAGCTCTCTATTTGAACTAGTAAGAGGTCCAGAGGGAGGACTGGAAGTGTCCAACTGGGAGAGTGCACCTTATTTTCCCAGCAGCTGAATTATTGATATGAGTTTCTGAGATTTGCAGCCATACTGCATCAAGCTGAAATAACAAGTCTTCTTCGATATCTTTATAAGCATAATGGTCCTTTTATAATACAGTCTCTAGGTGACCTACCTTGTGTTTAACTTCTAATAGTTTTTAAACAATGTGGAAATACAGTTTACCGTGTAGGCGCAAAAGCAAAGAACATTTCATGGCGGCAATATTCTCTCTCCCAATATCTCCTCTGCATAGTTTTTTTTCCTGCAGAAGAGAAGATGTGAAAACAACTTCTGACATTATTCTGGTGTGTGTTTTCTCAAGGTTCTTAACATGTCCACAAGGGAAGCATCAACAGCAGTGGAGACTGGAGATTAATATCACACTTTTCTACCTGCAGACCTATTTTCTAGATGCTGGAAGCCCTTTGTAGGTTGAAAGACGAAGCTTTGAAAGCTGTGACTCTCGCTCACAATGTAATAGGTCCTTTTATCTCCCCTGCCGATGCCTCGATGACCAGCCTAAGGGCATGACTCCGTCTGTTATCAGAATGGGTAATAGAGGATCAAACCCAAAGCTTTTAGCAGCTCATAGCAGCCACCATACACCTACTGTGTGCGTGTTTGCGCTGCAGTCACAGCTTGCAATTAACAGGCTTAAAGAGAACTTTGTAAGTCCGCACAATGTCATCTAGGACTCATTGCAATGCAGATATACATTTGATCTAGACAAAGTGACCTTTAGTGGAAACAGGATGAAAACGTAACTTACTGTGCATGGTTTAAAACATAAAGGGGACCAGTTATGTGAATTACATTTACAAATTATAAATATTACTGAAATGTAGGGACAATAGAGGCCTCCAAGTACCTTAAAAATACTTCACATCCTTTTCTGTGCATCAAGGGAACCACCCCTGATTTCTTGCTCACTCTCTATATGGACCATAAATTCTGATCCGGAGTTCAGCCCTGACTCTGCCATTCAACAATCAAATCCCAGAGCTTTAACGTAAACCTAAACTTTGCCAGCACATATTTACATTTTCCATCAGGCATTTATCACTGTGGCTCCACTGGGAAGATTTCCCCTTGCTTTTTGCCCTTGTGCATCAAAGTAAGAAATGAGGGCTATGCACATGCTCAATAAAGCCCTAACATAGGCTTTACAACATATGTTGCAATCTTTTCGCACTATAAAAAAGATGTCTTTATTCCTGTACTTGTAGCAGTTGAAGGAATATCCCATTATTCTTTGTCTCTCTGACCCGCAGTCAATGGGACAAGAAGGGAGGGATATCTCCCCACTGGGGCGCCAAGAACAAAAACCCCAAACAGGTTCTAACTCTTTCTCACTCTAAAAAAAGTACTGGAGCTGTTCTTAAACATAAATTGTTGAGAAAACATGAGGATGAATAGAGCACTGGGTTTTAAAGGGGGACTTTACCCTAACAAGCTACTAAGTTCTATGGTCTGATATCAGGAGGTCAACAGATGTTTTTAGTATTAAGAACAATGTTCTAATATAAGGTCCTCATGATACTCCTCACAGTAAACCTCATTGTAACCCATGTGGGTCCCGTGGCTGGGTGTCACCCGGAGCGGAGACCGCGTGACACTCCGCTGTGACGTCATCGCGCATGCTCTTTACGTTGCCATGCGTGTGCAATGAGGTCATCGCGCATGCACTGATGTCTTATTGACGCCTGCCGGCAGCCATCTTGGTGATGGATGCCAGCAGAGAGAGGAGGGGGCGTTCACCCGGCAGGATAAGGTATGCCGCCGGGTCCCCTTCTCTCTCCTGACACTCTTGGGCTCTCGGTCCGTGACCGAGTGCCTGACTTTTGATAGGGGGTGACACCAAAATGACTGTCAGTCATTTTGATGTCACTCCTCCAGTGGTGGCACCGCACTCCCCTGCATCCCCCTTGTGACGCACGCCATTGCTGTAACCATAACCCTACCCCCCCTCCCATGTAACCCCAGCCCTAACATTAAACATTGTAACCTTCACAATCACCTCCCTTTAACCATACGGCTTCCTGTAATCCTAACACTAACCTTCTCCATAACCTTAGCCCTAACATTAACTCTCCCTGTGATCTGTATGCTTATCTTCTCCTTAACTTTAACACTATTCATTAATGTTTCTACAACACTAACACCCTCTCTGTAGTCCCAACCAATACATTAACCTTCCTTGTAACCCTAGTCCTCTGTGTGACCCTAATTCTAACCTTAATTTTAACCTTGACCCTAACAATAACCCTCGCTGTAACCCTAAACCTCTGTTTGTAACAGCCCCACTAACCACCCATAACCTCAACACTTACACTAACCCACAGTTATGTAAATCCTAACTACGGTATCACATTAAATCTCTTGTAACCCTCACCGTCCCTGACAGTGAGGTTCTAGCCTTAATCCTAATACCAAATCTCTCTGTAACCTGAACACTATCCCTCTCTATATAACCCTCACATTAGTTGTCTCGGTAACTCCAACACTAACCCTCCCTCGTGTAAACGTAGCTCTATTTTTTTGCATACATACTCTGGGATCATGTGCATCAAAGGCCAAGCCAACCTGCATCCAAAAGATGCTTGCATTAAGTTTCCTGCTACAGAATTCACAGGATTATCAACGGCCTTATTGCAACTGCATCACTTGTACTGGTGGCCATTCCCCCATATTGTATCCCTTTAAACAAGCTGCATTGATGTGCCAGAAAAAAAGTAGGTACTTACTCTTCTTTTTGACATGACAACACCGCTCTGAATTCCTAAGCACGTGTTGTCAGCCCTTCATTCCTGATGGATTACCAAGAACTGAGCCTTCTCATCTCCTCCCCATCTCCTTATCTCCACAACACCTCCCCCTAATCTCCATAACCCGTCCTTGTGCACAGGAAGAGCGCACAGGAAGCTAATTTCTGGCAGAATCGACAGGTATTTTTTGCACTTCAGGGACAGATGTAACAAATTGCTTCCAAAGGTACATGTTGCAGACCGAAAGGGAGCAAATAACAGAAGTTCATTGTTGGGATTTACATACACTTTAACACAACAAGCCAAAGTGACTTAAACTAAATTGTCACTTGGGAAATACATTCAGTTTGAGAAGACCTGAGTCTTTGGAGAAGCTGTGCTCACTGTATTTCATTTAATGACTTCCAAGCTGGCTCATTTGTAAGACTAGTGTCTTTGTCATAAAAATATATTTTTGCCTGATTATACTAAGGGATGCTGATGTCTCACCAATAGAAGAGCGATGAATCACTGTAACAGCGGCACAGAAAACTAAGAGGGGAGGCGGGTGAACGTTACGCAGCGCTCGGCAGGGCGTATGGTAATTTTGCTGGTAAAGGACGTACATAACTTTGTGTTATTGAGAACAGTACGCGTAGCCACGGGGTAGGTATCTGCATATGTATGCGTGTTAGCGGGGGGTCATTTCAGATCGTTTCACTTGTATTAAGGGTGGTACTCACACAGTACTAGATTTCCAGGTCCAATTTCATGCTTCCGTTAGCGTGTTTTTACTTACCATTCTGCCCTACTTTTGTGTGAATCAACAATGGCAAGTTAGTTCAGGCGCCGCGGAAAGACTTTTCATGAATATAATGTGACTTTTTGTGGGTAACAAGGAGCCATTTACATCGGCCTCAAGTCACCAGGTCACAATTAAAGTGGACTTTGCGTTATAATCACTAACACCAAGTCAGAGACCATTTAAATCTGAACTCCAGGCAAACAGTTAAATACACAGATGAATATGTATATGGGAATTATTTAATACACCAAATGATTTGTACCTCTGTCCACCCGGAACCTGAGATTTTAACAGCTCAACTAAACAGTACAGCTCTTTCTGGCAGGGCAGAAGAGACCTGATTTTCATCTGCTGCAGTTCAGTAACCCTTACAGATCATGACCCTCCCCCAGTCTGTGACTGGACAGTGAAAGGAGAACCAGCACACTTTAAAGCTGGCCATACACCTTACAATTATCTGCAGATTTTCTGTGGTCAGATGGAAAAGGTTCCTGCATCTACGCTAAACTGTGTGGATGGAGTAATCTCCACCTGGGCCAATCTGTTGCACTTTTTCCATCTGACCACAGAAAATCTGCAGATAATTGCAAGGTGTATGGGCACCTATAGACTCATCTCTTTCACGCGGTTCCCTCCTCCTATTGCCATGCTCCTTATGCAATCCAATGCAGCCGATCGGATTGGCTCCTTGTGCTGTTTCTTTCTTCCCAAGTCTGAGCTCTGTTGTTCAATGGATATAGAGAGGCTGATACCAGACAAAATTCAGGTAATTGCACTGCTTGCATTTAAACAAATGCATTTAATGATGCATTAATGAATTCAGAGCCGCACAGGAAATCTGTAGCTTTAGAGTAATCTTCAGTGTCCTGCTACTGCCGTTGTGCTGAGCAACTTTCCCTCTGCCTAGAAGACACAGGAGGTCACTCGACATTTAATTCCTTCCGAATGCATATTCATATGAATTTAATTAAATACGACTATTCAGATGCATCCAAATTTCTGAAATTGAACACGTCTGAAGGCAAATGAATCTGAATGTTCATTTTACGAAAATCCAAATCCATCCAAATTTTGTTTAAAAGGAAACTAATTTGGGCATGTGACTGCTCTCTGGCCAATCAGATGGTTTTTTTGGCTGTTGTGGGTTGCATTACAGGCACGGTCATTTGACTTCCTGTTGTGGATAGTTCCATAACAAACATTAGGACCAATAATTTGGATCTGCAATCTGAAAAATTAAAGGAATGAAAATCCATCAGAAATTAACAATTTTTTAAATGGGTGTTACACATCTAGAGGCCACTGGTTCGGCACAACGGACATTCAGCAAGTATCTAGTTTTTTAAATAAATGAATACTAGGTGTTCTATGATTGGACGAGAGGCAGTGACATCACAGGACCTTTCCTCTTCCAAACAGAGAATGCCCAGTATTTATTGATACAAATAGTAGGCATTTGCTGAATGGCCGCTGTGCTGAGTGAGCAAACCACTGTGTTTTTATATCAGAGGAAAAGTTGTTCAGCACAAAGGCTGTAGCAGGACCCTGAAGATTGCTGTAAAGCACTGTAGTAGTAGTTGCTACTAGTGTTTTACAGGATCCCCATGACCCTTCAATGTAATAAATATTATATTTACAATGGTCCAAACTGGACCAATGTAAGTATATACAAATAGTTATACCTGGAGATCAGCTTTAACATGTGTCCTTGATGACTGCCTGGAGTTCAGCTTTAAAGTAGACGTTCTAAAGTCGAACTCCTGCCAAAACCATGCCAAAACCATTATATTTTGTATAGAGTGAGGAACAATAAGAACCTCTTCCATGTTTTTATATTATCTGTGATATTTCCTCTTATATTCCATCGGAATGGTAAGGAAAACATAAACACTAACTGGACAAACTTTGCTAAACCAATGAGCATCATATACTATAGTCCTAGGCATTTTTTTGTAAATACTGTTTGTATCTTTTTTCATCATTTGTTGCATCTCAGTGTTGCTGATTGCCTGCAGCCTCTTTACTGATGCGTGCCAGATTTCTGAAAATTACACTGGTGGACCATGCCTTTGCCTGAAGGCCCTTTAAACAAGTGAAACACTATATTTATTAAAATGCAACTTAACACTTATTGCAAAAATTAAAGCTCTTAGGCCTCTGACCCCTGCCTTCCCAATCAAATCCCCTTCTCCCTTGAGGTCCCTGCCACAATATTTTACACTTACCTTTTTTACAAATGTCTTCAGGCTGGGTCCTCTTTGGATCCCCTCCCAGTGATGTGCGGTCCTTGATGAAGAGAGCTGTGCTGATAATATAATGTCAGCAGCACTCTATGCATCATCACTCTAAGTGCAGGGCAACGTAGCGACCTTCCTTAAGAAAGAGGCGGTTCATGACGCCCTGCACTCACAGTACTTCTTTAGTCTTCTGAAGGTGAATAATGCTGAGCGTAAGACTGGGGGCATCTAGTGGTGGAATTGAAAAACTGCAAGGGACAACATTGGCAAGGAGAATAGTATTGCAACTTGAAAATGGGTCCTCCTTAAAGCTCAGAGATGAGCTTTAAGGAATATTGTAACTAAAGTCCATTTTTTGAGTATTTTGCTTCCATTTTGATTCATTTGATGCAAGTTTCCCAAAACTTAACGCAACAATTTAAAAATCATTTACTGCCTTTGATCTCTTTGTTCCATCCATGACATACACCTGGCTCTTAGTGTACAGGAAACCACCAGTCTCGCTCACTTAACTGCAGTTAGAGTAGCACATGTGGGAACCTTGTTCTCTGGAGGCTTCTGCGCCCCGTACAACACATAATGGGAGAAGTAAATTACATTTTCTATGTTTTGAACATTCAAAGTGTGTGTGGGTTCCTTTAGGTTGCTTACTTCTGATTTGTTCAATCACACGTGTGGAAAAAAAACAATGGCAGCGAACCCGCAATACACATTATGGTGCTCAGAAATGATGACAACGTTATTGCTGAGATAATTGATTTAGTCTTTGAACCACACAGCTGTGAAATGACATGCATTCAGCACAGGTTACTTTACATGATGAATAATTTTAATGACACATTTTTGTATTCCCTCTATTTAAAGAAACATTGACTTCAAATATTTCCCACGCCTGAAGTTTGACTCCAGGGAAACAACTACATTCTCAGATGAAATACAAATAAGGTAGACAATTTACCTGCCAAAAGGATTTGTATTTCTGTCGATCCCATCCTGGGGCTTACACCTCTCTGCCACTCACCACAACCCTGTCTGGCAGGGCAGGGGACCTGATTTTTATTTGTTGAAGTTTAGTTAATTCCAATTGAGATAGACGACGATATACAGCCCATGTAGTCTAAATTTAAGTCTTAAACCTTAAAAAGTGTGTGTAAAAAAAGTCTGGTTTGTTCTAAAGTTCTTGCACATGCTCAGCACAAACAAGGCTTGGCATGCATCTCTGCACATGCCTGGAAATCTAAACTAAAGGTGAAAGGTAAAGATGCCCCTTCCAGCAAGGTTTCACACAGGAAATTATATCAAGGGGACCATATATAAACAAGTACTCTGGACTTCCTCCTTGCTAGAGATGGGCAAAACGGTTCATCTGCATGAGCGCTCCTGATCGAGGATGCAAAATACCACCAGCTATGCTGGACTACACGTCCCAGCAGAGCACAGACCAGAAGAACCGGCGCTAATTTTTACTGAGCCACCGCTTTTTCATTCTTCTGAGGGAGCCGCTCAATAGATCCGGATCACTCATGAGCTACCCATCTGTACTCCTTGCTGATTGATCTTCAGCTGTTCCTGTTGTCCTGAGTTAGTTGTGATTTGTATCCAGTTTCTGACCCGGCTTGCCTTGATTATCCTCCTGCCGGCTTCATACCCTTGCAACCTCGGTCTTCCTTCGGACTTCGGCCGTGCGTCCTGCCTGTACCCGTTTTTACCTTTGCCTCCTGACGGTGGATGGCCTCTTGACCGTGCTTCTGGCTCCTGAATTGGTACTTCCATTGTCCGATTGGCTTGACCCTGGCTCGTGACCCCGACTTGGCTTCTGTCTTCTGAATCCTGTATCTGGTCAGCTTCAGTTCAGGCACCAGTGCTGCCCTGTGTCTTAGGCTCCCTGTCACCACCTCCAGGAATACTGGACAAGGAATGCAAGGGGCACACTTCCTCAGGGTTTCACTCCAGGTACGTGACAGTGTGCAAAGGAGGCAGTTTTATAAAAAATGACATGCGATCCCCCACCACCGCCAAGAAAAAAAAGGAATACCAAACCCTTATCCAAGACAGGAATCTGGTACGGATTTAAATGGGGAGCCAGGCAAACAAATATTAATGATGTGGAATTTCCCTCAACATCAGAAGCCACCCTTCCCACTAGGAGCCCCTTTCACAGCAGAAGTCCCCTTATAAATCAGAAGCATCCCTTCACATTACGAGCCCCTTTCATATCAGAGTGCCCCCTTTCACATCAAAAGCCATGTTTCTCTTTAGGAGCCCTCTTCACATCAGAGTCCTGTACTTTCACATCAGGAGCCTCTTTCACATCAGAGCAGTGGCATCACATAGGGGTGCGGGGGGTGCGGCCCGCACCCGGGTGACACCATTGGAGGGGTGACAGCAAAATGACTCACAGTCATATTGGTGTCACCCCCCTCTGAAAAGTCGGGCGCTCGGTCATGGACCGAACGCCCGACAGTATCAGGAGAGAGGAGGCATACCTTATCCCGCCGGGTGACTGTCCCCTCCTCTCTCTGCCGGCGTCCATCACCAAGGTATCAGATTACTGCCGCGCGTGCGCGATGACGTCATCGCGCATGTGCGTGGTGACGTCACGCGCATGCGCAGTGATGTCTCCGCGGGGTGACACTCGGTTACCGCTCCAGGTGTCACCCAGCCTCAGGATGCCCCTGC
>NW_017306553.1:119551-122495 GCF_000935625.1 Nanorana parkeri
CAGAATTTCACATCAAAGCCCCCCCCCCTAACATTAGGAGCCCTCTTTACATCAGATTCCCCCTTTAGAAAAAATTTGAGTTAAAGAAATACATATGCAACATGGGAACAAAAGCGTGGAACTCCCTGAGGGGCACATGCTCCAGTTCCCACTTTATGATTGGCTAATTCATAGGCTGATACATAGGAAAACGTTTTTCAATGCCTGTAAAGAAAACCCAAAACCCTATTGGATCAAAGCTCAGCAATGATTGTGGAAGAAGATGGCGCCAGCAGATGGTTTACATGTCTCCTATCTCCAATTTTGACTCTACCTGCGTATTACTTTCTTGCACTTATGCCTGACGGCCTCCAGATTTACTCCTTCACAAGTTTGCAGAGTTCTTAAAACACCCCAGAAAATAACATTTATTTTTGAGTCTACTTCGTGATCTTTGCAAAATACTTGTTGCCTAATGTAAATCAAGTCTCTGTTCCTTATTTTATAGCCTTGTAAATCATGCTGTTGATACTCTAGAAAAAAAAAAAAGAAGCCTCATGTATAATAAATATTCACATAGAATTAAAGACAACAAACAAAGACAGACTCTCTCCTTAACCTATTTTATATAAAGTAGGACACTAGATAAGTCATACAAGGAAGCTAAAAGAAAAAAAATTGGGTTTGCATAAATTATGCATTGTAGTAATTTATCATAGCATTTTCCCTCAATGCATTTAAATTCTCTCAGTCTACATTAAACCTCATATTAATATACATAAATACAGACGGAGCTATAACGAAAGAATGCATTAACCTGGCGAGTCATCTGTTATTTTAATGGCTACATTCTCTGTACTTAATATATATTGGTGCACTGCTGAGTATATCATTCTGTACTTGCTAGATACGAGCTACTGTATAGAAAGTTCACATGCTGTGCAGATCTGCTTGTATGCAGAGTATTATAGAGATTGCCATTGGTATTTTGCATCTAAATTACTTTTTGTTTCCTGTGTTCTTTCGGAGCTCCAATTTTAAGGCTAATTCACAACTTTACATACACTTCATTTTAAGGCAACTCTTAAAGAGTTGTTAAACCCTCATGTGTTTGCATATATCTTCGCCTTATCCGCAGCCTAAGATCCACTTCGGACTCAGCCTACTACAGGTGTATTTCAAAGGGCTTCCAGATACCGATAAGTCACGCCACACAGAACCCACTTCCACTGGGTCAGGGATGTGGGAAAGAGGCAATTGTCCCCATTAACATGGATTCAGGGTGCTTTGCCAGGGAAGGGAGGCTTGCAAATGTACTCTGCCAATATTGAGGTCCAATATTGAGGTCCCAAGTCTGGAGTTGGTCTTTAAAAACTGGGGCCACTTTTTCACTTCAAAGTAAATCCGAACATTGGATGAATTGAATGAATCATTGGTGGGGAGGCGTATAAAAAGATTTTCTCATTACTTATAAACACATACATTTTTTTAAAATGGCTAAATAGATGAAATTACCACCAAACAGATATGCAAGTGTGATTGTGAAAATATTTGTAATCTAAATTTTGTCTTTTGCAACTTTTTTTTTGGTTGACAAACAACCCATTTAATGTTGATTTGTATCACCTGCCGTTCTGAGTTTCAAGGGTGATGTTGCTTCCTGTGCGTCCTTGTCTTTCCCTTCAATGACCACATTTTATTAAGCAGCCATTTCATGCCTCTGTGTCCTGCACCATCCTGCGTCTTTGCCATTTCAAATGATTGTTTGAAATGTATTAGTTTATATTTGCTTATGTAAAGTGAGGCGAATACATTTGCATAAATACATACATATTTATGGAAAAGCCAGACATCACAAATGGTACAAATAGCAAAGATACATATGTTGACTTTCATTTTTCCCCGGCAATCTGTATTAATGAAATGTTCTTTGTTTTTGAACATGAACCTCCTCACAGATTATTTGCTTGCGTTTTTTTTTTCTACAGCTGCATAATTTGTTAACCTTCAAGTGACCGGTAAACACAGAGGTTATATAGAGGATTTAGGGCCCATTCACACTTGTGTGTTGTGGCAACAACCGTGGCAATGCGCCTGCTGTATGTGTGGTGTGGTGTGTTGCGGTGCTATTCATTATGAATGTCACCCTAGTGCATTGTACAGTAGAACCCGACACAACACAGCGCACACATGCTGCATTTTTAAAGAATGGTGTTGTAATTGCAATTTTTCATCTGTTGCGGTGTATTGGCAGCCCATTTATAATGAATGGGCTGACTTAATGTGATGCGGGTTAACACGTGCCGTAACACGGGTGCATTAACACACTACAATGGAACGCTTAAAGTGACATTAAACCCTCAGATTTTTTAACATAAACCAATACTGTAATGTGTGCCTTACTGCAATCCATGGTTGTTCCCCTTCTCTTTGCTGCTCTTCCTTTTAAATCCTCATGTCTTCTCATGTTGGGGGAGAACTTCCCTTTGCAGCTGAGTGCCTCTTCCTGTAGTGCTGGCTCAGGTTGAAAACCAACACACAGACACCATGTAGCCATTCCAGAGACAAGGCAGTCTGCTGCAAAACAGAAGTTCTGCCCAGCATGAGAACAGATTTAAAAGGAAGAGCAGCAAAGAGAAGGGAAACAACCATGGATTACAGTAAGGCGCATATTACAGTATTGTTTTATGTTAAAATAATCTAAGGGTTTAATGTTACTTTAAGTGTCATGTGCTCTTAAAGTATATCTAAAACCAACATTTTTTTTTTTTCAGATAGATTTGGGAATGATTAAAACCCCCATCAATTTTACCAATTATTTTGCCTTGTCCCATTGGGGAGATTTCCCTCTATTTCCTGTCTTGTAGACACAACAAGAAATAGAAGAAATCAATCCAGAGTAAGGGATATCCACTCTTAGGTGGTTGGCACTGCTTCCTGCTGACCCTCACATTGCTGCTCCCAG
>NW_017306553.1:122521-163069 GCF_000935625.1 Nanorana parkeri
GCGGCTTTTTAACTTCCAGTACTTCCAGCGTAAAAGTTGGCTTTACACACAGACTATCTGTTAACAGGGGCCCGCAGCTAGCATATAGTGCTGGCAGCAAAAAGGGTTAATACATCATTGAATCTAGATTATTTTAGACAAGCAGCTTAAGCACCCGCGTTTGACTTGATGTCAGCCACTTGCAGTTGCTGTACAGCAGAACTCAGTGATAGAGAGGGAAAAGCAGCACAAGGAGCCAGTCAGTTGTCCTCCAGTGCTGATAGGAGGAGAGAGCAGATTGACAGAGAGATAAGCCCACCAGTCTGCTGCATCTCCTCTTATTGTAAAGTCACAGGCTGGGGGACAGACAAAACCTGCATATTTTTGATGTTACTGCATTACACAAAAATCAAACAGGGCTGTGCTGTGTAAAACTCAGGACAGAAATCCAAATCCTTTGGCGGGAAACATTTCCCATATCAATCATATGTTCATGTACAAAACATATGACCATCATTTTGACTCAGATGTTAGACAGAAAAAATGAAAACTAATGTTTGTTTTTATGTTTTATTTCCGGTTATACTATAGGCGAGCGTAGTTCCTCTCTAAATATAATACATCTCTATTCCTATCATGCTGACAAGTCTATTTTAATTGTGCATTGACCCTGAGACAAGCAGACGCACAGTCCAATTACTGCGACTTGTTTTTATATATTTGTCATAATTAGCGTTCTCTTCTTGTAAAGAGGTCTGGAGATTGCGTGACTTCCCAATTAATTGACATCTGGACTCTTAAAAAATGATACGTTTTTGCACGGTATGGGTTGGCTGAGGATGTGTATGAAAATAGACTTATTGTACCAACTTAATTGGTTATGACAGAGACATGGGGAAAAAAAAAAAGCAGGATTAAATTTTTGTTTTTAAATACCTGCAAATGTATTATTACAGTTCTCACATACAACTGCAAGAAGGTAAGTTAAAAAAAAAATAACCCATATTTACGATCATAAAACAAGTCAAGGGTTATTTTTACACAGTGCTCTTCGATATTACATTGTATGCTTTCGCTGCCAGTGTTTTTTGTGTTTTTCGCACATGTTATAATCCACATTTTAGGCCTGAAAATCACTTAAAGGAGAACTTTGGGGTTAAGGCTTTTCCCCATAGTTCTCCTTAGGGTAACGGGAGGACACAAACTAGCGTCCTCCCGTCACCCTAAGCTCAGTATACCGCGAGCTACAGCTTGCGGTATACTGAGACGGCGCTGCCGGAACGGATCCCGACAATTCTGTCTGGATCCACCAAGCTGTGTGAGTGACAGCTGGCTCTGCCTATCTAGAGGCAGAGCCAGCTGTACCCGCCCCCTCCCCCATCCATTCCGCCAGTCAGCGCTGGAGGATCGGCACGGGGGAATCCAGTCCCTCCCCTGTCACGGCTCTCTGCCGGCACAGTATCGAGAAGTGAGCGAGCGCCAGTATGTGTTCTCTCACTTCCCGATCTACTGAGCTGACCTGTGACAGTTTCATTGTCACAGGTCGGCTCAGATTATGAGGCTGAGTGAAAATAACTCACCTCATAGTTCTGCTTTAAACCTCTCCACGATTATATATTTCCTGAAAGCACAGACCCTGTAGAATAAAATGGCGGAAGTTGCAAATGTATATGTTGCATGATATTGGCACAACTCTTTATCAAACCCAAATTTCTAGTAAAAATTACACTTTAAGTTAATTTAAGTGCACAAAAACACAATATAATAACCATTTTTTTAATGTAGCCACCACCACCTATTTTAAGGTGGCTACTAAACATTTAGTGATTGCCAGGGCTGTAGTCAGCCCTGACAATCACTAAAGCCCTGGATTATTTATCTGGTTAATTCCAGGTGTCTGCCATTGACTGTAACCCCCTGGGTGGAGTGGGGCAGCCAATGAGACACTGTGAGTGTATGTAAAGTACAGCAGCCAATCACTGGGTTTCTCTCAAGCAGTGTTGCATGCTGGCATAGGGTACATATACTGGAGGGAATTGCCATGTGCTCAGACTAGTTTGAACCAGCCATGGGCCAGCCCCCCAGGCTAGGTCTGTGGGCTGGGGGTGGGCAGAGGCTGGTGTGTGGGAAGTGTTTCCCTAGGCCTCAAGTATGGAGGAAGCCTGTACTGTTATCAGAGGAGGAGAACCAGGGAAACGGATGTCTGCTGGAGGTGCCTGGAACATAGAGGACCTCTAGAGCACGGCTGGTGTCCCTCCTGCTGTGGATCT
This sequence comes from Nanorana parkeri, assembly GCF_000935625.1. NCBI lineage: Eukaryota > Metazoa > Chordata > Amphibia > Anura > Dicroglossidae > Nanorana > Nanorana parkeri. Next base: position 124,771 of record NW_017306553.1, read on the forward strand.
GTACTCATCCCCTGCTCAGCTGTTACTCCAATTACTATTTGATGTACTACAAGTGGATCTACACTGAGATGCTAAAGAGGTCTGATGAGTCTGGAGCCTATGTGTGTACTACCCTCGATGTCTAGGATCCCTATACCCTCTCTCACCAGTATGAAGATGTTTAATAAAAGTTATTCAACATTGCATTTCTGGAGTGGATATCAGGTTTGTGGGCACTAGAAAAGGGCAGTTCGTCAGGCCGTTCGTCCGGCTTCGGCTGTCACTTCAGCTCAGTCGATCTGAAGCATATGCCTTCGGCTTGGCTGAGCCACTCGGCTGCCTTCGGCTCCTACGTGAATAACCTCCTTAATAATTGTTTCCTCCTGCCTACAGCAGACTGATGACATCATCTCAGCGTAGGCAAAAGTATCTGGACTGGAGCTCAAAGATGACTTTCTAATGATAGAACATGGGGCTTTTTTCAAAAAATGATACCGTTGTTGTTTATTGCGACATGTCAGACTTGTACAGTTACAGAGAGTTTAACTTTCACGATAGATTCAAATCCATCCAAAAAGTCATCATTTTTTGTTTGTACCACAAATACAATTTTTGTTTTTGGTTCCCCAGTCCTGGCCGGTGGGCTGGGGTTGCCTTTTCAATTGCTTTTCACTTACTCATTAGCTCAGAGCATTGAGGCGCAAAACTGCTTGTTATCAAAAGGGCCGATTTCAGGCAACAGTACACTTCCCAGCATCTCTGACACTGTTGTTATTCCCCCTCAGGTGACATTCATAAAACCCAGACAGGTACAATTAATACTTAAAAGCCTCTTAACTGTCAGCATTTCTGAAGTTAGATGTTCCATCTGCTCTGCTTAATTCAATTTGTCTTTAATTTCCTAAAGTGGAGACGAAGAGAGGCATCAGAGGAAATCTAATAGCTAGTAAGCGACACCAGGTGTATCTCTGATGCACCTTTCCTCCCATTATTGGTGAGTAAAAACTGCGGTCGTGTCAAGTGAGAGATCATAAGAGCAATAAAGCATATGTGCGTGATCAGGAATATTATGATTACTGCTTATTAAAGGGAAAGCAATTAAAAAAATTGAAAAATATTTGCTTTCGTATGACCTATTTTAAATCCCACCCAAAGGGATCATTTGGGGCATATTTGTAAAACCTGGAGAAGAAAAAAAAAAGATTATTCTCAAAAAATTAAGGATGAACTTTATTGGTGAGTATGAGCAAATGGTGTCAATATTCTTGACACTATGGGAGTATTTATAAACAATTTGCAGAGCCATTCACCCTGCAAAACTCTATGAACATTTGTCCTGTTCGAATGGAGTAAAAATGAACCTTATTAGTATATTTACATTTCAAGTGGTATTATTTGGAAAATACCACATTATGGCCACTGGATGGAACTGAGGACCACAGGAAATAATCTACAAACGTTCCTTTTTTGCCTCCATTCGCACACAGAATTTCACAGACATTTTTAGGTACACCCCTTATGCCTCATTCACATGGAAACAGCCAGCACGTACAGCTCTGTGCTGCGTGCGCAGCCGTATCGGGCAGCTCCCGGGAAGGACAGGTTCTGCGTGTTATTAGTACGCAGCCCCTGTCCTTCTCTAAGGGAGTGCGCGGTCGTGCGCCGCCCTATGCTCACCCGCTCTGCGCGGCAGGTGAGCGTACTTGTACGCTGACAGGATGGATCCTGTCTGCGTCCGAGCCGGGAGACCAGCACCCATACAGACCTGCACTTGAGGTGAGCGTAGGGCGGGGTACGTCTGCGTACTCCCATTGAGAAGGACAGGGGCTGCATACTAATCACACGCAGCACCTTTCCTTCCCGGGAGCTGCCCGATATGACCGTGCCCGCAACACGGAGCTGTGCGTGCCGACCTTTTTTCTCGTGTGAATTAAGCCTTAGAGATTAACTCCAGATGTTTTTTTTTAGCTTTGGATAGAGGGCAGAAGAGGGTACATTACTATTTTTTTATCTGGGGAGATTACTCTACACTTCTTGGCCCCTTTAAAGCCCATACAAGAACTGGTGAGTGGTTGTCAAGAAGGTACATACATTTTTAGACTTCAGCTATGATAGCTTTGCTCTTCCTACAGCCACTTCTTCCTTGCTTCTGCCATCCACTTTGACCGTTTTTCCAATTCGTTGTCTTCTTTCTTATGCCATTTGGTGTAATCAGTGATGATATTAGTACGCATGTGACTCCCCTGCATGCATATAGCAGTTAAAGTGACAGTAAACTCAGAAGTTAAACCTTAAAAATGTATTCAAATACCTTAACTATTAACAAAAATGTATCTTATTTGTGTATGACTCGGCTGTAGATCCTTAAATCATCTCTGAATTGTTCCTGACACTGTCCTTGCTTCTGGAGGGGGGCTACTTTTGTTCCTCATGGTCCCTGTGTGTGTTGTAAAGTAGTCAACGCTCCAAGCTCACTCCCGTGATGGACTACAATCTCTTGTTTAGTTTACTAATTTGTATTGAGAGTGTGGTCCATCACGGGAGTGAGCTTGGAGCATAGCCCATGTACAAAATCAGAGAACATTGAAAATATTATACTTCCAGCTGGCAAGTAAAAGCCTTATGCTAGCTATGGGCAATGCAATATTTAAGCCATTTAAACCAGCTTTCCATTTAAAAAAATATCAAATGCATGAATGCAACCTACCACAAACCTCCTTTAAAACCAAGCAACAATTTAAATTCTTGGTAGGAATCTTTGGTCTCTTTGATTTTTTTTTTATCTGTTTGATCTTTACTTCCCTAGAAAGCTGCTTAAAATTGCCTAAAGTTATTTAAACTTATGTTTGTGTAAAGCAAAAGTTCTGAGCTGGACTGCCCAGCCAACCAACACCACAGCTAGGCGCCATAGAAAGAAATTGAACTTAATATCACTATAATAGTTTTATAATGAGGTTTACAAGAAGTAGTTTTATATTAGAAAATACATAATTCTTCCATACTTTAAGCTTCACCCACTGACAGTTGTAAGGGCTTTTTTTTCCTTTGTTTTGTCAACCAACGGTCCAAAGCCATTAAATTATGTTATATTATCAAAAAATAGTCTTGGCCAATCACAAAGCTATCATCATGTAATCTATTACCCATACATACATGATATAATGAAATTTTGCAGATCATAAAACAGCGTGACAGTGTTGCAGTGTTTTGCGATTATTTATATAAAATATGTTAGACAGCAGTAATATTACAGTAATTGAATTGAGAGCAGCCTAACTGAATTTTAATATCTGTGTGAAAACCGAAGTAGACTAGAGGAGCAACCGGGCATGTTATGCAATATTCTTCATCTAAAAAAATGCTGTTTATTTTTATCTTTGAATATCACTTTTCAAGTCAACTATTTAATTTGATTTTGAGAATGTATTTTTAAATATAATATAATATAATTTGTATATAATACAATCCGGTTCTACCTTACTGGCAGCTGGAAATGTGACACTGAAAGAAACCATAATTAAAAATAAAAAAAGAAAGATTTTTCTTTTAAAAGGACTTTTCCAATTCCAACACCTCACTCCCTGGAGCCCCCCAAGGTATTTTTTAAAATTCCATTTAATTCAGCCAGTCCCCTGACCAATCTGGTGACATCACGAGTCCTTCCTCCTCCCATGTTGAAGTAATTGGTGGAGGTGTGTCAAGGACCATCTTGGCTCACAGTAAGGCCTCTTGTAAAATGGGCAATCCAATTAGGTCTGCCTCTCAGCTTTTCAGCCGGATCTGATTGGTTGCCCAATGTAAGAAAAAAGGGCCGCTGGATCTCTAAACGTCTGTTTTATATATGGTTACCCCTGACTCTGTACCTGGTCGTGTCGGATCAGGGGTAATCTGATTCCACATAGACCGACTTGGGGTCTGGTGGACATTCCAGTTTTTTCCTTCATTGCAAGATGGGGGAAACAATTGGACAGACATGGGTTTCACAGTAGTGATATCCAATCCGTACCACTTCAATCAGGAGGGGATCCATGCACAGATCCCCTCCTGATCAGATAGTGTGAAAGGGGCCTAAGGGATTGAATGAATCTGGCTGTCATTCAACCCAGGCCGGTGGCAACAAGTGGCATAGAAGGAAGAGGAGGGAAGAGCTGGAGCATGTCAAGATTGATTAGTAGAGAGGGTGAGGGTAGAGGGAAGAGGACAGAAGATCAAAATAAAGCATTTTGCTATGAAGTACCTTCTAACCATACTTCTCATAATCATACATGGTCTCTAAGGATCGACTGTGCCCAGTAATTTCAAATATTGCTTGTTATCACGGGGTAGACTACAAATATATGAAGTAATCCTGAATTCTGCTGTATGTGAATACAGGGATTCAATAACCAGGGACAGATTACTGTAGCAGATCATTATCTCATTTTGCTGGTCCTAACCTGGACAGAAATGATGACAATGTGACATTAAAGTATACATAAAGCTAAAATGTATTTGATAGAATGGGAAATGTTAAACAGGTTGTATTGTCCTCACTTGGGAGGTTCATCCTTTGTCTGGGCAAACAAGGATTGGAAGTCCAAATCTGTACAGCTGTGTCCGAGAATAGAAGATGAGTAACAATTTACTAATGGGGAAACCCATTACAGTGACAACTCTCTAAGAGTTCTCCCCTTTCTAAGAGATGTCCCCTGATTTTTGGACAGTTTACTGAAATACACTATTCATGCATTTTAGTGTTATCTGCAGCCCGGTGAAGGTGTGCCACAGCCCAGAAATGTGTCGGCCTAGCTTTATTGTTGTATAACTGTTGTTTTCAAATAATTTAAATTATTGACCTAATATTGTTACATTTGTGAATGTGGAGCTGGTTATACTTAGAAAATAAAGAAGAATCTGACCTATACATATACCACCTGGTCCAACATGAAAGCTGCTCGTAGGTCTTCCTTTATTAAGTAAACCTGTCATGAAATGCAAAGGCTGCCATTTGTGATTTTGTTCTGAAAATATGAGTTGCTTGGCTGTCATTCTAACCCATTGACATCATTATTCTGAGCCATTCAGCTGAACACGTATGGAGATCAGGAAAATCAGCTGTCCTTTACTGCATACCACCTCAGCAACCCAGAAAGCATGGAAGCCAGAGGGTAAGCAACCCAGGCAGGCAACTAGCAATTTCAGATGGAGAGGTCAACTGTGACAGCTTACGTGTTGGTTTTCCTTTATAATAGACCCAATTACTAAAATCCAATACTGTGTCCAAAAGTTGTTAAAGTCTTTTTAAATCTGCAACATTCAATAAAGAATACACGGTGATCCTAAAAGCAATTCCTGTAACAAGGTAACTATCAGGGAAATCCAGCAAGTTGCCATCGCACAGGGACTGTGAGAGCCATTTTGCAGACACGTGAGAGACATTTCTGTGCTAATATTGCTCATTGCAATGCTGCACACGCAGATTGGTGTGCACATGCTCACAGCTAATCATGGTGCCAAAAAGGCCTATTTAAACTTGCATCCTGCATGCACTCAGTGCCGACTGTTCTTTAGCTAGTGTCCAGTGTTGATTCCGGATTGCTCCTGTATCTGGCCCGGCTTGATCGTCTGCTCTCCACCTGCCCCAGACCTCAGCTTGTTGCCCTGCTCTGCCTCTTGTCTTTGGATTTGGTACCGCTTATCCTGCACGGCTTGACCTCAGCTTATCCTGACCCAGCCGCTGCCTACCGATTCTGCACTGCACGGCTTGCCAGTTACTGACCCGGCTCGGCTCTGACTCTGCTCATCCACTTAGCTGGCATCCTGCATCTTTCTAGCTAACTAACTGCCTGGTGTTCCACTCTGGTGTCTTTAGCATCTCTACCCAGTAGCGCCTGTGCCTCACACAGTCTGTTCGCCCCTGTTCTACTCTCATGGGTGCTCAAACCAGTGCTTAAAGGGAAGGTCCTGCTCATCATCTCAGACTCACATCAGGTATGTGACAGTAACAACTGTGCTTCTCCTTTATCACCTTGTAACAACTGCCCCTGGTGGAGACTAGGAGTCATGCCGACACACATTGCACTGGCATGGTCCACTGTTGCCTCTATCAGAAAGCGTATTGAAGAAATAATGTGCAGTTGACGCTGGAGTGAGTGTATGTAAACAGGAAGTGTCTGAAAAAGGCTTGAGGAGATGAGTAAAGGCTTGAGAAGATCAGCACTAAGATATAAAAAAATTAAATAGAAAAGGTAAAAATTGGATTTTCATGTCTACTTGAACCACTTTTTTATACCACTTTTATACCATGTTTTTTATTTAACATTTCAGGAAGATAACATGTTAAAATAATTTGCAAGCTCCCTTAGTTTGCTGCTATGATGCCAGCCCAAGTGTTATAAACTGTTTTCTATTTCATATTTTCACAGAGCACTTACGATGTGGGTAAATAATACAGGGGCTGAAGTATGAATGTATCCCGGAATGAATTTGTCATCTCTAATGAACAAAAAATGAAGGAAATAATAGCTAATCTAGAAAATGACCTTCTAGTTAATGATCAACTAGATCAGCTCGGATCTCACAGCGGGGTCATTAACAGACATCAAATCGGCCATGGGCCATTACTGCCATTTAATGAATATGTACTGTGTATGAACTATTAGCAATTGCAGATCAATAATCTTGCCATAAACACATGTTGAAGACTACATTGTCCTCCCGGAAAACTCTCAGATGGTAAACATCCTGCATTGGCTGCAAAGATATTATAGGAGCTTTCTACTCTAACTAGACTTCTGTCCATATACTGTTAAATCTGTTAAAGTGACACTAAACTCAGGAGTTAAATCTTAAAAATGCATTCAAGTACCTCAACTACAAGGGTGATCAAAATGTAATTCCCCCATGTCTGTAATTTGAGATCTATTATTGATTGTGAATGTTCGTGTACCATGTTATAGAGGGGTCCTTAAGTGATTAGAACCATGGAACTGCGTGCAAAAACAACGAGTTGTAATTGAATTTCTGGAGAAAGAGGGATGCGCACCTAAGGCAATCCATAATCGGCTAAAAAATGTTTATGGGGACGAGCTTGGAGCGGTGACTACTTTACAACACACACAGGGACATGGGGAACAAAAGTAGCCACCCTCTAGAAGCAAGGACTGTGTCAGCACCAATTCAGAGATGACTTGAGGATCTACAGCCGAGTGATACACAAATAGGATACATTGTTGTTAATAGTTGAATATATTTTTTAAGATTTAACTCCTGAGTTTAGTGTCACTTTAACAGTTGAAGGGTTTGTAAATGCTAACAATGAACTTATCTTGTTGGTCCTTTGTTTTCTCTTAAATATGCTATTCAAAGTATATTGTAATGTATGTTTTATTTCCTTCCAGACATCTTGTCAGTTGGCAACTTTCTGTGCTGCATTCCTATTCCTGTGGCTCCTTCCACTGGCACCTACATCGCAACTAGACATTGATCCATATGGCACAGCGGGAACTAGATTCTGGACATCTAAATTTAGTTTTATTCCAAATTTTGTTAAATTCAGACATTCGGATGCATCCAAATCTCCAAATTCTAACAAGACTGAATGTGAACGAATCCAAATGTTCGTTTAACGAAAACTCGGATTTGTCTGAATTTCTTTTAAAAATTAACCCCTTCGTGACTGACGACGTACAGTGTACGTCACCAGCATTGGGGCTATCAGACATATGAATGTTCTATGACCAATCAGATGGGGTTTTTTTGGCTGTTGGGGGCTACATTATAGGCACAGTCATGTGGCTTCATTCCTAAACGAAAATTTGGATGGATACAAAATTCGAATAACAAAACCTGATCAAATTTCAGATCCGAGATCCGAAAAAAATATTTTTTTTTGCGGGATTGCATGTTTACTAGATTCTTCAGGAAATTTAGCTGTGAAAGAAAACTTAGCGCATGCCTTAGCACAGATACATATGCTTTACTTAGGGTGACCTTCTTTTTATTTTTTTAAAACTTTTCTTCTAACAAATTGAAGAGATTATTACAATTACGCAGGCTGTTTTTAGACATATATATCTAAGAAATCACTGAAAAGGCAATATATTACCTTCATTAGGGGAACTGTTTCACCTTCATATTAGCCAAGCAGAGGTCTACTGCTGTACAGAATTATTAATGCTACGGCAATTACTCCTCAAGGCCGTAGTGAATGATCACAGAACAATTAATGCTTTCCTCGTTCAAGCTTCAAGTTCATTCTTTCATTTTTTTCCATTGACAAAAGCCTCCCCTACCATTCCTTCTAGGTTAAGGTAATATGTCCCCTGGTTACATGCACCATAAAGAGCTGACTTCAGTCTAGGAAAGGATGAGTGCCTGGGGAAAGAGACCACGATGCTGCTGATAGGTCAGACTGTGTCGTGGTGAAATGTCACGCAATGTTCGCATTTTAAATTCTTGGAGCAACCAGCCCAATGGACCTTGTTATAGGAAGAAAACAGAAGGATCTTTTGTTTTGTGTGATTGCTTGTTATGCTGCCTGAGCTGGATGTGTGCATATTTGCATAAACAATAAAAGTGAATGTAAAGTGGTTTATTATATAAATATATATTTATTTAATGGCTAATAAGAAGAATTTCATGAGTTACTTGCATTTTAATATGAATCCAGCATTTGGTCTTGGTTCATTTTCACCTCTTTTTCCTGTGGTAGCTCAAGCTAAGATTGATACACACAGGTGAAAGAGTGTCGGGAGCGGAGTCCCCCTGTCTGCTTTAGTGGAACCCAACATCAGGGTAAAAGGTACAAATAGGAGAGTCCAAAAATCGCTATCAAAGTACAGTCCGGGTGAAGGCAAGCAGCAAGTATCCTAAGTCAAGTCAGGGGTCGATAACCAGGAGATCCAAATAGTGGGGAAGGAAGGCAGGAACAGGAGAAAAGGAAGTAATGCTTTGTAGCTGACCAGATATGGTAGAATACCTCAGCAACAAGTCTTGGCTCTGGCTGGAATTTAAACCCAGCAGGGACCAGAAACGCCCCTGCTGTTGGGGCAACAACGAAGCTTCAAAGCCCTGGCAACCAATTGGACGGCGAGGAAAAGTGGGTGTGAGAACAGGACCCTCTCCGTTGATGACCAGCACCCGTAGTGACTAATAGGTCACGGCAACGTCACATACGCACGCATGTGATGCACCCGCAAACCCAGCCACCGCTGGGCACCGAAACACCCCAGGAAAGACCCTACACTCCATGCCATGCAGATTAAATTATTTAATCAAAAGAAGAGTTTTTATTTTCGACATTCACAGACTCATTTGGTTGGAAACATATAAATACCCATTATGACCTGATAATTATACATTGTACATCACAAGTAATTTTGCGTATGCTGGCTTTCATCCAACACATATCTTGGAACAAAGTCCACTTTTTCAAGGATGCATATGCAATTCATATAATGGTGATGTCCTCATATGGTGGATCATAATGAGTTGTTTCAGAACATATGTCATTAAACATTTGCATAAGGTATAAAAAAAAAAAAATCACCTTCTACAGCTCTGCTCTAAGCGCAGGGTATGTGCAGCACAGTAACAAGCTACACAAGTCACCGCTACTTGTACAAGGCTATAGTTGAACTAGCAACAGCATTATTGCTGTACGCTAATTGGATTTCTACCCTTTGTGGCTTTAAATGTACGTTTTTGTGCTCGGGCAAGCTTACTATATTTAACCACAGAATAGGAATATCAGTTTGACACCAGCGGTCTTTATTAATCCCTCTTTGTCTATAGCCGCTCTGAATTATATTTCATTTTTTGTTCCTCCAGGATGATCTGTTTATATGAATGCCATGTTAGGGAAGAATGGCATTATTCTCTGCGTGATGTCAGATACATTCCTAAGCCCGGTGCTATTCATTGCTTTTTTATCCAAGGTTATCTGCAAATTCTCAAATTAAATATAATGTATACCTTGCAAAACGCCGCGCGCGCACACACACACGCACGCACATTAACGGAAGCAAGGTCTGGTAGATGTCATTGCACCTTGTTGGAAATTTGGTTACAGCTCAACAAAATCCACGGCGGAAGTGACTGATCGCTGCTGTGAATTGTTTACAGATTATACATATGGAGGCAGTGCCGCCTGCCCGCTACTATGCGGATAATAGAAGTGCATTAATAATGCCGGTTTTAGTTATTATCGTGCGGGCTCTACAATGAAGCACTCTGAAGGTGCAAAAGGGCATTCATACATTAGCGAGCGCTGAATGGGAAATTCGCATCAAGAACCGCCTGTGCACAAGGAAATCAGTCATTAGACCTTTCACTGCAATGAATAGGCAAATAAAAACATTGCGTTACTATTCTTTTTTAAAAAAAGATTCCATCGCATGTCAATTACAGATTGCCACAGCTAAGATGCCCTAAGCACATCACTTAACCCTTTTCATTGCCGAAGCATTTTTTTTTGCGTTTTTTTTCCACACATGTTACAATACACATTTTCGGCCTAAAAAAATTACTGAAAGAACAGACCCTGAAGGATAAAATGGCAGCAGTTGTAAATTTTTATGTCGCATGATGTTAGGGCAACTCTTTATACAAACTACTTTAGTTAATTTTAGCGCACAAAAGCACAATGTAATACAATTTGTTTGTCAAATAGAAAAGATGAGGTTGGGCCGTGTATAAAGATGCCTAACATGCCAGGGTTCAAAAAATTGCATGCGCCCGTGAAATGGCAACAAAATACAATACCCCAAATTGTCTATAGGTGAAGCTTTGAAAACTTGTACAGGTCATAAGTTTAGAGTTAACCATGAATATTGACCTAAGAATTATTGCTCTCACTGGGGTGCACACGGTGATACTTAACGTGTAGCGTAATTGTCATGTTTGTACTTAGGCACACCCGACCTGTTGATCTTGGTATGCGCATCTTCATGGGAGCTAGGAACATAATTTTTTTTTTTTTTCTTGAGGTGTATTTTTTTTTTTAAATGTTAACTGTATTTCTTTTAAACTTTTTCTTTTTTACTTAACTTCATTGCTATGGCATTGGGGGGCACACAAGACTGCTATGTGATAGCATTTTAGTGGTGTCATGTACTCTTTAGGATAACATTAGTTGTCCATTAGAATCCTAGTGTCACCTTTGCACTTCAAAGAAGCTGTTCAAGCACATATCACACTTTCAATAGCTTATTTCCCGGCTTCCCGGGGAAACACAGAGTGATGCAATCAGTGTTGCATCAGACTCCATTGAGCAGGGAGGAGCTCGACGAACAGATGTTCACTGTTCTTTCTCCCTGCTTCCCGCCGATGCCCAAGAACCTGGTCCTGGGCCCACAGGAGGAGCAGAGGAGTCTGGGAAGCAAGGCAGGCTTTAACAGCCAGGGGAAGTGATCTGGCAGCAGCTCAGCCACCAGAACCACTTCTAGTGTAAAGCCGACAGTCGGCTTTACACAGATAAAGACACCAAGCTGCTATAGCCATCTGTTTACAGGGGTGCTGGCAGCAAAAGGGTTAAAGCAGAAATTCAGGCAGATTTTAAAAAAAACACAATTACTGATTATTTGGGCGAGTACTCGTATTCGCCCAAATGCTCCGATACTTCCCCCGCATACCGGAACTTTGGGTCAGAGGGAGATTTCCTTTGACCGGTAGTGCTGCGAGGGAACAAGGAGCTGGCTTCCCAGCCAATCAGAAAGCCAGGTGGCGGGCAATCAGCATGGAGACGGCGAGACAGCATGGAGTCGGCTTTCTGGGCAATCAAGAAGCCGAGCAGCGTTGGCCACCGCCCGGCTTCCTGATTGGCCGGAAAGCTGGCTCCATGCTAGCGGAAGTACCGGTATCGATACTCAGTAACGGTGAGTACTAAAAGATAAATATTGGTACTCGTACTAGATACCAAAAAAACAGTATTGGTGCATCCCTACCAGGAACCATTGCTCATGTGCTAACAAGGGACATGCTGATAGGAGAAGAGGGCAGACTGATAGAGAGGTAAGCTCATTTGTCTGCTGCTTCACTGTCCAGTCAAGGCTGGGGGGAGAGACAAGGCCTGTACAGTAAGTGTCACAGCTCCCATACAGTTATTTGTTATGTGCATTTAGCTGTTTACCTGACTCTGGCTGCAATACTCAATCTCAAACTGGAAATGTCACCCAAACATTTGCTACAAAATGCTCTTCCGGGATACATGACACGTCAAGTCACTCAAAAAAGCACATATAGTGAGTGCAAGGTGTCCCTTGCACTCACCCGCCCCCTATTTTGCATTGGATGGGTCACCTTCATATAGGTATATAAAAACCTTTAAAGAAAATATGTATTCTCTTTAATGGAAGCTATAGGTAACGCTTTATAAACCTCCTCGCACAAGAGTTCCTATTTGCAGAAAAAGGATTACAGTGGCATTGTTTCCACCCCCCAGCTGATATTCAATGCGTCCGGAAAACTTGGCTGCAGTGGCTCAGCTCTCTGACAAATGTCTGAACAAATTACTGAGCACTGTCAGCGCTGATTCTTATCTGGTTTTATAAGCAACTGATAAATGTCAGCGCTTCTGTGACCAATGGTTTGAATATAACAACCTCACATAAGGTAAGGCAGAGTGAAAATTCCCTGAATGTCACTTGTCAGAGTCTGGTCACTGGGGTGTTCAGTCAGTAGCCTGGGGTGCTTGTCCACCTTGATACTATACTGGAACAATGCAGACATATCTGCTGCTGTACAGACAAGGAACAGTTAAAGTGGAACTCTAGGTAAGTGTTCATGAAAACATAATTTAGTCCAGTTCTGTATTCTTTAACCACTTCAAGACCATGTGTTTAGACCCCCTTCCTGGCCAGGCCATTTTTCAGTATTCAGCAGTTTGAGGTTTTGTGGACCTCAGTACTCTACTCCTTCTCCTCTAATGGGTGTTACCCCAACTGGGGCTTATTCATAGAGGCCTCATTGTCTTCTTTTATAAAGCCTTGGTTGGGATTAAATGTGTGAAGTGCTTGAATTTGACATTGTTAACTTGTCCATGTTGCAGTAAAGTTATTTGAAAAAAAAGAAAGAACGACATGGTGGATGTGCGGTAAAGGATGGACCCCGTGGAGTGTGGGTAAGCTGGAAGTCCCCCTAGAGTGGTATCTTGTATCTTGCATTTGACCCGATGTGACTAGGGTAACTTTTGCTATGCCTGCATGAAAATAGGAAGATCTCTGCAGGAAGTCTGTATACATTGTAAGGCTTTGTTTTAAATGTTGACTGTTCTTCTGTATGTGTGTTGTTCTAGAGAAAGAGAGAAGGAAACAGCAGTTAGTGTCTGTCATTCCTCATCGCTGTGCTGACTACCTTTCCCTCCTTGCTTTTCACCGTGGATCTCATGACTCCCCGCTGCTTCTGTTTTCTTTCAGCATTAAGGAAGGTCGGATAAAATGCTTTCTGCATCCCAATTTGTAAAACATTGTTAGAGGAAACAGCAAGCAACAATCTTCCTAATAGGCATCAGCTGTAGAAGTGGGATGAACTGTTCCCTTCCATTAAACATACTCAGTGAATGAAGTCTAAGCCCGATCTCTTTTGCTGTGAGTTCATTAATGGGGCGGATCTTCCTCACACACAAATGTCGTTTACCTCTGCACAGCCTTGAGCGAGATTCGACGTTCGTCTGGAGGAAAACTGAAGTTATCATCACAATAGATGCTGGCGTCAAATGGCATCTTTCCCGGATTCTTGAAACATGTTTTGAAGCTGTAAACAAATGCAGAAGTCAGAGCAAATACTTTTCTTATCCTATTTATTCGACGCTATTTGAGCGGTGCTGAACTTTAACATCCATTATGTGGGTCTTAAAGTAAATCTTCAGCCACAGTTTTCTAGTTTTTGGAGAGCATGGAAACGAGTTGGGATCTTGGTCGGGTTTTAATTGTTATCTGTGTCCACACTGGAATGTTACCTTATTTTCTGTCCTGGTGAGAGGTGGCTTAGGACAGATAAAGGAGAAAAAATCTCACCAATTGGGAGATCTTGACAGTTCCTAACTCTTACCCAGTCTATATAAAACAAAATAAAGTCTTGGGTGGAGTTTCATATTAAAGTGTACCTATCACCTCCCTGAGGCAAGGCAACTGTCCCATTGGCCCTAATGCAGATGTCACGTACCTGAGCGGAGACCGATAGTTGAGGAGGCTTCCCTTGCAGCTCGTGTTCCTCAACCCTGAGAATGGGAACAGAGGAGGAGTGACAAGGAGCAGCATGAGTGCCAAGGATGATCTAGACACCGTGCAGAGTAAAAAGTCCAGGATCTGGAACTGAGGCAAGTCAAGCAGAGCCAAGGTCAAACCAGACGGGCAGCAGGGTACCGGAGCAAAAGACAGAAGTGAGGTCCAATGGAAGCCAAGGGGTCAAAGCCAGCCGAGCAGCAAAGTACAAAACAGTAGGCAGAAGGGAGTCTAATAAACAGGCCGAGGTCAGGAGGCAGGCAGCAATATAGAGTGGTAAGAGACAATCCGGGTCAACAGGCCCGGCGCTACGGCAAGGCAAGCGGCCGCCTGAGGGCGCTGAACTCGCGCGGCACCTCTGGCAGTCGACGGCCAGCTAAATTAGCACCCCACCTGGAGCTCCTCCCACCAGACAGGCGCTGACTCGCCGCTGCTCTCCCGCACAGCGCTGACTACAACCTCACCAGGGAGGCACATCGTGAGGCATCGAGCAGTAAGTGAGGGCAAAGGGGGTCCCTATTAGTTAAGAACTAATGATTATTAGCAGGTGATAATTGTACATCTATTGTCTGCAGTGTATACTCTATATGTAGTACATATAGAGTACACTGCAACAATAGATTTACAATTATCCTCTGCTAATATGAATGGATTAAATGATCCATAGTACATAATAGTACAAAATATGTAGTTGTACTACGGATCATTTAACCCATTCATGTTAGCCGAGTATAATTGTAAATCTATTGTCTGCAGTGTATACTCTATATGTAGTACATATAGAGTACACTGCAACAATAGATTTACAATTATCCTCTGCTAACATGAATGGGTTAAATGATCCGTAGTACAACTACATGTTATGTAATATAGATCATTTAACCCATTCATGTTAGCCGAGTATAATTGTAAATCTATTGTTGCAGTGTACTATATATGTAGTACGTAGTACATGTACGTTACACACGTCCAGTACACTGCAGCAATAGATTTATAATTATCCCTTGCTAACATGAATAGGTTAAAAGATCCATAGTACATAATAGTACAAAATATGTAGTTGTACTACGGATTATTTAACCCATTCATGTTAGCGGGGGATAAGTGTATACTGCAGTGTACTGGGCGTGTGTGCTGTATTTGTACTATATGTACTATGGATCATGATTTAACCTATTCATGTTAGCAGGGCAGAATTGTGAGCGCCTTCTGCAAGCTGAGCACCGAGACGCGATGCAGCGATCCTGCCCAGCGCCAACTATGAGAGGCACCGCCCGAGGCAACAGGGATCGGAGTGAAACTGTGAGTGAGGGAAGCTGGGACAGGGCTGGCTGTAAATCTATTGCTATAGTGTACTGGATGTGTGTAATGTATATGTAGTACATATATACAGCACACACCTCCACCACACTCCAGCAATAGGTTTACAATTCTCCGCTGCTAACATGAATAGGTTCAATCATGATCCATAGTACATAACATGTAGTTGTACTATTGTACTACGGATTATTTAACCAATTAGTGTTAGTGAATAGGGAGTGCAGTTAGTGTTAGTGAATAGTTAGTGTTAGTGAATAGGGAGTGCAGTTAGTGTTAGTGAATAGTTAGTGTAAGTGAATAGGGAGTACAGTTAGTGTTAGAGAATAGTTAGTGTTAGTGAATAGGGAGTGCAGCTAGTGTTAGTGAAAAGGGAGTGCGGTTAGTGTTAGTTTATGGTCCTGCTCAACATATTTTGCGGTTCTCCGTACTGTTACAAGCGGGGGGAGGGGGAGGCACAAAAATGCCCCTTCGCCTGTGTAGGCAACAATCCTTGCACCGGCCCTGCGGGTCAAACACAGGAAGTCAGCAATGCAGAGTCAAGGATTCATAGGGAACTAGCTGAAGATCATCCAGCAACTATAAATATGGCCGGTGCTTTTAAATAGGCCAATCCATTAGCAGGAGAAGCGCCACTTTCCGAGCGCCTGAGGTGCACCCGTTTCCACATGTAAGTCTGTTGCGCGCGCGCGAGGTGGTTGGTACCTTACAACAGCTTTATGGTGCCAACTGCCCTCTAAGTCTTAACAAAATGCTCAACCTGTGTGTATAAAAAAGGCATGGATTGATTTACCAGCCCCAAGGGCCCATCACATATAACTCCAATGCTTAATAGGCAAGTTACCTGTGGAGGAAGGAAGTGGTGGAATGTTAAAGGCTTCATACTACAGTTACAACATGCTGAGTTGAGGGAGACGCATAATTAAGTTTAAGAAGGCATTTTACACCAATGCTTCCCATGGTGGTGTGTTTGACAGGCTCCTTAAAGGGCAAAGGAAGGCAAAGCAAAGGGTTTATATGCCCACTGCACTCCACAGCTGAACATTTCCATTTTACCTTCTCTTGCCCGCTGCTCCTTCTGGACTCCAGAAAAAAACATACATTACCTCTGATATTGGGAATTATGTGACTCACACATTGCTGGTGCCATTTACAGGTTCACTTTACCATAATGTAAGACTTCTGCATTTATTTGTATATATATATATATACACAAAGGTTTGTAACTATCAATATATAAATATAATCTTGCTAGACATTCCATTCC
The DNA here is from genome assembly GCF_000935625.1 of Nanorana parkeri. Lineage (NCBI taxonomy): Eukaryota > Metazoa > Chordata > Amphibia > Anura > Dicroglossidae > Nanorana > Nanorana parkeri. The sequence goes on from NW_017306553.1 coordinate 141,535, forward strand.
AAAACCATGGGCATTAATATGGCGTTGACCAGCTTTTTTGCAGCTATAACAATCTCCACTCTTCCTGGACGAGTTTTTACAAGATTATGGAGTCTGTCGGTGGGAATTAGTGCCCACTCAGTCGAAATAGCATTAGTGAGGTCAGGAACAGATGTTGGACGAGAGGACCTGGCTTACTATTGGTGTTCCAATTTGTTTCAAAAGAGTTCAGTAGGGTTCAGGCCACAACTCTGTGCAGGCCAACCGGGTTCCTCCACACTAAGGTCATCATACCATTGTGTAATGGCTTTATGGAGCTTGCTTTGTGCACAGGAACACACGCTGGAACAAAATATGGCCTTCTCCAAACTGTAAGCCTGTTCAAATATCTTTGTTTGCTGCAGAATTAAAGTGACACTAAGCTCAGGAGCTAAACCTTACAAATGCATTCAAGTACCTTAACAATTAACAAAAATGTATCTTATTTGTGTATCACTTAGCTATAGATCCTCAAATTATCTCTGAATTTGTACTGTCCTTCCTTCTGGAGGATGGCTCCTTTTGTTCCCAATGGTTCCTGTGTGTGTTGTAAAGTAGCCACCACTCCACGCTCGCTCCCAAACATGAGATTGTAGTCCATCACAGGAATGAGCTTGGAGCGGTGGCTACTTTGCAACACACACAGGGACCATGGGCAACAAAAGTAGCCCCCCTCCAGAAGGAAGGACAGTGTCAGCACCAATTCAGACATGATTTGAGCATCTACAGCCGAGTGATACACAAATATGATACATTTTTGTTAATAGTTCAGGTATTTGAATTTATTTTTAGATTTAACTCCTGAGTTTAGTGTCACTTTAACAGTACTGTTGACTGGGAATATTTTAATTAAATCATTTGTATGGGTGTCTGCCTACTTTTGGCTATATAGTGTAAAATAGAACTTTGTTTTACTAACATCCTCTGCCGGCTTTTAGGGCTATTTGCTGGGCAGTATTGCCTTCTGAACACTTAGCCAAAGTCGCCCCTTCTTCATAAATCTCATTTATAAAAGTTCACTTGTCGCTAATGTCTAGCTTTTCCCTTCTGTGCGGTGGAAAGTCCACTTTAAGACTCTTACTTTTACTCTTAATAAAACATCTGAAAATATTGAACACGGTTCTCGCTACGGGAAAGTGCTGAGGGTTAATTGATTGGTTCCAGAACTCTGTACCTTTGCATACTGTTTCACAATGTGCCAAAAGTTTAAGCTCAATACAGTGTACTTAACTACATCTATTTTGTGCTATGATTTCTGGTTGAATATGTAAGTCACGAACAGTTTGGTTTTTCAGAGATTGTGCATATATTATAAGGCAGGGTGGATGTAATGGGGAGAAGCAGAGGGAATTTGTAGGTCAGCTTGTTCTAGGAAAAACATTTCAGTAGCGTATAATAAGGTGAAGGATATTGCAAGTACTAAATGATTCAATTTTAACAACTGAGTCAAACGGGGATCAAGGTTATAGCGACTGTGCCGCATGCTATATAGTTCTCTTTTGCCTGCCAACTATGAATATGCTAATCCGGTATTTAGGGTCAGATGGAATCTTACGCTTTAACATATTGATATGTTTCAAATGCAAATATTCTCATCCTCAACTGTCTTTATAATAACTCAATGTTAAACACTCTCGTCAGTCAGCAAATGTGCAGGGTTTGTAATTCGTAACAAGGGCTGATAGGAAATGTTAGTACGTAGGAGTCCAGAGAGTATATAGCAAAGCCTTAAGTACATTCCATGTTCCAACCAAAATCTAAGCACCTGCTAAAACCCTGGTGCTCAACCTGTGGCATGGGGGCCACATACAGCTCTTTGCCACTTATTGTGCAGGGAGCACAAATGTGTGCATAGATTTGTGAAGGGACATTTATCTCTAGAAGTCTCATGTAACATGTTTCCAGCCTATGACTGTCTTTTGAACAGGGGCGTCCCCAGGCCGGGTGTCACAAGGAGCGGAGACCGGGTGTCACCCGGAGCGGAGGCCCGGGTGACACCCCGCAGTGACATCATCGTGCATGCATGTGATGTCACCACGCGCATGTGCGATGACGTCATCACGCACACAAGGTCATCGAATTGACGCCTGCCGGCTGCCATCTTGGTGTTTCACCCGGCAGGATGAGGTATGCCCCCGAGTCACCTCCTCTCTCCTGACACTGCCGGGCTCTCGGTTCATGACCAAGAGGGGGTGACACCAAAATGACTGTCAGTCATTTTGGTGTCACCCCTCCAATGGTGTCACCCGGGTGCGGGCCGCACCCCACTTGTGACACCACTGCTTCTGGAATATGTCCCCAGACATGCTCACAGGCTCAGATCATCTCCTGTAGCAAGTCCACAGTCTCTGACCATCTGCTGTAATATATCTTCAGTCTCTGACCATGTCCTGTAGCATGTCCATAGTCTTGTACTATCTACTGTTGCATCCTTGCAGTCCCCGAGAGGTTTTTGTTGCCCTAGATTCACTCCATGCAATGCAGTGTTGTCGGGGGTCGCACTTGAGGAACCATATATCTCGTAAGATGACCGCCACTGCTGTAAAATATTTTTTACAGATTAGAATAGACAGAATAAGCATTGGATCCTATATATAGGGTTTTTTGGGTGATGCCCCCACTGGGTATATTTTCCGCACTGCCTGTCCTTGTGCTGTGAGCTGAGCCCTGCTGTTTCCATTCAATGCAATGCTTTCTCCACATAATCCTATGGAGAATTTATCAGTGATAACTAGCAATAGTTAGACACATTTACTTGGACTTGTTTGAATATCATCCAAGTACCTTCTCTCACTATTCTGGGTTATAAATAAAAATTATTTTGCTGCGTTACAAATATCATTGGCGAGTTGTAATTATTGGATAGATGGGCCCAAGCAAATATTGTGTTGAGGCTTTGTATGACAATATGCAAGCATCTATCCAGTGTTGTAGAGCGCAACTAAAATATAAGGCATGTGTGTATAAACTCCTACTGTGGTGCACATAGGCACAGTCTATATAAGAGTGGCAACTCTGAATAAAGGGGGGTAGTGCAGCATTGTTGCTACACCATCACAGGAAGCTGCATTAGGTGGACATTACTGGTAGGATCAACAGGTATTTGTGGGACTTTGCAGTTGTAGTACAATAAACTATTAGTGCAGATGCACTTATAATTGACTGCTGCAGCGTTTTTTTTTTTTTTTTAATGGTAAGCTATACTTCTACTTTAAAATACAAGACTGTTTTCCCTGTATGGACTGTCAGTATTTGTGGTTCAGCTACCATTGTAAATGTCTCATTATTCAAGTATGCTCCAGGGTTATAAGCGATCAGCATTAAAACCATATTATATGTATGTGAGATGATTTGAAGTAATGGTTTGAAAAATGCAGTACCCACCTCCATCTATGCTAGTGACCTGGAAATGGCCTAATCAACATGTTGGCTAATTGGAGGTCTTGCGGTATCAAATACAGGAGGAATCGGGAGCTGCAAAGTATCGCGGCTGTGATTGATATTTGTGGCCATAAAGGGTAAAAATAATTGGAGAGGTGGATTCGTCTGTGTCTGAGCTCTCCATGAACGGAGAAGTGTGCAAGGATGTGCAAGATATGTGAAACTTGACGAGCAAAGGTTGACAGGAATGGAGAAGGCACTGGAACAGAAAAACAAAATTCTCCTCAATATGCTCAGGGGGAAGACAGGTGTGAAAGGAGACAATGTAAATCGGTTTGTTGCAGAAAGTTGGTTTCATACATGGATGAATCTGTCTCCACAATGGGGGTGCGAGATTCCAGCTATTTACCATACAATTGGGAGACAATAGTGCCATCGAATGAGAGGTAGGCCTATTGAGTATGACGAGAGAATTGGAAACCAACAAGTGAAACAGATGGCAAACATAGACATCAATTCATAACTAGCTTTAAAGCAAGGTGCACATGGAAGGGCCCTTCAATCTGCACCTTGCTTTAACCCTTTCGTTGCCAAGTGCTTTTTTTTTGTAAACTGTTTTTTGCACATATGTTATAATCCACATTTTAGGTATGCAAATTACTTAAATTCCCCACATATTATACATTTTCTGAAAGCAAGGACCCTGTAGAATAAAATGGTAGCAATTGCACATTTTTACGTTGCATGATATCAGCGCAACTCTTTATCAAACCCAGAAATGTTAAACAAATTTACTCAAGTTAATTTTAGTGCTCAAAAACACAATATAATACTCCTAAAAGTTTTACTCATCCATTTACGATGAGCAAAAAGATACACAACATGCCCAAGTAAAAAAATTTGCATGCATTCGTGAAACGGCGATAAATTATGGTACCCCAAATTGTCCATAGACGTTTTAAAAGCCTGTACTGGCCATCAGTTTAGTGATATCTATGAATATTGGCCCTAGAATTATTGGTAATGTGATCGTCGTTTTCATATGTAGGCGCACTGACGCATGTTCGCATTAATGCTTCTGCGCTTGCATTTATTTGAATAAAATTATTAATAATTTTTACTTTATTTATTTGCTTACAAGCCCCCTATGTGATAGCATATTAGTACTGACAGGTACTCTTTAAGGTGACACTAGGAGTCCAAAAAAACCCTAGTGTCACCTTTCCACTCTAAATAAGCTATTGGAGCACAGATCGTACTCCAATAGCTTTTTGCTCGGCTTCTGTACCTGAGCAATGAGGGCTACGGAACCGGAAGTGAGGCAATCAGCTTCAGGCGTGGAGGAGATCAGCGAATGGATATTTGCTGTTCTCCTCCCCGGCTTCCCGCCAACACCTGACATGATGGTCCCGGGCCCGTAGGCAGCGGATCCCAGGAAACAAGGCGGGGGTGCACTATCCAGGCCCCTGGAAGTGATCTGGCAGCAGCTGAGCCACCTGAATCACTTCCATTGTAAAGCCGACAGGACAGGATAGAAAATTGGAGCACTTCCTAAAGATGGATAGTGTTTGATTTAAATATATAAAATCCATTTTAATTTGGTAAGGTTCATTGCCATTCAGGAATACAGCAGATTACGGTATATTTCTTTACACGAAGCAAAAGCACTTTTATCCTCCTTAAGACTTTTTTTTACTTTTTGTCCCTTTCTGTTCTTTTTCTCTCTCTCTCTCTCTCTCTCTCTCTCTCTCTCTCTCTCTCTCTCATTTTATCTGTTTCTTTTGTCAGCTTTATCTTAGAGTTAAAGGCTTGCCAAACACGCTAGATTATGTTTTGTTGGCATTCTGTCGTGCAGACACTGGAAACTAAGAACGAAAACCTGGAAGCGCCTGGGCATTTTAATGCAGGATTGAAGTTAAGAGAAAAAAAAATGTGCTAGTAGGCAGGCTAGTAGGCAGGAAGGTTTTTTCAGCAGAAGAGACTTTGTTTGGCATTTTTTGCCCAAACTCCTCTCCCTTTCTACTAGTGATTTATTTTTTATTGTTTTCTTCTTCTTTTCTTCTTCTTCAGTAACAATGTCTGCTGTACATGGTCATAGCTGTGTACATTCCTAGCATCATAAAGATGCCGGAGAATGGAGCCTAGTATCAGGATTGTGCAAATTCACCACGCATTCTCTGTAACTATGTAATCACTAAATGCCTTATAGGTTAAGGAGAAATACAGCAGCATTGTAAAAAAGCTTCTGTGAAGATGGCACTGGCATTTGTGGATAAGTATGGGAGAACACAGAGCTGTCATTACTGCAGCAAGCCAAACTTAGCCCCCATTCACACCAGGATGTATTGTAAATGTGCGTCAAACATCCACGAAAGTGCGCGCTTGGATGCGCATTCATTATACGTGTCATCACAAGGTAATGGTACCCCAAACGTGAATGAGCAAGCATGAGAAAGCGCACGAATGCATGGGGGAAAAAATGCGGGATGTATGTATCCAAATTTGGAACATGTACTACTTTTCAGTGGTTGGCGCACATCCAGGGACCCAATGGCTATCAATGGGGATGCCCACCAAAGGTGGGAAACAAAGTCCCACAAATGTGTGGGAGCGCACATTCCCGCAACATGCATTCCCCGTACACCCTGGTGTGAACAGGGTCTTAGAGGTAAGCGATGTGATTGGAAATGCTGCCACCTCTCACTGCACTACTGTTCTACTTATATATATTGTGGTATTGTGTGGCAATCCCACTGTAGAACTGGGTGTTATGATCACCTGGGACTCTCAGCCAGATGGGCTGAGACGTTTCAGGAAACAAGGATTTGTGGGGATTACGTATGGAATCCTGGAACTGGGAGGTTTCATGGTGATCCAGGAGGGAAGATGAGATCCCCAGGCCTAGATCCAGGCTTTAGCAGTGGCCAGCACCCGATGATTGCACAGGTGTGCACAACCCTTAAGGAAAGGATGCTGGCTAGGGAAAGGATGCTGGCTAGGGGAAAAGGATGCTGGCTAGCTCCTGCTGGGAAAGAGGAACAGACCGTGTTCAGGTGTCAGGAGAACGCCGCCAGAAGTCAGAGAGGAGTCAGGTGGTGAGTGTGCTGGAGGCACACTAAGACAGCCAGGGAGGCTGGGAGAGAACTGGTGAGGCTAGGGGAGCCGTGAGCCTCTGGGGCCCCCAGTATCAGCGTGGGTCAGCACTTCAAAGAGGACCAGTGGGTCAGAAGTGCCAATGTTTAAAGTGGAAGCCAGGAGGCTATTCTTGGGTTGCTTTTAAGCCTTTCATGAAGGTTACGCTGAACAACCCCTGTGTGGGTATCCAAGATGGATATATGAACTTTGTGTTGAATAAAAGTGGGCTACCGAGCCCTTAAACTGCATGTAACTCTTGCTTGCAACCTGACTTTGCTCCTGGCTTGCCACTTGGTTCCTCGCCCCGCCTCATCCAGCCAGTGCTTTTGCAGCCTGTTATATGATCCAGTTCTGAAAGATCCTGGTGTCATCCTTGTCCTGCAAGTAGAAATATGGACACTGGCACTCCAATGGCAAATCAAATAGGTCTATTTATTGACCTACATGCAGCATAGCAAAATACACTCACACGGGATCCCCTTTGTCAGGCAGAACAAGTGAAGTGGGCATCAGTTGTTCTGTCTGATAAAGGGGAGCCTGTGAGACCCCGAAACGTCGCACTTAGTGTATTTTGCTCTGCTGCATGTACGTCAATAAATAGATGTATTTGCAGCGGTTTTGAGTGCGATGGGTAAATGGACTGTATCCTGGTCCGGTAGACTCACCAGCCAGGCACTTTTACAAAACCTGGCCAGCCACCAGCACTGATGCCTATGTCTCTCCCAGTCCATACATCCCCTGTCACCACCTCCAGAGGTGTGGGAAGAGAGGTGCACCGGTGCCCCCCTTGTCAGTTGGGTCTCATTCAGGTACGTGACTCAGATAAACAAATAGCTGTAAAAGTTTGCAACATCTGGTCACATGACCTCAACTAAGGATGCACCAATACCAAGTACCGTACTCGGTACAAGTACAGATACTTTTCGAGCTCCAAGACTAGACTAGAGAAAAATTCAAAAGGAGGCAGCTGTCACTTGTTAGGAGCACACGGAGCTCCTGGGATTTGTACATCTCTGTTTTAATGTATGATTTTTTTTTTATAAATATATATACATAAGTGATGCACCGATGCCATTTTTGCAAGTACAAGTACTGATACATTGCTGTTTATTGCCATGTGACAGTTTTTCTAAAACAATACAGACTAATGATTTCAGGACAGTGGTGGAGCGCCAGAGCCGGGTCCCAGCTGCAACCAGGGTAGTTCTCATGAAAAAGCCATGTATCGGCACTGGTATCTGGACATCCCTAACCTCAACCATACAAGAGCTGATGCACCAGCAGGTTTGACCAATTAACGTCGCTCCCCAAGCCTCTCCAGACACCACTAAGTGACTGAACACATCTTCATTAAAACAGTAACAGACGTTTATGACTCTATTTACAATTCAGATGATCACATTAACATATACAGTTTATCTAAAGAATATTAAAAGCCTATAGATTACCTCGAAGAATTTTAGAATTCAGAACCATAAAACACTTCAAACAGCACCACGCTAGCATTTTTCCGCTCTCTGCTGGCAGCATTAGGACTGTTTAGCGGCTTGTCGGTATTTGTGTGTTTGTTAATACGTTCCGAAGACGCCTCTGGAGCCTATCCCATCCTCTATTCAAGAAGAAAGGAAAGACACTTTTTTTTGATCCTGTGGTTTCAGCCACACGCAGGGAAAGCTTTTCCCGTCGCTCTCTTTGCAAACACCTTTTTCCTGCATTTGCATCTTCAATGATAGCCAAGGTCAAGGCAGCCCCTGCGGACAATTTCTCTGACAGGCTGTTTCTGCCGAGGTGACAGCTGAGGAGGCTGCACTGTGGCTCAGTCCGCAACGCGATAATTTGAAGTGTTAATTGGCAAAAACCTAACTGACCTTGAGAACCCTTTGCTCCGCACCTTGCCTGTAATGCAGACCTTACAGAACACACAGAACTGAAATAATCAACATTATCTGTTCATTAACATGGAAAAAACATTCTTATTTTTGCAAGGAAAGATAAACAATATGGCTTACCATGCAACATGTATCTATAGCCCTTGTGGAGAAATTAGCGAAAGGTTTGACCCTCTGTTAGGTCATTTTTTATTTTCCTCTCTAGGGATATTGACCCTCTTGATGTGTTTTGGTGGCCATATGTCAAAGTGTGGATTATCATGTATTACATACAACATTATCTCAGTAATCACTGCATGAGGACTTCAAGTGATCGTAAAATAAAAAGTTGTTAAGCTATTTCAAATGCTGATGAAATCACTTACAATGGAAGCTGCTCCTTGATGTATAAATTAGGGATGCACCGATACCAAGTACCGTACTCGGTACAAGTGCAAGCACAGATACTTTTCCGGCTCCAAGACTAGACCAGAGAAAAATTAAAAAGTTAGGAGGCAGCTGACATTTGTAAGGAGCACATAGAGCTCCTGGCATTTGTGCATCTCTGTTTTAATGTATGATTATGTTTTTATAAACATATATAAGAGATGCAACGATACCATTTTTGCAAGTACTGATACATTTTTGTTTAGTGTCATGTGACAGTTTTTTATAAACATGGAGTTTTTTTATAAACAATACAGACTAATGATTTCAGGACAGTGGTGGAGCGCCAGAGCCAGGTCCAAGCTGCAACCGCTGCAACCCTGGTAGTTCTCGTGAAAATGGCAAGTATCGGCACTGGTATCTGAAAAGTATCAGTTTATCCCTAGTTTAAAGTGACATTAAAGTCACATCCCCCCCCCCAGTGCTGCTTTAAGGACTTACCTTAAATGATGCTTCTTCATCCGATCATCTTCTTCCTTACAGTAGTTTTCAGGAGTCCCTCCAGCGCTGGTGCCGGTCTCTGATCCAGCCCTGACTTCTGTGTCTTCTGTGACAGATGGTCAGGGCTCATGACAGAGAGTAGCAATGTTGGCAGGCTGATGGTCAGGTCACGAGCAGATAAACTGATGGTTCAAGACAGGTAAAGGGAGCAAAGATGGACAACAGCAGAGAACAGATCAGCGTAAGCACAGAACAGCTGAACAAAAAGCAATGCAAACAACATAGACAGCCAGAAAGAAATTAGAGAAAGACAGACCTCTATCCAGGGCATGCGCAAACAGACAAACATGTTGATAAGGCACAAGCTTAAAACCTTGGCCTTGTTTTAAACTAAACTAATAAGGACAGGTGTGCACAGCAGAGACCTGAGCTACAGTGAAGAATAACAACCAGCTCTAATCTTCTCTAAGTCCCCATCTCCTCGGTCCCCCTTTAATGGCAGTACTCCTAATACACCCAGATACAGCTGCCAAGAGCAAGCATCTTTCTAGATTCCTATACTCAGATTTGAAATGAGACCTTGACTGATATAGAAATGCAGCTTTATTATGAGGTCATTTACCAGTCAGTTTTGTTCTTTTTTTCACATTGTTTATTCTGTGAATGGTTCTTGAATCCTGTTCACTGTAGTACATTCCAGATGAGCGATCGCTGATTTCTACAATTGTATTGTAATATTATTATTATGCCACAACTGGGTTGCCTTCTGTAAATCATAAATAAAAACATTGAAACAGAAATGTAATTTACCTCCTGTTTCATGGAAAATGCAGCTGGGAAGTTAGATTGCTCCCTCCTCCTGCCTGATAGTGTTGAAGGAGCGATAGTGAGCTCCTGCAGATACAGCAATGTGCAAAAGGGCTGTGGGCGGAGCTAGGCATGACTATTTACTGAAAGGGGTGTTAAAGCAGAACTCCATGGAAAATCATTATTCACTCTTGCAGTGTGGCTCCTCCTGCACTGCAAGGGTTAAATGCCTATTGGGAGGAAAATAACAAAAGTCATACTCACCCAATCCCCCGAGCCGGCCAGTGTGAACGAGCTCCCTCCAGCCTGTCTCATTCTCCGCTATGTCCCTCGCTAGCCTCACATTTTATACACAGTATATAGAACATGATGATTCACAGGACCTTAGACTGCCTCAGCAAAGGGGGAGAAAGGCTTCAGAGACCGGTCAGAGGATCAGGTGAATATAACTTTTTAGTTTTCTTCCATAGACACAAACAAGCACTGAACTCTTGCAGTGCAAGGGTAGCCCCACTGCAAGGGTTAATAATAGTTTTCCCCAGAGTTCTTATTTAAGGATACCATCATCTATGCAACTGCACAATCAGCAAGGAAGACAATCCTACAGTGGTTTTACTGCGGAGGAAAGAGCATTGTCACCCTGTCAGAGGAAGGGCCTGTGCATTGGTTCAACTGGAAGAATTCTAAACCAAAAAAAACAGAGATCCCACCATACTGGTATGGACAGCCTACATGACATATGTGATGTATATCCTGACTAATCAAAGTTCTACTAGGGATGCACCGATACCGTTTTTTCGGGTATCAAGTGCGCGTACCGATTTTTTTTTCCGGTACTCGCCAATACTGAATACTGATTCAGGAAGTCCCATTAAGGAAGCCAGGCGGCGTGTAATCACTCGCCACCCGGCTTCCCAATTAGCCATCTCCATGTTCCTTCGTCACCAGATAATGAGACCGCATGGAGCTGGCTTTCTGGCCAATCAGGAAGCCTAAGGGGCGTGTAATGACTCACTGCCCGGCTTCCTGATACTAGAAGCTTAAGTATCGGGCTAGGCATGAGAGCATTTGGGCAAGTACTCGCCCAAATACTCAGCATCGGCACCAATACCGATATGGGGTGCATGACATCTCAGCCCAGTATGGGCGCCACCATCTTAGTGTATACCAATATCTACACGGAGATGTTGGTGCCCAACAGGCGTGTGATGTCACCCAATGCCGCACACATGTGGTGTCATGTGACATCATACTCCCCACCCCCGGGATGACGTCCGATATGGCCGCCGAGCGTTCTTTTCTTTACATGTGCGGTGTCAGATTTGGAGGTTCAATGCCTCCGAATCCGGAATAGCATAAAAATGTCTTTCATTTGAAACGAATGAAAACGTTTTCTGTTTTCGTTCATTTCGTTCGCAACACATTTTTATCATTTACACATGTGTATCACTCGGCTGTAGATCCTCCAATCATCTCTGAATTGGTGCTGACACTGTCCTTCCTTCTGGAGGGGGGCTACTTTTGTTCCCCATAGTCTCTCTGTGTGTTGTAAAGTAGTCACCGCTCCAAGCTCACTCCTGCGATGGACTACAATCTCAATACAAATTAGAAAAATAAACATGAGATTGTAGTCCATCCCGCGAGCGAGCTTGGAGCGGTGACTACTTTACAACACACACAGGGACTATGGGGAACAAAAGTAGCCCCCCTCCAGAAGGAAGGACAGTGTCAGCACCAATTCAGAGATGATTGGAGGATCTACAGCCGAGTGATACACAAATAAGATACATTTTTGTTAATAGTTCAGGTATTTGAATGTATTTTTAAGATTTAACTCCTGAGTTTAGTGTCACTTTAAACAAAGTGTGTTTTCATATACAGTATTTGCCTGGCATTGTCCTTTAACACCAGTTGGTACACAGCAATGGTTCTCTGCCCAAGCTATGGAAAAGTGCAGTTGTCTCAGTTGTGTGCTGTTCGGCTTGAAGGGATATTGCTTGCCTTTCACTGTTCTGTCATCCAAAGTCAGAAGTTCAGGGGGAATCCCGTTGTGGGCTGTTTCGTTTAGGTCTGGAATGTCGGAATCCTTGTTCTGGCACAAATCTCAAACGGTTCCATCTGTTTCGTGCCAGTGGATGTGTTTATAATCCCAGCATGCGTTTTACTGGGAATGGTAGGGCACTTTTCCATGGCTTTTGCTTAGCTGGGGACTTTTCTTGCTGATTTTACAAGTGAGAAAGTTCAGAAATTTCCATCACTTTCTCCTGCGAAAGTTTGCCAACGTGATTATACAGCCCGGCGTTGTACAGTTTATGTGTGTTACATGTCCACTATACCTTCTTCATGTTCTCTGTTATATTAAAGGAGTTGTCAAGTCCCAGCATATCCTCTCCTGGTATAACATCAGCACTGTAATAGGAATACATACTGGAGTTGGTTCTGATAATACAATCAAAGCTTACCTGAAAAAATCCCTTTTATGTAATGAGTGCTGCCTTCTGTCTGCCCATCACTTCCAACAACTTCCTGGATTCCCAGTGTGCTTTGCATCTCATCCCTGCTGCTTTATGTGATGCAATCTCCATTTCTCAAGACAACATACCCCATCATGCATTGCTTCTAGCAAGCAATATAATGTTACATTGTTCAGCGATTGTAGCTCAGATTGCAGGCTTTAGGGAAGTGCATATTCACAGAGCTGAGTGATTTTGTGTGAGTGCATTGAGGAAGTTCATCCTATGGGCATCTTTAATATGCAAGTATACGAGATGGATCTGGTTGTTAGGAGTGGGGATAGAACAAATGGAAATTCAATATAGAAATACAGATTTATATATATATATATATATATATATATATACTTTATTTTATTTTATTTTTTGTAACTGCATCTTTATACTTTGCTCACATATTGTTTATTTCCAATCCTTTTAACCTTTTGAACATATAGATTTAGGCCTCATTCACCCTATCACCCTAGAAACAGCCGGCACGTACAGCTCCGTGCTGCATGCATGGCCAATTCGGGCAGCTCCCGGGAAGGACAGGTGCTGCGTGTGATTAGTACCTGTCCTTCTCCTGGGAGTACGCGGCCGTACGCCTCAATACGCACACCTCAAGTGCAGGTCCGTACAGGTGCGGATGTCCCGGCTCAGACGCAGACAGGATCCATCCTGTCAGCGTACGAGTGCGGACACCCGCACCAGCACGGACGTGCAAGGCGGGTGAGCGTAGGGTGCCGTACGGCCACGTAGTCCCATAGAGAAGGACAGGGGCTGCGTACTAATCACACATAGCACCTATCCTTCCCGTGAGCTGCTCGATACGGCCCCGCGCGCAGCACGGAGCTGTACATGCCGGCCGTTTCTAGTGTGAATTAGGCCTTATTGCTACTTGTATGTTGATTTACACTTAATGCTTTTATGGTTTTACATAAATTAAATACGAATTTATACATGCCATACCAGGTGCTAAATTTATGAGTTTGTTTATGTTTTTATATTTATGTGTTTGTTTTTATATGATGTAATATGTGTTTTTATTTGTGTTATTTTTATTTTGTATGTACTAAGTAAGCTTTTATTTTAGTGCCATCATGTTTTATATGTATAAACAATGTTCCTTTATATTTTGCCTTAGCCCTGATGAAAGGGGGGGTGTTTGGACCCCAAAAAAGGTGTTGGTTTTTCTACTCTATTGTCCTCTGACCCTGGTGTATCTGGACTTTAGATGAGCTTTTAAAGTATAAATAAACTTTCATGACATAATCCAGCCAACAATGCAGTTTGAAGTCCAGCCGTCCTTCCCCCATCTCTCCTAAATCAAACTCTGTACCTCAGTAAGGAGCTCTGCCTGGGAGAGAATGTGCTGAAGTCTGAGCTCTTCACCCCTGATCCAGTGATCACAATTGCAATGCTTTCCAGGTCAAGATGAAAGAACAGCAACCTTACCAACTATGTAACTAGGTTACCGAACTGCTGGCTCCAACTCTCTCAGCTTGGCTTCCCTGAACTTCCTCTCCAGTACAAGATCATAAGGGACAGAGCAGTCTAGAGCAGCCATCCGTCTATTAGCTTGGAGAAGGGGGGGGGGGGGGGGGAGCAAGGGAGTGTCTTGCCATGCCTTGCTGTGCCTGTGCGTTTGTGGAGACACACACAGCTTACTAGCACAAACAAAGATGGCACATAGGACCGTGCAAGGGAAAGGAGCCCCCCCTAAAACAAGATATCAGGGCCAGTGTCTAGGGGACCAGCTGATTCTGCAGGAAATTAAAACTTTAAACATCACAGCACAGGTTGGCTCTATCGATCGGGAAGTGAGCAGAAACATGCACCGATCCACTCACGTCCCGATCGTCTCCCTGCAGAGAGTGGTCACTGTCAGTCACCGCTCCTCGCAGGGATTACCCCCCGCTTCCCGCTCCGATCCTCCAGCACAGCTCTAGAGAGGCAGAGCCAGCTCTGACTCATGCAGCTGGGTGGATCTCAACAGTAATGTCGGGATCCGTCCCGGCTGCGGCGCTCTCAGTATATCGCCTGCAATAGCCTGATATACTGTGTACTGAGCTTTTGGTCATGGGAGGAGGTTAGTATATGTCCTCCCGTGACCCTAAAGAGAACTATGGGGAAAAACACTTACTCCATAGTACTCTTTTAAAAACCATTTGACTTTAATATCACTTTAAGCTAAAATTAGAGCATAGGTCCACTGTAAGTAAAAACACATTAATACAATAGCCAACAGCCCAGGATAAAATTCAAAATATTAATGACTTACAAAGCCATCCACAACTATGCCCCTGGCTATATCTCAAACCTGGTCTCAATGTATCACTTAACTTATCTCTTCAAAAGACCTTCTGCTTTCCAGCTCCTTCATCAACTACTCCCATGCTCGCCTCCAGGACTTCACTAGAGTCTCTCCCATCCTCTGGAACTCTTTACCTGTTTGTGTATTTCCCACTCTGACTGTCTTTAGGTGATCAATTAAGACTCACCTCTACAGGGAAGCCTATCCCACCTCAACCTAACTACTCAACCATCACATTCTCAGACAATTCATCCCCACACAGCTACCTCCTCATGTATCAATGGCCCCTCCCTTTTAGACTGTAAGCCCTCAGGGGCAGGGCCCTCCTTACCATCTTGTCTTGAATTGTATTGTGATTGTAATGTCTTCCTTATATTGTAAAGCGCTGTGCAAACTGTTGACGCCATATAAATCCTGTATAATAATAATACATTTCAGATTTATTATTCAAGCCGGTAATGCATAGTCTTTGATGTATATTAATGTCAAATACACTTCGTACTTACTCCTAAAACATCTGAAAGAACTCACATCTACAAAGTTTAAAAATAAAACATTTTGTAACAGAATGAAGCCAATGCAGCTTATTTTACACCCTCCAATTAATGATTACTACCCAGAACAGAGGCTGTATAATGGTATACTGAAAACTTGCTGTTCCTCCAAAACTTTGTAGCTTACAGCCATAATAGTAAATCCAGACCTGCACATCGGGAGATAATTATAGTAAGAGATTGAAGCATTCATTTGAGATTAACGGAATTAAGTTGTGGTTAAAGGTGCCGGACTAATCTTAAGGCTATAGACTTTTGGCCATAAGGCTCTATTATTTCTTTTCTCTTGTGATTCCATTCTAATAAGCAGCTTTTCTTGCACTCGAATCAGGCAATGCACACATTTCCGCGTAAAATCCCAAAGCCAACCAATGCTAAAGGACAAGTAACAAATCTTATCAGCCATGTAACAGTTGGTCACATCAGTCATCGCTTTCTGTTCAGATCATCTCTGCTCTGTATACAAATGATCTCTGCAAATACAATTAATAATTCCTTAGGCACGGGAATTCCACAGAGATTAGAAAAAATAAAAAACACACCAAAGAAAAAACAGTTTTGTGCAATTTTGCCACCATCTAACGGTAGAAGCATACACAGTCCCAATATCTGTTGTTTTGTATACTGTATTGAGCCTTTACTTTGTTAACACACAGGGCCATCCCTATAATAAGACAGCCTGAGGACTCTGGTGGCATTTAATTGGGTCACATGGCACACCTGCCACCCTCTTTGCGGCCAGAGCGTCCCCAGTTGCAAAGAGGTCTTAGCCCCCTCACTTCCTGATGCATCTCTGGGACAGGAAGTTAATGGTAAATTTCCAAATGCTACATAGACAGCGAAAACTGATGGGGGGGTTTCAACCCTTTGCTACTCTATCCAAAACTGATTAAAAACAAAACATTTTTGTTATACATACGCCTTAACGCCGTCATGAACAAGGACGTACCTAGTATGTCAGTGGCAGCACGGCCCTGTAAACAGACTCCCAGCGGCTTTAGCCACCGGGACTCTGTTTACAGATGTAGAGCCGGCTGCCGGCTTTACAATAGAAGAGATTCTGGCGGTTCAGCTGCCACCAGATCGCTTCTATGGGTCGATAAAATGCATGCACCCCCCACTGTGTGTTCTGTGTTCGGCTGCACCTCCTGCGGGTCCGGGACCCGACATGCCGGTGGGAAGCTGGGGAGGAGAGCGGTGAACATCCACTTGCCTTCTATAGGACTGGGAGCGAAAAGTTTTACATCACTTCCGGTCCCTGAGCTGTCATTGCTAGGCTACTTAAGCCGAGCAATAAGCTATTGATGTGCGATCTGCACTTCAATAGCTTATTTAAAGTGGAAAGGTGACACTAGGGGTCCTTTGGACCCCCAGTATCACCTTAAAGAGTACTTGTCACTGCCAATATGCTATCACATGGGGGGGCTTGTAGGCCCCCCTATGTGATATCAATTAAAGTAAAGTAAAAACAGTTTTAAAAAAATAATAAAGAGCGCATTCACACAAACATGTGTCAGGTGCGCCTACGTATGAAAACGCTGATCGCACTACACATGTTGGGTATCGCCGCGCATGCCAGAGTGAGAGCAATAATTCTAGGGCCAATATTTATGCATACAGTACTGTATCTCTAAACTAATAACCTGTAGGGGCTTTGAAAATGTTGTCTATGGACTTTTTGAGTACTGAATTTTGCGGCCATTTCACGGACACACCCAATTTATAACCTGGGCATGTTGGGTATCTATTTACTTGTTGTAAGCTCATCTTTTATATTTTAGAAACAAAATGGGTATGTTGTTGTGTTTTTGGCCACTAATATTAACTTAAGTGCATTTTTCACTAAATGCTTGGGTTTGATAAAGAGTTGCACCAATATCTTGCAACATAACAATTTGCAATTGCCACTATTTTATTCTACAGGGTGTTGGCTTTCAGAAAATATATAATGTTTTGTGGGTTTTAAGCAATCTTTAGGCCTAAAATGTGGATTATATAATTTGTGCCACAGCCCAAAAAACGATATTGCCCTCATGATATTCCTTTCTACTCCACAATTAAAAGTTTATTTTTTTTAACCTTTTTTATATTATTATACAGCTCTCCCTCCATTCTCACCTAGATAGGACTGACATGTCTCTGCTCTTGTTACTGCAGCTTCCTAGGATGCACATGTCAGGTATCCCAGGGGACTGCAGCTGAGGCATACACAGCGCTGGAGGAAAGCGAGGCAGGTGGCACATCATCAGGAGCTGGCTGTCTGAACCTGAAAGAGACAGTGGACTCCCAATGATAGAAGAAAGGAAGATGGTGGCACAGGTCACAGCATGCAGCAACGAAGTGGCAGAACACACAATACCAACATAGGATTCACTGGGTGTTGAGTATGTGGATTGAGGAAACCCCAGCAACGAAAGGTAAGATGGGGAATGAAAAAAAAAATGTATAGAAGGCATGAAGTTCTATTTTAAATATTGTGTGACTATCAATTTTTGGATGAAAAAACATAAGCCCAAACATCATCAGGATTAGGTAAACACTCTATGGCACTATACTCCAACATACTCAATGAAGAAGTGGTGTCATGATTTAAATCTTTAAAGGCAAACTTGTGAAGATGCTTCCCACTCAGCAATGGTCACCATCTATGAAAATGTAGTAAGGGCTTGTGACATGGTGATCGAAGATTAACTATATGGCAGATATCTGAGGCCACTGGGATCCAATATTGATCTGTACAAAGAACTTTGATGGACATTCTGGATGTGGAAATATTTACCAGCAGCATGGGTTTCCCAAATACTGACCAGAAGAGAAAGTATGTCAACACTTTTATCTAATATTGAGTAACTCTGAAGTATAACATGGATCTGTGAGTGTGAATGTTCTTTAGTCTTCTTAGGTTACTCAGAGTTCAGTAGCTTTTTCCATGCTGGTTCCTGACCTCTAATTCACGCTCGCTTCTGATGGCATGTACTGAACTTCAGGCTTGACAAGATCTATGGAGATAAGCATACTAGTTAGCCATACTGGAGATGTGCTTTGAAGAATACTACAGGAGACTATTACAATTACCCAATGTAGATAACTGGTTAATGTAGGACTTGGGTACAGGCACTGAGGTTCAGGAGTCCTGCGATTGATAACTTCCCCTCCTATCCACCACCAATTTCTTTTGGTAATCACAGCTATATTGGTAGTTTGTACTTTTCCAGTACTTGTACCATCGTTATGATGTATGACCTTATGTTAGGTGTTGAGGTAGTCAAATTCCTGCCTGGCATGTATGGTAATGACAGACTGGTGACATTGTATGGGCGCTCACATTATGCATGTGACTGGCAGAGAATGTTATATTGTCATTTAGTTTATGCTTAATGGCAATTATTGACCTTACACTATCCAGTTGACTTTGTTTTCATGTCTTTTTTTTAGGTAATGCTCCAGTTATGGGATGTTGAATACATATGTGTTAGAATACACATTACTGTGTTTATAGCAATAACTCCTGCAGTATACATTTTTGGTCACTAGATGGCAGTGTTTTTAAGTTCTGCTATATATATCTATGGTATGCTCTGTTGTATTGAATAAGGTAGAGAATAAAGCTGTGGCTTCCTTCCTGTTTTAGCCAAGCCATGTGCAGCATGCATATCAGACTGTGTGCTTGTGTTTCTCTGTGAGGCTGTGCAAGAAGTTCCAACAATATGTTACTAAGCAGTCAAGTATGTACTGGTAACTTTCCTATGCTAGATCAAAGATAATGCTGTTTTTTCACGTCTTCTATAAGCACTGGTGTCTTTTGAGATACTTGACTGCCTATATGTTTTGTTTTTTTAAGAGGTAGATGTCCTTTTAGGCTGGGTTCACACCTAGGCGTATCGAATATGCGTGTTTGTTGCGCGTTTTTACCGTGATCCGCCGTAAAAAATGTGTGACAAACGCGCGTTTCCGAGGGCTACCTGGCTGTATCCCAATGGATACGCGTGGCAAATACGCCCCAAAGAAGCTCCTGTACTTCTTTGGGCGTAGGGCGTTTTGCAGCGCGTCCCTACGCGCTGTAAAACGCCCAGGTGGGAACCATGCCCATAGGCAATCATTGGTTTTCACATGTTGAGCGTTTTACAGAGCGTAGGAACGCTCTGTAAAACACCCAGGTGGGAACCAGGCATTAAGATGATTCAAGAGGCCTTCACAGAGTACACAATCAATACACTGAAAAGGAATAGTGAGTTTCACAATGTTTTGAAGAGCCTACTTATTTCCTGCTCTGCCCTAAGCCTTCCAGTTTTGTCCCTCCAGGTCTGGTTTCCACATCGTAAATGGCTGAAATGGACTCTAACCCCCAAATAGCCAAGGCCAACCAAATCCACAAGGTTTTGTGCTGGTTACTGTATGAAAAATCATTCTAAATCATGAATAACAATCCCTCCGAGCTTTCAGGAGAGAGGGCTTATTGTCTTGGGACAGTCAATTTTTATCTTGAAAAGTCCACAGGACAATAAGTGACAAACAAGGAGGACATAAGAAAAAAAATGTAACAAGACCTTTTCAGCGACCTTTCTTGTCGAAAAATCGATTGAGGTTGTCCACAGCTGTTTGGAAGTTGAGCTTGCCTATTGTGCTGCTTTTCTAAGACGTAAGCAAGCCATTCTTTGTCGCTTTCTGTTTTGCTTTTTTACTGTTTGTTTTTTTTATCAGTAAACATGATAGACGGTATTGAAGAGCGGCATACTAAGAGATCAATTGTCATAATTTGCTAGCAGCATTTCATTTAGCCGACAACAGATGATTGATTCAATAGTCATTGCAGGTGTACTTCGGTATCTGTAATGGACTGTAAGTCATTTATTACGATTCCACAAACTATGGCTCCTGGGTCTCTAGGATGTTATTTAGTAATTACTTGGAGTATTGATGTCTTGCAAGGGAAGTAATACCAAGCAAACTATGTATATACATGCTTTCATTAAGTACGTTTGTCCTTTTTGATGGCTGCAGGGAAAGCAGAAATTATTACAGAGCCTTTCATCTTTTTCACCGTCCTTTTCAGATTTTAAATGACTTTTGGAAGGAAAAAAAAACCAACAGAACAATTGTCAAAGCAAACTGTGAAATTCCCAGAATCCTCCTGGAGACACAGTGTTGACATCAGTCTTAAATTGATGTCAGTGTTGAAAGCTATTGATGTTTCTCTTTTGGCTTAACACCAGATTAATTTTGCATTTGTGATTATATCTGTAGTGTTCCCCTCCCCCCTGACCCCCAAAGGCATGTGGTGAACCCCAGAGACAGGGAGGGCTGACAGTTCACTCTCAGGGATGTATCCTTAGCTTGGTTGTGGGACGTGAACAGTAAATTGGGCGCCGGTCACTTTCAATGCTTTTTCAATGCTTTATATCAGAACAGACAAAATGTGGAGAGAGGGTATAGGGTTACAGATATTCATGGCAAACATAGACTCCAGGCTCACCAAATTTCTTCCAGCTTCCACAGTACAGGGATATTTTAGTTGAGCAGAGGATGACACTGTGTATTAGAACCACAACAGAATAGAGGATATTCTTGAGATCTTCCCTGTGAGAGACACCAGACTTGTTCCCAAAGTCCTTGCCATCCTAGCCTTCCTGGCACCTCCAGCAATTAAAGGGCTCCTCTGGTTCTCCTCCCCAGATAGTTCCAGACCTCTCCTGGGTCCACATCTGGTCTCCTACAGGCTTAAGGACTAGTCAGTTTCTCCAACTGTGTACATCCTACCCCCAGACAAGGCACAAGGGCAAACTGCTCTGAGCACAGGGCATTTCCTGAGCATTGATGCACTTTCCCAGCATGCACCACTGGACATGAAACTCCTAGTGATTGGCTGAAGAGACATAAACATCCCCAGTGCTCTCCCATTGGCTGCCCTATTCTGTGGCAGGGTCACACCACACACAGGTAAGTGCAGACAATAGCAGATCACCTAGCAATGAACCCACATTTGGGTCACGACCCACCAGTTAAGAACCTGGGCTCTGTTCTATCCTGACTCTCAATAGTATCCCCCTTTGCTCCTTCCCCAGCTGCTACAAAAAT
>NW_017306553.1:163099-185866 GCF_000935625.1 Nanorana parkeri
TAGGCTAGTACAGAGAGTATTGGGTCACTTCTAGAAGTGGAGTATTGACATTTTCTAGCAAGTTCAGAGGCATTTTGCAGGCAAATAAAAATCTGAAAAGGAAGACACTGCAAATGAGCATTTAAAATACTTTTTTTCTGTACATTTTCCGACAACTAAGCTGGTTACAGGGTCACTTTAAAGGAGAACTTTGAGGTGAGTGAAAATCACTCAGCCTCATAGTTCTAGCCGACCTGTGACAATGAAACTGTCACAGGTCGGCTCAATAGATCGGGAAGTGAGCTAACACATACCGTCGCTCGCTCACTTCTCGATCCTGATCTGCAGATAGCCGTGACTGTCACTCACGGCTCCCTGCAGGGATTCCCCCCCCTCCCCTGTCAGAGGGGGGGGGGGCTTTGGGTGACGGGAGGATGCTAGTTTGTGTCCTCCCGTTACCCTTAGGAGAACAAGGCAATAAAACACTTACCCCATAGTTCTACTTTAAGATAGTCTCTGCTAGGAGAGGGAAGTGCCCCTCCTCTGAATCGTTTGGCTCTATGTTTAGCACATCAGCTGCTGAAAGAGCCTACAGTGTGGTCCTGCTCTTACGCTAAACTTGCCACTTGTTGAAAGCAAGTAGCAAATATAAAGTGGTTATATATACAGTATTATAAATATTACTGAACATAATTCTGTCAATGTGTAAAAAAAGTATTAAAACAATACTATACAATCACCTTGACTAAATGGTGACTTAACCTTATTTTAGTTCACTTACTGGTATTCTAAGATAGATTTTACTTCTATTTTTATTTATTTTTTCTTCATTTTTACTGAATAATCATTTTATATCACCCATGTAGATCAAACCGAATAAAAATAAACTGCAAAAAATATAAAAACTAGGGGGCGTGGCTTACGCATGGCCGTGGACGGACGCGTGTAGGGAGAGCTCCGGCTGTGCACCCGGGAACGACCGCAAGGAAAACTCCATCCCACCCCATCCACACCAGCCATGGGCAGATCGGGCAAGAAGGGAGGTAGGCAGACTGCCAGGACCTCTGCCTCGGCCGTCGGGCCGAAGATCGGGTCCTTCTTCAAGACCTCGGGCCTGCTCGCCACCCAGTCCCCATCAGATCGCGGTGTGGGAAACGCGGCAGGCTCGAAGGCCTCTTCGCCGACTCAGCCTACCTATCAGGGGGACTCGGATTCCTCTGTGCCGGAGGAGGACGGAGCTTCACTTAGGGGTGAGGACATGTTCCAGCGCTATTTTGCACATTCCTTACCGCTGGGGTTACCCTTTTTATCTAGTGGCCCGGAAGAATGGCAAGCTCCACATTCTACGCACCCCGAGTGACCTCCCGGAATTCCTTCGAGCCCTACAGCTTCCTCTGGTGACCCTGGAGGGATGGCCTGACCCGGCCCTACCGGATTGGGCCTCTGTGCCCACAGAATCCTCGTGGCTCCCAGCCATGTCCCAGAAGAAAAGGAGACACAGGCAACAGGAGGCCGCCCCCACACCTACTCCACCACCCTGAATGGGCGAGTGAGGTGGTTCACCGATTCTTTTATGGAGACTCTGTCTGGTGTTCACTTGCTGATCCCCCCGTGTTGACTTGAGTAAGATCGCCCCAAGACTGGAGGTTACCGGTTACATACGCTATTTCTTGCTCCTATACGGCCCTGAGGCTAAAGGCCTACTAGACCGGTGCTGGATCTCTAGGGCTGGCTGATTTATGGACACTAGGGGATGAATTTGGTATCCTGTCTTGGTCTGGCCCTCCTTCCCCTCCCCTTTCCCTAACCCCCCCCCCCTTTTTTCCCCTTCCCACCACCGCTTGAATTACCTGATCCCACGGCTCATTCACAAAGATCAAGTGGGGTTCGTACCCAGGCGTAGTGCCAAAGATAATACTAAACGCACAATTACCCTGATTCATCACGCCCACTCCCGCGGTCTTCCCTTTTGTTTGTTCTCGGTCGATGCTGAAAAAGCACTCGACCGAGTCAGCTGGTCTTTTCTAGAGGCATCTTTGCTCCACTCGGGTCTTCCTACCGAGTTCGTCGACAGGATTATCGCACTGTATCACCGACCCTTTGCTAGGGTGCGGGTCAACGGGAAAAAAAAAATATAAAAACTAAAAATCAATTGTTCTTCTGGAACAACAGGTGGACAATCGCCGCTCCGGTGCGGCATTCCTCGAGGGTATGCTTTATCGTCTGCTTATAGTGATTCAGTGTCTTTTAATGTACTTTGTATGCTGCGTCTTGAAGAATGGGCCACTTATTTCAAGGATTTATATATATATATTTTTCTTCAATTTTATCTCCGTAAACCAAAATGCTTTGTGCAGATAAGAATAATCCCCTTTTGCCTTTTTTTTTTTCCTTCTCCCCTCCAGAAACGAAGAAACCAATTCAGCCTGGATATCTCGGGGATGGATTCATAATTACAGCGGTGAGGAAACTGACAAAATACGTCTCGGGCTTTTATCTGGGAAGATCATGGAGTATTGTAATCGGGAGAATACGAATGCTGCATTTAGCTTGTTCATAGACTTGTTCAGGTTTCAATTTTTGTACATTGATATCCCGTTCAGAGGCTGAGTTTTACATCTTCCATGTAGTTTTTATTTGTATTCTATTTTGTTTACCTTCCTGATAAGATTTTTTTTCCCTTTCTTGTGCTTTTATGCTGAAGTATGTTTTTGTCCATTGCTGGCAATGGCACTGTGAAACTTTTGGGGTTTTTGGTTTTTAAATGTACTGGTTTATAAAGTGTTTTTGTTTTCTGTTGCATAAAAATATTTATTTAATAAGTATACCTTTATGTTATTCTATTATAGGTTGGATCCATTAAAGTTTTGGCTTTCTTATAATAACCCCACCACTGCCAGCATGGTGGCAGGCAACCTATGTGCAACTGGCTAAAATATCATGTTCTCTGCTAGGAGACCTGGAGGGGGCTACATCTGTCCTCTGAGTCATACCAGCCAGGGCCGTATTTCCCACAGGGCCAACCAAGGCCCGGCCTCAGGGTGGTAGGGAGCAGAGGGGCAAAAGGGGTGTGGAATTCCTATCTCCCGATATCCCACGCATTTCTGGGCGCCGGCGGGTAGTTGTTTTCTACATTTAGCCCTGCTATGGGCAAGCAGAACCAAATGTACAGCGGGGAAGCCGCTGCTTGTGTTATACAAGCGATGTCGCAGAGATCGCTTGTATGCAGTCTGCAGGTCTACCATTCTCCATTGCAGGGGGGGGGGGGTTGGAGGGTAGGGGGGGGCATTGAGGACCTGGCCTTGGGGCAGCAGAGAGAGCAAATCCGGCCCTGATACCAGCTGCAAAAAAAACTTATGGAAATGTCCTGTACTGTTTGGAGTTTGACGCCTGGTGCTTAAGGAGGAACTTTACCCATATGTTTGAAATGACACTATAGACACCCTTAGAAATGTTTAGTAATGAAAATCTACAAACAGATACTTCTAGATAATTGCAGGCTTTTTATTCTTTGCATTCCTTATTTTTATTTTCCTCCATATTCTTCTCACAGTGTGCATTTATACTAAGGGCAGATGTATCCATCTCCCTTTACTTCCTGGCCCTCTGGCACATGTGACTAAGACATGTGACCATGCACATCATCTCAGGGAAGGACAATGCCTTTCCCTGAGATCACGTGAGATTACAGAGGAGATATCCCAGCAATGCTCTGCTGATGTAACCTTCCCAGGAGGCAACACTTGGGCACAGATTACATCACTAATGCCTAAGAGGACCAAGAAGTTGAAAAATAGTAATTGTAAGTCAAATAAAAATATGTTTGTTTTGCTTAGAGTTGAGCAGGGAGATGTGAATGGCCCTTACACATCTCCCCACCCTGCTCTTAGCAACCTGGGATGCTCTGGTCAGCATCCAGCTGAGCTCCTAGAAACCAGTGACATCACTGTCGCTGGCCATATGTACCATACGTGCCATACCCTGGATACGCCACTGATGACACATATAATGTAGTCTGTCAGTATTAACACAGCAGTCTTTGTTTCTCTGAGTCCCCCGTGTTATTCAGTTTTATTACCTGTAGATCCGGCCACAGAGCCATTGTTTTTCCACTTCCTGTCCCAGACCAAGCAAAAGTGGCAGTTACCGGGTTGAGACCAACCATTTAACAATGACGGGGGTCCTTATGATGGTCAGCTTTACTCTCATTTAGTTAGAACCTTTATCCCAAAAGGAAAAATAGCTGTTGCTGTAACTGCTTAAAATGTGTTAGAGTAAGGCTTTAATTTGTTGGTCACTTATGTAAAGTCCATGCTAATTTAATAGTCTATCTTACACTACCTTCTCTTGACAATGTTGCTGCCCAAGGCTGGCTACCCTGCTCCTCCATAGATACAGTGGAGGAATGAGCGTGGCCACCCAGTTACAATGTTGCCAGCTATCTACAGAACTACTACTGACCCCTTTTCTATATGTTATGGAGATAATGAGAGGGAGGGGTATTTGCATTGTGGTTCAAATGTCACTGATCCCTCATGGATACAGCATGATGAGGGAGCGTTGTCACCCTAGGACTGGAATTGTGTTACTGGCAGGATCGTTAGGTAAATAAAAGTGAAGAAAAAAAACCCAAAAAAAGAAAACTAATGCATCCGCCACATCTAAGGGCTGGTTAGCTGCAATATATTATAATTTTGTCCTTAGCTTTAGATACGCTTTAAGTTTTAGGAACAGGTCAGGGTTCATGTGTACAGTCCATATACCCATCGCACTGAGAACCGCTGTTCCAATAATGTGAAGTGGGTGCAAAGGCTGTTGACGGATGGCCACTGTCTCAATACATAAGTAGAAAAGTGGATACCGGCACTCCAGTGGCAAATCAAATATGTCTATTTATTGCCGTGCATGCAGCATAGCAACATACACTGTAGGGTCACAGTATAACCCCCATTTATTCTGGGCTCTGAAAGCACCGCATAGGCTTTTGGCATCAAAAAGTAACACACTGACATGCTAGCCGGGCATATAGGATTTTCCTGAAGGGGTCAGTGATTGCAGAGTACATATTTCTCCCATGACAGGTTTCCTTCAACTTCTGAGCTGGCTAAAGGACAAACATTTCCATCCTGGTCTTCCTGCCTATGAAAGGATGATAATGTATATAACCTCTAATCCTTGTCTAAAACTCCCCTGATGAGTGACAGTGTGCTGGTGCAGGCCCTCATACTTTTTGCTCTAATATTTATAGAAGCCGTGATCCATCTACACCAGTGGTGACCTCCAGCCGGTTTGAAGGCTTACCGCTGAGAAAAATAATTCACTTCCAGGCAGAGAGAAGAGCACATAACTGATTATCTTCTTAACAACTTTAATGTGTCTGTCATGTCACAAATTTGTGACAATCCGGAACACATCTGAACCTTCAGCCTTCTCTTTTACTTTATAACCAGGGCACAACACGGTGTATGGATAAAATTGTCTGTAGCCTATTTTTATTGGGGGTCCAAATAGTATATCTACAGTACATATGTATAAATAAAAATGTATTAACATAATACCTTTTAAAACATTAAAACTCTACAGACACACTTTATCAAGAATACTGCTTAGATTGAGGCTAGGTTTACACCTAGACGATTGTGCTGGTGACCAGGGCCGTATTGACTCTCTCTGCTGCCCAATGCCAGGTTCCTCAATGCGCCCCCTTGTATGCAGGCTGCAGGAAGCGGTGGCTTCCCCACTGTATATTTAGCCCTGCTTGCACAAAGCAGAGCTAAATGTAGAAAGCAACTACCTGCACGGCGCCTGAAACTGCATGTCCCGTCCGTCGGGAGATAGGAATTCCACAACCCTGCTGCCCCTCTACTCCCTGCTGCCCCAAGGCCGGGCCTCGGTTGGCCTTGTGGGAAATCCGTCCCTGCTGGTGACCTGTTCAGCGCTGAAATGCAATTAAAAACACCCAAAACCGCCCTTTTAAAATCCATGCGGAAACCATGTTGATCCGCAACCGCCCTGGTGTGAACGGGGCCGAAGAGATTCTGCAATGGACATAGTGACAGATAAGCAGATAAAGGAACAGGTGCCACATCACTGGAGGAGAGGAATCCCACCAAAATACCATCTTCAATCATACAGTCATTATTTTCTTCACTAGTAACCACATCCACAGCTCTCCACAGCGATGACTTGACCAACAGAGTTCTGAAATGATAAGAAAGCCAGCTTGACTTCAGACTTTTTTTCCCCTAAGATACACTAATTGGGCAAATAAAAAGATACAATGAATCTAGGATTTAATTTGCTGTTTGGGGAGGAGAGCACAAAATAGACCATTAACCTTTACATAAGGTGCATTCAATTTAAACACAATATATATACAATTATAATGATCTCAACAGACCGATAACATCTGCAGCTGCGTGTGGCTATTATAAGAAGAGGGCAGTAAAATTTCAATAAAGCTTTGCTAAACTCCGAGGTTAACAGCTAGATATGAAGTTGTATAAATGGATTGTCTCACCTGGTAGAAGGTTTTATTTTTTTTCTTGTGTTCAGCAAGGAGTACTGTACAAGACTCCCATAAGACAGCACAGGTAGGTCATGGACTTTCTTTTACTCCATTGTAGTTGAGCTATACAGTGTGGTCACTGACCCGCCCACACCAATCAGACTATCATTCTGCTTTATCTCCTCCTTCTAGCAAGTGGCCAGTGTTAGATTTACAGCACTTTGCAATGTAGTAGAGGTTTACTGGCTCACAGTGCTGCCCTTTCTGCTGTCAGTTTGAGTCTTGCTACATAGTAGATTATGGAAAGCTCTTATAAAGACATATTTTGGGTACCTTTAGCAGCTGACACCTTCCTGCCCCAATATATGGGATGCAATCCCATACAATTTAAACATTTTTATATCACAGCACTCCCCACTTTTTAACACACACAGTCAATATTGGCACCCCTGCATTTCTGTCAGATTATGCAACACTTCACGCAGAAGGTTGTTGCAATTACAAATGTTTAGGCATTCTCGTGTTTATTTCTTTTGTTTGTATCGGTATGACACAAAATTATCAGCTATTTCACAAAACAAAATGACAGCTTTTTGGTAAAGCCCATCATTCTACTGGTTTCATAAAAAGAAATGAGGCCTTTAAAGAAAGAAATACAGTCCCTACAGTCCCACATGGTGGAGGTTCACTGATGTTTGTGGGGTTGCTTTGCTGCTTCAGGCAGCGGATGTCTTGACTGTGTGCATGGCATTATGAAGACTACCAAATAATTCTCGGGTGCAATGTAGGGCCCAGTGTCACAAAATTGGGTCTCCGTCAGAGGTCATGGGTCTTACAGAAGGACAATGGCCCAAAGCACATGTCAAAAAGCACCCAGACATGGTTTCAGACAAAGCGCTGGAGAGTACTGGACTGGCCAGCAATGAGTCCCGATCTGAACCCCATAGAGCGCCTGTGGAGAGATCTCAAAACAGCAGTTGGGAAAAGGAACGTTCCAATCTGAGAGACCTGGAGCAGTTGGCGAAAGAAGAGTGGTCCAAAATACCTGTAGAGAGGTGTAAGAAACTAATCGATGGTTACAGGAAGCGTTTGATTTCAGTTATTTTTTCCAAGGGCTGTGCTACCAAATATTCATTGAGGGTGCCAATCATTTTTTCGAGTCCATTTTGGGAGTTTTGCGTGGAATGTGTCAGGTTTGGCTTTTTTTTCTCCACTTTTTTGTGTCACACCAATCCAAGCAAAATAAATAAACATGAGAATGCCGAAACATTTGTAATTGCAACAATTTTCTGCGCGAAGTGATGCATTATCTGACAGAAATGCAGGGGTGCCAATATTTTTGGCCATGACTGTATATAGCCTATACCAGCTGTATTCATAAATATAGACAGAAAACAGCCAAAAGATATGGCTCCTAGTCCTAGATGAGACTTTACTACATGTGTAGTGTTCAGGGAGGTCCAGGACCTGATTGTGCTGTCCGCAGGGGTGCCTGAATCATAAGAAGGGCAGAACAGAATCCAAAAAACTTAAGCAGAAAAAAAATACAGTTATATGAATATATATCAACTCTGTATTTAGCCATTTGCCTGGTGTTCAGCTTTAACCCGGAGCTGTTCTCCAATTTTTGGAAGGCGTACTCCCTTATGCCGCGGTGCTGGCTAAACATTCCTTCCGCGATTTGAAACTTCTCACTTCTAATTAATTTATAGTTTGGGAGGACTTGCCAGGACTGTAGAACGGAGAGATCTTATGCCGCGTGTCCTTGAGAGGATCTGTCAATCATTTTATGTTCATTGAAGTTGTACTCTAGTGACCAACAGAGCTGTTCACTTCAAGAAACGTTATCTACCCTGCAATGTGTTGTTCATTAAAAAAAAAGAAATAAAACACATCTATACTTTGAAAAGATTTTCACGCATGATTCGAACAAATGCTAAATCATTAATTGGCAAAATATGCAAAACAAGGCACCCCGCAAATTAAAGGTAAACCCCAGGATGGGTAGGATGCCCTGGAGTCTCCACCATCTTGGGTGTCAGCTGGCCACTGGGCATAAAGGAATGGTTTGCCTCGTCTTTGTACACTATACTAAAATACAATGGAGTAGCAAATGTGGTATAATAGAAAGTGGAAAAAAAAGGCAATGATGTAGTAAAAGCAAAACTATAGGCAGTCAACCTATTACATTATTGAGATATACAGTATATATATAAGCTGCCAAGGGATTTGCAGTTCTGTTCAGCTACTCTCAAAGGGTTTTATTTATAATACATTTGCTGAGCTTTTTGCTGTTACACCTGACTTTTACATTCACATCTTATTATGGCCACTAGAGGGAGCTGAGGAGCATAGGAATTTCCTATGCTCCTTTGCTCCCTCTAGTGGCCATAATGTGGTGTGAATGTAAAAGTCAAATGTTCGCAGAGCGAACGGCTCAGTGAATGTTTTATAAATACACACCAAGGTGTATGTAAACCCTAACAATGAACTCCTCTTATTTCTTCCCTTCCTGGTCTGTTAAATATGCCATTGGTTGTATCTGTTCTATACGTGCAAAAAATACCTGCTGATACTGTAATAAATTCAGAGCTGTCCTGTTCACACTGCAGCGTTATTTCGAGGAGTCTAAACAGTCTTCCCAGTTCTTCCACTGCATTACAAAACACCTCCCCCTATGTTGTAGAGATGGGAAAAGTGGGGAACAATGTAAGCTGCCCAGGGATTTGCAATTCTGTTCAGCTACTCTCAAAGGGTTGTATGTACAATCTGCTTTCTCCATCGATTTTCCGGAAAGAATGCCCATCAGCCCTTGCGGTCCCATCCCATGCGGCTCCTCCCCGACACCTGACTCCAATCTTCAATCAGGAAAGATCAACTGATTCCCATTTTAATTAACCACTTCTCCAGGGACCCTTCCTTCCCCCATTCATGCAGCCCCTTCCACTCATTATCTCCGGGTCTGTCTTTTAATTATATTATTTTTTAAGGAAACATTACAGGTTGTTTTTTTTTCTATCTGCTTTTAGTTCTCCTTGGAGCCATTCCAAGACTGCCGCCTTCCTCCGCTTTGCTCTTAGCTTTTATAAATGGTGCGTTTCTTCCTTTTGACAGTGAAGGAACGGGTCTGTCTTGCGAGCCATGTCACTTACATGTGACTTAGATGGATCCGAAAGCTTATTCCTACACCACAGCCACCTTATAAAACATTAATCTATCTTGGAGGATAAGCTATGACCCGTCACCACAAAACATGTCATAACTATTTTGACAGAGTATTTGTAATACACCAGAACAGATGGCTCCTCTGTACCGGTTGGCATTACAGGGACTTTTGCTGACAGGCACATATTAAGTAAGTGCATTTTTTTTCCCCCCGCAGCACAATCAGATGCATTCCCCTATTAATCAATCACAGTCGGCTGCCTCTTTGACAGTTCAAGCTTTTAGGCTTTCCTGATTTGAAAGCCTGATTCTATCACTAACTCACAGATCTCGTAAAAGAGTAAACACTTACCCCACCTATGAGGGTGTTTTCACCAATAAAGTCTGTATACCAACCCTATTGTTTTCACAGACACAATTAGGTTTCTTATAGTTGTCAGTTGTTTTTTTAATTGTATTCCTAAGGGATATTTCTGCTTGTCCTTTTTTTCTATTAAAGTATAACTTTAGCCATTTTTTTTGTTTGTTTTGGATGGAGTATTGAAGGGTTGAACCCATCAGGAAGATCAAGCCAGCCCATATGGCAATGTGGCGTAAGCACATGTACATATCCATAGTTCTGCTAAAAGAATCCTGCATAGTTCTGCTAATAGCGCTGTGCATGGTTGTGTATCCTTGCGCATGCATGTGTGCATCTTGAATGGGTGTGCATGCACATCAATTGTGAATGGTGGCGCCAAAAAGGCTATTTAAAGCCCATCTCTGGTCAAGGAAAAAACTTACCCTTGCAGTGGGGCTACCCCCCACACACACTGCAAGGGTTAAGTGACCATTTTTCTCAGCTCTTTTACTAAAACGGCAGTCAGCGCTTACTTCTTCTTCCCCTCTGCTCCAGACTTTTGGATTGTCCTTTGGTGTCATCATGCCTACTGAAGTTCAATGGTCCTACATAAGATCTGATGATGTCAGCAGTCTGTAGACCACTAGCGTAAAGGGGAGAAAAGGCTGGAGGCACCGGTCTAGCAACCTGGTGGGACTGATGATCAAGAAAGTAAAAAATGTGTATTTAATAATGCCTCCTAAACAAAATGAGCACTTAACCCTTGCTTTTGGTGTTAGCACCACTGCAAGGTTACCTTTTTGGT
This sequence comes from Nanorana parkeri, assembly GCF_000935625.1. NCBI lineage: Eukaryota > Metazoa > Chordata > Amphibia > Anura > Dicroglossidae > Nanorana > Nanorana parkeri. Next base: position 173,897 of record NW_017306553.1, read on the forward strand.
TTGCCCAGAAATGTGCTTTAAGGGTGAGACCTGCAGCCCTCCCGTGCTGAGAAATCTTTGGCTATACCCTGTGACCTCCTGATCTGCATCTGATTCTGATCCTCTGTTTCTAATCCAGCATGTTCCCTGGCTCTTCTTTGGTTCTCCTCGGTTTGCTGTCCTGCTCCTGTGTTGAAATTGACTTGTATCCTGGCTACCATTACTGCCTGACACTTGGTACTATGCTGCCTGCATGTTACTGACCCAGCCCGTCCCCAGTTCTGTCCCTGCCTGCTCTATTGGTACTGTCTAGTTGGACAGTTGCTCACCCTGACTTGTTCCTGGACTTTTCTTACCGGTGACCTGCATCTCCCGTTGTCTCCAGCCATCAGACAACACACAAATGTTCACAAGTTCCAGTGATATCAGTGGCATTATCACCCACTCATGCCACTTCTTCATCTCTGCACTCTCTGTACCACTGCCAGGGGTGCTTGGTCTAGAATAGTAAGAGAGGCCACCCATCATCTAAGGCTTCCATCGAGGTACATGACAGAGCCCATGTCACGTTTTTTTGTTCAGACAAGTCAGTGGGATATCGGACTCAACCTAGAATAATATCCCATTAGAAAGCAGAGGTAATTTCTAAATACAGGCAGCTCTCTAATAAGCCAAGGCCATACACTGGGTCCTTGGAGTGGCAGCTAATCCAGCAATAACCACAATTTTCTTATCCCATGGCAAGGTTATATACTCAAGGATCTCCTCTTGACTTTAGGTTCCCTTCAGCTAGAAAGTTAAGCCCTGATGAAGAGAGGAGTTGTGTAACGCAATGAGATCTCCATAAGAACGTTTGCTTTTATTAAATAAAAGATTTCAGGACTGTTAAGACCTTTTCTGTATCCTCTTCTCTTAAACTTTTGCTCTCAATTTACTAACATATTGCACATGTGTTAACAGTATCACATGACCCTTTGTATTAATAATAACTTATGTGATCATAAAAGAGTATTAATATTAGTTAACATTAAGTCTATCATAAATGCAGCTGCCAGACCCATTCACCTAACCAACCGTTCAGCGTCTGCAACCCCCCTCTGCCAATCCCTACACTGGCTTCCACTCGCCCGAAGGATTAAATTCAAAATATTAACAATCAGTTACAAAGCCATCCACAACTCTGCCCCCGGCTATATCTCAAACCTGGTCTCAAAGTATCACCCTAACCGTCCGCTATATAAATCATGTAGTATAATAATAATATTAATAATAATAATATTAGTTAAAATGTTTGCATTTGCATTAAATTTCTACTTGAGCAATTTATTTTGTGATGCACCTGCTAAATGCAAAAGTTAATTAATGTCAATTCACAAAATAAAGAAATAAATAAAATAAGTATTATTTAACTAATGATATAAACACTCAATATTTTAGGAATGTACAAAATAACAATGAGGGGAACTCTGCGATCTCCAGTAATGAAAAGGAAAAAGAAATGTGAGACAGAGTGGCAATGCAATACAGTTAGCTGAGGAATGTAAATAATTTGTATCAATGCACCAGAGGGAGATTGTTCTGTGAATGAAGGCACACAAAGAATGTTTTCATAGTTTCACAAGTGTCGTGCCTCCATTCACAGAGAGATCTCCCTCTGGTGCGGTGTTACAGCCTGTGAAAATTAAATAAAACAAGGTAACAATTATACCAAACTAAGTGCTAAAGGATTTAAAACAGAATAGGCAACAGGATCGGCCAAAAGGCCGACAGTGAAATGATAGAAGGTAAAAAATCTCCTGGCTTCCTCAGAGGTGCCTCAAAATTTTTGCACGGAGGCACTGGGCCTCAGGACTCTGTGAAGGGAGACTGAGAACTCTGATGTAAAGAGGAAACTGAGGATTCTGATTTGAAGTGGGAACTGAGGGCCCTGATGTGACACAGGCTCCTGAAATGAAGGGGGAACTCTGAGGTGAAAGAGGGGCACTGATGGGCTTCTGATGTAACGACGGCTCCTGGCGTGAAAGAGAGGGATGTTGATGTGAAAGGAGAAGGGCTCCAGATGTAATGGGAAGTTCTGATGTTAAGAAGGGCTCCTGATTAAAAGGGGGTCTCTGATTTGAAGGGGGCTCCTAGTGTGAAGGGGTGGGGTGTCTGATGTGAAGAGGGGGCTCCTGATGGGAAAAAAGGGGGCGGATGTGAAGTGGGTTACTGATATAAAGAGGGGGTGCTAATCTTAAAGGGGGGTCTTTGATGTAAAATGTCTTCTCATGTAAAAGAGAGGCTTCTCATGTGAAGGGGAACCCTACTTTTTTGTGTTTTCGCATGGGGCCCCCTCTTAAAATTTATAATGGATCCCTATCTTGGATAAGGGTCTGGTATGGATTTTAACGGAGCCATACTTTTTTTTTTTACATGTTTAGATTTACTTTTTTTTACATTTTAGACTATATAACTCCTCCAACAGGATATCCTCAGTTTACAGTTGTCCCCTGAACAGTAGAGGGTTTAACACACCTGTTCTGGGGAGAACTTTGGAGAAATTACCTCTTGCTACCTGTTGTGTCTATGACAGAAAGTTAAGGGATTCTCTCTAATGCAATGTACACAAAAAAATGCACTTGATGGCCACTAGAGGGAGCTCCTAGGGGCAAGAGAAGAACTCTGCATTTGAATGAGCCACCACTCTCTCAGGAGCTCCCTCTAGTGGCAGCTTTCCCAGATAGCAAGGATAACTTGCCACAAACTTGTGGCAGGGTTAAATTGTAATTCTTGTTAACTTGCTGCACATATTCCTGGCAAGTTGTAGACTTGCAGAACACTCGCAGCACAAGTTCTAGTTGACACTTTTTGAATTTGTAGCAAATTTGCTTGGCAAGTCTACAGCAAGAGTCATGCAGGTCTTAGCGAGAGCTCTGCGTGTGTGCAGCACTTTTGCAAAGCGCGTTGATCTGGAGACTTGCCATGCAGACTTGCTGTAATTGTGCAACAAAATTGTGAAGCTTGGCAAGTCTGCAATAGTTTAGCAAGTCATTTTCAAACTTGCAGCTCAATTACTTGCTATCTGGGTATGGAAGCCCAGCAGGATGCAAGCAGAAGGTCCTTAGCAGCCAGTAGCGGTGGGGCAATCCAACCTCTTCATCTAAGGCTCTAAAATCCCCATATAGTTTCCTCAGCAGTCGATACAATGCCAACTAAAGGGCCTACACTAAACGCACAGTATACCTTTAAATAAACACTTCAAATAGGAAACAAATTCATGAATTGCAGTGCAACCATGCAAGGTTTGGAGTCTATTAGCATTATAGGGCACCCTGGGTTTTGAGGGGCCAAGGGCACTTTGGAAAGCAGGCAAACCATCTGTGTAGTTAGTTTACAAGCATCGAACAGTCTGTCGCCACAGGTTTGCTTTAAGTTGTCCAAATGTCCTCTGTAAACACATGACTTTATGAGTCTACATATGATTTAACAACCCCTCCTGATATGAAGTCTATAAACTAACTCTTTTTACAGCTGCTAAACTATTGTCACAGCATTTCCCCATACAGTTCTATCCAGGCCGGAACAATCTATAGGCTTTAAAACCACTCATCCGCTTAGAAGTGGTTGAAGTGGTTGAGGAAGCATTGTAATTATTCCACTATATATTCTGTCATTGAAAGTCAGTATGTCAAGCAAGGTCTAAAACAGGCCTATTTTATTGATGGCCTTCGGTTTGTATGGGGAGCCTTTTATTGCTACTGCTTTTTATAAAGGCCCAGCATTGTACAATACATGAATGGTTTATGTGTGGTCGCTAGACATGTGCAATTCGTTTCGTTCCGAATCTAAATTCGGACGAATTTTCGGAAATTCGGACATTCGGATGTATCCGAATTCCGAATTACAGACATAACGAATGCAAACAAATCCGAATTTCCATTTCCGAAATTCGGTAGCGTTCGTACGAACATTCGGTTCGTTTTCTGTTCATATTCGTTTCTTATTCGTTTCGTTCGTTGGAGCAAAGTGACATTAGAGAAGGAGAAAAATATTTTTCCCCCCTCAAATGTCACTTTTGCTGCAAACGAACGAAATGAATAAGAAACGAATAAGAACAGAAACGAAACGAACGTTCGTACTAACGCTACCGAATTTCGTCATTCCGAATCCGAATTGACTTTCACACCCGAATCCTGAAAAACGAAATAACACAAATCCGAATTTAAAACGAAACGAAACTAAACGAATTTTTTGGCAGTGCACATGTCTAGTGGTCGCAAGAGGTAGACAGCCTGCTGACCTGGAAAGCTTTGCACTGAAAGTAATGCTATATGTTATATTTTATAAATATATCTGTTAGCAAATTATCTTTTAAAAAATCCACCCAAAATTGTCAGTTTCCACTTCTAGTGGATGATGCCTTTTATTAAATTTAGGGTCTGCAGTGGCAAAGTCTTTGCTCTTGACTTTCCCGATCTTCTATCCCAAGTCATGGATTCGCAAATTTTTGCAAAAGGCCTTGCTACTACTCTATTTTCCATTATAACACAATGTACAGTAAGTGTACCACATACAGTGAAAGCCCCTTGTGATGCCCACAGTAGATGGGCAGAGGTGCTAAACTCATATGACAGACATGGAGGTGCACAGTTACAGTTCCAGTGGGAACAAAACATTCCCACTAGAAAGTGTTGTTCATGATGAGGTCTTGGTTTGATTGACAGCGAAGGCGATTAGCAGCCAGCAACATACTGAATGCTGTTCATATTATTAAGGAGTAAGGAGAATGCTGAGTCAGCAGCACTGCTGAAATGGTGTGTCAAAGCATCCAGATGCACCAAAGTAAGGTATTGAGGAGAATGGCTGGCACAGCTATATCTTGGTGGTACAATGACTGTACAATGACAACTGGACTTCTGTCTCCTCTCACAACAATCTGAAAGCAATTTTCCCTACATTTAAATTGTTCATTTAATCCCCAATGTTCTGAGGTGGCCAGATGATGGAAATAGCATCCAAAAAAATTAATATCACAGCAAATATTTGGAAGTTTGATTCTATGCCCTTTCAAACTTGCACCGTTTAGAGAACAGAACGTCTGCTACCATACTGTGGCAGGAAATTATAATAAAAGTTGAATCCTTGGGTTCTCCATCATTGGATGCTGCCAGTCCTGCAGGTTGAAAAATGGCCAACAACATTCAATGCAGCCTGTGCTCAGACTACTACCAACCAGTTCATTGAGAACTATTCTACGCCGCCACTGAAGGAGAAGGGAAAGGACACATAATGTCCATGAACTGTCAAGAAGACTATCAAGGGATCATGTCCACAGTGACTTGTTAAATCTTTGCTTGGAGGATGAGGAGAGAACTTGCCTTTGGAAATGCCGAAACCACTGTTTTTTCAAACACACTCCAGACAATTTACTCTGGTCACTTGCATGCAACCTAATGTATAGGAGAAGTGATGTGGGAGAGACTCTTTCAACTTAACCAATCACCTTTGGGGGTGGTACCCAACAAGTTATAAAGGAAGTTTTTGTCTGTGAAGTGACCGCAGGATATATGAACCAGCTGGTTCATATATCAGGTAAACTTAGAATTTTCAACTCTAACGTATCTTTGGCATTGTCCAAATATGGCATGACTGCCATGGGCAGGGTCCATATAACCATTTAGTCATCCCTAGGTGGTTCTATAAGACCAGAGGATACCATCTTGGATCCGTGTGCAGCTCATAGAACATACTATCATAAAGAAATACTTTAATCTTCCCATAACTAACATTTTAGAACTTATGAGAGATGAAACCTATTCCCTCTGGTCTAAGAAAGTGAGTGGTGACAGCAGACAGTGTTGTGCCTCCAATATGAGGTCACCTCTCCCACTGCTGGTTTTCCAGTAGCCAGGTCTAAGGATTCTTTTGATTGCTTGTGAAGTGATAGACGAAGCTGCCGATTCAAATTATGACTAAATTCTGAATATTTGTCCATACTACTGACATTGAGCTGTTAACATATGTTTGTTTTTTATGTATTACTGGTATTTATATAGCACCGACAATTGATGCAGCGCTTTACAAAGTTGTACATTCACATCAGTCCCTCCTAAAGGAGCTTACACTCTAAGGTCCCTATCTCACATCCCTTCAATTTAGACAGGAGCCAAGTACCTTCCAGAATGTCTTTTGGAGTTTAGGAGGAAACCAGAGTACCGAGAGGAAACACATGCAAGCAGAGGGAGAACATGCAAACTCCATGTAGGTAGTGTCCTGACCAGGATTCGTGCCAGGGACTCCCGGTGTTGCAAGGCTAACCACTAAGCCACTGCAAGGAGGTGGGGTGGAGGGTGGGGAGGTCTGTAAGTCTTAGACTACTGCATTAGCACGAAAAAAATATATGTAATGCTAGACTCGCTTTAAAGCCAAAATCCAGACACAATGAACTTATTTGTGTTGAAGTAGTTGACGACTGACCTCTCGTGACGAACACTCTTTCTTTAAATTCCTCTTCATCCATCTTTTTTTTACATGCAGGTGGAAGTACAGCTTCCACTGTGCTTCCATGGTCACTGGGATGTCCCTCTCCTCCTGGACATTTTACAAACACACATCTCCCAGCTTTGTTTTCTGAATGGCCAGGAGGAGAGAAAGAGGCAGAGATAATATTCAGGGTTATTCACAAAAGGGTGAAGAGTTTGGAGAAGGCAGGAGAAGAGAACAATCAAGGCCAAAATGGCTGATTTGGAAAAATTCTCCAAACTCCTTCTCCAAACTCTTCACTCTTCAGCCTTTTGTGATTAACCCTGAATGACTGCAATGGTGAGGTCTATAAAACCACCAACTTACATCCAAGTGAGCATGGCAGTACAGCAGGGTGTATAATGCCAACCACTTGTAAACAAAAAAGATTTGCAGCGTATAAAAGATAGTGTTCATCAAGTGGGGTGGCTGGTAATTTAGCTTTAACACTAGTGCGTTCATTTTTTAGGCCTTAGGCTAATTATATTCACATATACTGTGCATGTTTTAAAAACTGACTAGGTTTCCCTTTTAAAGCTGGGGATTTGTATATTTTAAGCTCCACTCTATCTAACTCTGCCCATCTGATGCGTATGCATTTTTACACTCCACATCAACAATACCCATCATTTTTTGTTCCTTGCTGTGAATCAGGAATCAAGGAGGCGATACGCTGGTGCTAATTTTTTATTTTTCGAAATGTGCCTCTTCTTCCTAAAACACTGAAAATGAATCAAACCCTTGCATCGTCCCTCCTTCCAATATCTTAGCATCTAAACAGAGGCAAAGAACAATTTGGTGATATTTATGCAAGTAGTGAATGCATGAAAGAATTTTATAGGAAACAAGAGAAAATATGTATGCAGAAGTGCCTGTCTTTATTTATGGTCGAGAAATTGCCATTTCCCAGATGTTTAAGGCAGGTTGGACCGGTGTGTGTGCTGGATCATAAATAAGACGGGATGGATGTAGCATCTGTATGTTGTGTTTACAGCTCACTGCCTGTGTTTAGCTTAAAGTAAGCAAATGAATGCCAACACCAGGTACAGAATATCAAATGGGAATTTATATTGCAGTGGCTTTGCAGAGAACAGTGACAGAAAAGGAAAAAAAAAATACTTGGAAAGGATGAGATAACTCTTTCATGGATGAACTCGGTTTACCTTTCACAGCTTAACCACCAGAAGACCAGAGGTCATTGATGCCTAGATACCCAGACTCAAGGTTGAGAAAACCCTTTTGTAGAGGCTTCAAACATATATTTTAGGGATGAACCCGGTTTACCCTTCAAAGCGTATCCCTTTGATGACCAGAGGTTATTGATTCCTAGATACATAGGTTCAAGGTTGAGATAACTCTTTCGTAAAGGCTTCAAACAGACATTTTCAGGCTGAACTCGGTTTACCTTTCACAGCTTAACCCTTTGAAGACCAAAGGTCATTGATGCCTAGATGCCTAGACTCAAGGTTGAGACAACTCTTTCATAGAGGCTTCAAACATATATCTTGGGAATGTACCCGGTTTACCCTTCAAAGCGTATCCCTTTGATGACCAGAGGTTATTGATTCCTAGATACATAGGTTCAAGGTTGAGATAACTCTTTCAGAGAGGCTTCAAACAGACATTTTCAGGCTGAACACGGTTTACCTTTTACAGCTTAACCCTTTGAAGACCAAAGGTCATTGATGTCTAGATGCCTAGACTCAAGGTTGAGACAACTCTTTCATAGAGGCTTCAAACATATATCTTGGGAATGTACCCGGTTTACCCTTCAAAGCGTATCCCTTTGATGACCAGAGGTTATTGATTCCTAGATACATAGGTTCAAGGTTGAGATAACTCTTTCGGAAAGGCTTCAAACAGACATTTTAAGGATGAACCTGGTTTACCCTTCACAGTGTATCCCTTTATTGACTAGAGGTCTTTGATACTTTGATACGTAGGCTCATGGCTGAGATAACACATTCGTAGAGGCTTCAAACAGACATTTTAAGGATGAACCCGGTTTACCTTTTACAGCTTATCCCTTTGATGACCAGAGGCCATTGATGCCTAGTTGCCAAGGCCAAATTTAATAGCATCAGCATAAGCAGTCATGCACCATCATCCACAGAGGATCCACTCCTGTCCTGCTGCTGCCAAAAGTCTTCTGTTTAAATGACAGCCGGTGTCATCCAATCCACTTCCTGTGGAGGCTGGCATGGACATGTCCCTGGGGAGTGTGTTATCACACATCATCGAATCACAGCACTCCTGAACTGAGTGGAGATCACCTGTCATTACTTAATCAAGGAGGAGGGACAATCCACTGCCACCACCAAAGAAGAGCTGGTATGAAAAATGTTGGTTGAAGGTTGCAGTGTCCAACTGCAAGCTGAAGGCCGTTATTTTTTAATGACGTCTCCTGTCTGCATGTGATCACTATAGTCTCATGTCACTATAGTCTATAGTCACTAGTAGTCTCATGATCAGGAACCTTTCTGATTGGATTCCAATAATCAGTGGGGCACCTAGCTGAACTTTATAATCCAAGCTGGTCTTTATAAAAGTGTCTCTGGCATAGGGCACTATGCTGGATGACATCAATTTACATATTGCTAGTGGGGAGGAGGTCAAAGGGTCTTTCTGGATAAAGAAAACTCAGTAATATGTTTGTAGGCGGGGTTCACTCTCGGGTGTTGCGTGTTAGTTCCCTTTGGGTTGGCTCTGTGTAACCCTGTGTATGCAACACGACACCAGGCGCCCCACGGTCAGGGGCCTCGGCTCTGGCCTCGTGCAAACAACTCCCACACGTGTAGTACTGCGCACCTAGGGCCTCATGGCTTCCACCGCCTCTGCGATATTCGGCGCTTCCTCCCCCTTAGGGAGAAAGGCCACCATGAAAGGCACCCTATGTCGGGCATAGCCCCTTTGCACACCTACCCTCCTCAGGATGGTTACAGCCACGATACAGTCCAACATCACACCCCACCTTCTCAGAGGTTGGAGGGAAAAGAACCAGTCCACACAGATAGTGTTTTCTTAGTTTTACTTGAAAAGAATGAACATGACAATAAGCATACGTTTCAGCCACCCCCGAGTGGGATGACGGCACATCTCTTGATAGTTGCATAGTGATACAGATTAGAGAGAGAGAAGAACAGCCCAGGTGCAGCCCAGAGTCCACGACTTACTTCGGCCAGAGGCCCACTGGCAAATATTGTCAGTCTTACAGCTCCTCACTATTCTCCGGCATCCCATCCTTGTCAGTCCTAGCTCGGTGGTTTCCCCCTCCAGGGGAAACTGGGGAATCTCTATAGGTCTACATAGTCCTAGGCCTGGTCCTGTCCTTCCCATGGACCAGCCTATGTTTTAGAATCAGTCTCCCTCCAGAGACTCTGCATACAGTCTTAGACTTCTGCTCTCCTGCACTCTACTTCTACTTTTCCCTCTCGGGCGGCCCCTATAAATCAGCTCTCCTTGGACACAGAGTCTCCCCAGGCCAGAGCTACATCTATTTCTAAGGCCCCATGGGGGCATCTAGTGGCCATTGGCCGTACTGCACCTACCTACATGTTTGTTATAAGAATAGCTACTAAAATGTGCCTGTAATGTGTTATTGAATGGCTTGCTTGACTGTATGTATACATGTCAACTATATTTTCTCAATTATTTTTATTTTAAAAAATCACCCCTTTAATTCAACTGGTAAAGGGATTGTTTGGATCTTAAATCTAGCCATACAATGCTTGCATGACAAAATTTGAGCGGAGTGCGGCTCTGTCGACACCTCTCAGTTCAACAATAGTTGATTTTTCACTCAACCTTTGTCAAAGGGGCCGAATGAAAATTCTCAACTGAACAATGATTCCTAACTGACCTGACTGGAAACAAAGCTATTTGAGGTTATCTCAGCAGTCCTTTAGCGGGGATGCAAAGCACATTCCCTAATATACATGTGACCACTAGAGGGGGCATTTCCATATCTGTAGATACATTACAGTTATTCAAAAATCTGAAAGAGTAAGAAAATAAAAATGTGAAACAAACATCAAACATGAATTTCATTTGAATGTTATCATGTTTCTACTGAAAATACACTGTTATTTTTTTTTTCATCGATATTTTATTGATATAACTACAAGAGTTATAAAACAGGAACTGGAAACGAGTGGGATGACGGCACATCTCTTGATAGTTGCATAGTGATACAGATTAGAGAGAGAGAAGAACAGCCCAGGTGCAGCCCAGAGTCCACGACTTACTTCGGCCAGAGGCCCACTGGCAAATATTGTCAGTCTTACAGCTCCTCACTATTCTCCGGCATCCCATCCTTGTCAGTCCTAGCTCGGTGGTTTCCCCCTCCAGGGGAAACTGGGGAATCTCTATAGGTCTACATAGTCCTAGGCCTGGTCCTGTCCTTCCCATGGACCAGCCTATGTTTTAGAATCAGTCTCCCTCCAGAGACTCTGCATACAGTCTTAGACTTCTGCTCTCCTGCACTCTACTTCTACTTTTCCCTCTCGGGCGGCCCCTATAAATCAGCTCTCCTTGGACACAGAGTCTCCCCAGGCCAGAGCTACATCTATTTCTAAGGCCCCATGGGGGCATCTAGTGGCCATTGGCCGTACTGCACCTACCTACATGTTTGTTATAAGAATAGCTACTAAAATGTGCCTGTAATGTGTTATTGAATGGCTTGCTTGACTGTATGTATACATGTCAACTATATTTTCTCAATTATTTTTATTTTAAAAAATCACCCCTTTAATTCAACTGGTAAAGGGATTGTTTGGATCTTAAATCTAGCCATACAATGCTTGCATGACAAAATTTGAGCGGAGTGCGGCTCTGTCGACACCTCTCAGTTCAACAATAGTTGATTTTTCACTCAACCTTTGTCAAAGGGGCCGAATGAAAATTCTCAACTGAACAATGATTCCTAACTGACCTGACTGGAAACAAAGCTATTTGAGGTTATCTCAGCAGTCCTTTAGCGGGGATGCAAAGCACATTCCCTAATATACATGTGACCACTAGAGGGGGCATTTCCATATCTGTAGATACATTACAGTTATTCAAAAATCTGAAAGAGTAAGAAAATAAAAATGTGAAACAAACATCAAACATGAATTTCATTTGAATGTTATCATGTTTCTACTGAAAATACACTGTTATTTTTTTTTTCATCGATATTTTATTGATATAACTACAAGAGTTATAAAACAGGAACTGGAAAAGATAATGAGCAGTATCATTTCAAGGTCACATTGAGTTAAGTGTTTGCTGTAAGCAGAGGCTGTGAATATTGCTGGGTAAGGTATGAATAGAGCTAATCCTTGGGGCAGGAAAGACACGGAGAAAATTGGGTAAAAAAAAAAAAAAGAAACATCTGTTTTCAATTTCAAATATTTGATGCATGAACGGAAGATTAAACACACAAATGGTGGAAACAGAATATAATGCTCTACTGCAATACTCAGATGCCCATCGGTGTTACAGGGGGGTGGG
>NW_017306553.1:185970-193799 GCF_000935625.1 Nanorana parkeri
CCTTGGAAGTTGATTTGAAAGGAACACAGAAGTGAGGGGTATCAGAATCACACTGATGGACAGCACAAGCAAATGATACAACCAATGCTGGCACTGGTGCATTCAGCAAAGGGTCCCTCTACAAGGCCAATTTCTGGAGCCCACGTTCAATGGTTGGCCAAGATAACATATTGAGGGGAATTCACTGACATTGAAGCCCTACATGCTTATTTGAACAAGCTGAAGAAAGAAGCTGATTGGTTGCCATGCACAGCTGCTCCAGATATTGTCTGCTCCAGTTTTAGTAATTGCCCCCCCCCCATTGACTGTGCCAGACATCCCAACTCTCCTGGGCGTTCCCGGAGTCGCCTCTACAAGATAGTTTCTCACGGCCGCCCGTGAGAAACTGCTTTATAAACTTTTTAATAGCAGATTAAACCTTTCCCTGCTATCTGTTTTGGGGGGTTTTTTCTGACATCAGGGCCGCCGTCAGTCAGAGATTTAAAAATAAACAGCATAGGAGTGAATGGCTAGATTGCTGCTGGCTATTTTAATTTGCAATAGCCAATAGCAGACTAGGTTATTGCACCCGCCCACTGCTGCTGTCAATCAGAAGAGGTGGACGTGAAGTTCGTCATCAGGTCCTCCTCTGCTGATTGACAGAAGCAGAGGGTGGGTGCAAAAGTCAGCTTTGAAGTAGCCAATAGCAATCTAGCTATGAATTCCTTTGCTGGGTTTATTTTTATTCTCCCTCCATTTTGTAAAGCACTGTGCAAACTGTTGGTGCTTGGGTTTAGTTAGGTTTTAAAGAATATCTCATGCCAAAACATTTTTTAAACTTTGGATAGAGTGGAGAAGTTTTGTGTAGTTTTGTATTGCTGTTTGGGGAAAATTGCCCCATGAGACCGGGTCAAACTAAGCTATTAACACTGCTTACATTAAAAATATAAAAGATTTGTTTGTGCTGAGTAAATGGATAACAAACATACCAAGCTTAAAAATTGTGTGCACCCGTCAAATGGCAACAAAATATGGTACCCCAAGCTGTCAATTTTCAATGCTTTAAAAGCCCATATGGGTCATCAGTTTAGAGCTATCTGTATTAGTGGTGACAGGTTCTCTTTAAGGAAACACTATTGGTCTTTGTGTCACCTTTGCACTTCAAAGAAGCTGATGAAGCGCAGACCGATCTTGAATAGCTTCTTCCCCGGGGACTGACAGCTGAGAAGCCGGAGGTGATGCAATCAGCATCGCTTCTAGCTTAATTCATCGTAAAAGAGATCAGTGAACAAACATTTACTGGTCTCTCCCCACTTCCCACCGACACCTGCAATGCTGGTACCTGACCCACAAGAGGGGCAGTGGGGCCTGGGAAGCGGGGGGAGGGGGAATGGCAGGCATGGCAGGGATCAGTTTACCAGCCCGTGGAAGCCCTCTGGTAGCAGCTCAGCCACTAGAATCGCTTCCAGTGTAAAGCTCACAGTCTATAGCTGCTGGGAGTCTGTTTACAGGCACCTGCAGCCAGTGCCGTGAGGTATATAGTGCTGGCAGCAAAAGGGTTAAAGCTGAATTCAATGCAGATATAAAAGAAACAAATTAATGCAGCTTCATGATCAATAAATGTATTTTAAAATTAAATTAATGTAAGTATATGAATGGGACCTGGTATCAGCTTCTTGCAGTCCTTGTACAGCAGGGCTGGGGTGACAGAGAAAGAGGCTGCACGAGCAGTCCATTAGTTCATGTGCTGATACTGAGCATGCTACTAGAAGGAGAGAACCACACAAAGAATCAATTAGAAAGAAACAGTTTGAAAGCAAACGGCTACTTCTGTGCTCCCTTTTTAGAACACTCTTAACATTCTGCGACATCAGTGAAGTTGCATTAAACCCCAGCAGTATAAGGTAACCTAACCTTTCAGCCATCATCCATTGGCCTCTCAATGGCACAGATAAAGAAAACACAAACCACTGAGTCGCAGTGCAGTGCACAGATGTAATCACTTGATTGTGCTCGGATACTTGAATTTTTTTTTACAGAGTCCCAAAGAAAGATTTATGTGCTGTTAAATACTGTAAAGTCAGCATCGCTATGGCCAATTAAACCCTCTACTGTATGCACAGCTCTTGAGATGTACTCTATTAAAACAAGATTTAGAAGATTACTATTCTATCTGCAGTATTTAACCCGATTTATTTTAAACTACATTTTTTTTTTCTGCAGAATATTTTAGGTGTTTCCTGGAATGTAATAGATACACATTAGGTTTCAATGTGCATTCATGTGGTCGTGTGCGCTATTAACCGTCAGGTTTTGTTCCCTTGACTCCCTATGCCAGGGACACATAAGGAACTGACTGGAAATCTCTCCAAAATGAGATATCCCCCCCTGTAGGCAGCCAGCAACAGGTGTCCCCATTGCAGGATTTCCTCTTACGTCCTGTTCCTGGGATAGAGGTACAATTTTTGGATTTTCTGTGAGTGCGATCTCACATTCCGCAAAGTTGGATAGAAGTGACATTTCAGGACCGATCAGCTGTTCCAGGGCAGATCGGTACTCCTGCACATACCATCTGCGATGCCGTTCTGCCCTGGAACAGCTGAGAAAGTGTTGGAATTCTTCTCCTTTTGCCTGTCACATATTCCACCGCCGAAAAACTGGGCTGTGATTACGTTAAAATGTGTGACTACGTGACCGGTCACACATTCCAACCTAGTTACAAACTTTTATAGAACACTGGGTCTTGCTGTGTCTGTGTGTTTGTAGAGCAAAACAAATGGCAAACACACTCATCAATTTGTCACCGCCTTTAAAGCAAGGTGCACATGGAAGGGCTTTATACAGTACAACAGCAAAAAGTTTCCCAGCACACTCACCAGCCAGCATGCAAAACAAGGCTGTGAGACAAGTTTTTTGCATGCTGGCTGGTGAGTGTGCTGGGAAACTTTTTTCTGTTGTACGGTATAAAGTAGAGGTGCACCGAAATGGAAATTTTAAAAACCAAACGAAACCGAAATTAAAAAAAATGTCAGGCCGAAACCGATACCGAAAATGTTTTTTTATTTTTTAAAATATTTTATTTTTTATAAGCTTTTCAATGTTTTTATATTTATTAATTCATTTTACGCTGGCCGCCCGGCCGGCTGTCACTTTCTTTTCTCCCCGCTGGAATACAGAGCAGTGCCCGGCGGGGAGGAAAGAAACCAGGGATGCGCCGATGTATCGGCCGAAACATGGCTCTTTCGGCATTATGCCAAAAGTGCCATTTTCGGCCGATATGTTTCGGCGCCGATATATCGGTGCATCCCTAGTATAAAGCCCTTCCATGTGCACCTTGCTGTAAAGCTGGTGACAAATTGATGAGTGCGTTTGCCATTTGTTTTGCTTGACTGATTTGGTGCAGTGACGCATGGGGGGTCTCAGCTGCCGTTGTGATGTGCAGGGTCCCTTGTGCGTCCCTGTGCCTTTAAGTGAGGTTGGGCTTCCTCCTGACAAACATGCACCCAATTTTATCTTTTGCTACATGTGCTCCAAGATGGAGACTCTCATAGTTTAGAGTTAGGACGGCACTACACAGAGGGGCCTTGACGTGGCTGTGCAGCTTTCACATTTTCTGCAGAAGACCTGTATCTAAACCTTTGTTTTTAACCTTAACAGTGAGACAAGTTTTTTTGCATGCCGGCTGGTGAGTGTGCTGGGAAACTTTTTGCTGTTGTGTGTTTGTGGAGACACACACAGCTTACCAGCACACACAGGGGTGGCTCCATAGGTTTTCCTGCAAGGGAAAGGAGCCCCCCTAAAACAGGATATCAGGACCAGTGCTCAGGGAACCATCTTAAACTGTTAGACATCAAGGAGCAACATCCATTGTAAGTGATTTCATCAGCATTTGAAAGAGTTTAAAAACATTTTGACTTTAATATCACTTTAAAATAATGTAACAATGTATCCATCTCTTATATTGGGGACAGTTAACTCTTTCCTTCTCAGACACATTTGTCTTCACCCCTTCTCAGTCAGTTTCATGTGAGTGCTGTCAAGGTAACCGTACCGCTGAAATGATACCCCCCGGTTGGGCACGTTGCCCAGAGCCTCTTAGTGAATTCTCAGAAACTATTGTTATTAAATCCTTACAACAATCCCAGGTTACCACCTTGCTGTTTGAGCGAGCGCCCAAACGTGGAACAAACAAGCCATTAGCGAACTGTATTTCTGTTTTGTTGGCTCCTAAGCCATGGAAGTTGTAAATTCCGCCGAGAGATGATGGGGTATTGGACTTGGCAGGGGATAGGCCGGTGCTCGGCAGATTATGTTGTCGTGTTTCTGTGCAGTCTGTCAGGCCGCAGACGACACAGCAAATAAACTTTTCCCGGCGCTGACAGCTGCGGAGGAGCGAATGTGATTGAGCACGTTACCGCGCCGCTGAAATGTGTCTGGAAGGAACTTGTTACTATGTGTGAATATACAAACTATAACCATACAAGATTAAAATCAAATAAAAAAATTAATTTCTTTAACAAGAAATTTGGGCATATTAAAAATGAACCCTGTCAGTGGGGCTACCCCTGCACTGCGAGGGTTAAGTGCTCATTTTGGTCTAGGGTCTAAAATACAAAGGAAATACTCACCTGATCCTAGATCCCACCTGACTTCTAAACCGATCCCCGCAGCCCCTTCTCCACCAGGCTCCGGCAGTCTAAGTCTACCTGTGACGTCATCGCGTCCATTAGCTTGACGCCGCCAAGGGACGTATTACAGCTGGAATGGAGGGGGAGAGAGGTGAACGGTCACCACCACAGGACTGAGGATCAGGTGAGTATATCTTTTTTATTTTAGACCCTAGACCAAGACAAGCACTTAACCCTTGCAGTGCAGGGGTAGCCACGCTGCAGGGGTTAATTCTGCACATGCACAGGAGCAGATTTAGAGCCAATCACAACGCAAGGATACGGGAAACCAGCAGCCATATGGATTTAGCCAGCAGGGCAGCCAGGTGCAAAGCATGCATGCCAAGATACAAATCAAAGGCGCACAGCGGTAAACTGTTTATCCTGATTCTGTTTAATAGCCACGTATTAATGTTTGACTACAGTCTGCTTTTCAGATGTAAAAAATGTCAAACTGCAGAAAGGAAAACCGCCCTCAGTCTGCAGATCAGATAAATACTTGGAAAAAAAATCATTGCTTTAAAACTTCGGTTCTGTCAAAATAAAAAAGGACTCTGTAAGAATTACTGGCTCCATTCATGACACCTCCAGCTGCTAAGGACAATATGTGCCTGCTGACAGCAGAGAAAGAAGTGCACCCTGCAATGGGCTGAACATCCGGATTCTGCTATGTATTGGCTGATTTATGTTTTTCTTTTTAGGTGTGTCCTGTGGCTAGATTGATGCTAATTTCTGCTTTCAGGTCGATGTGTTGACAAGCCTCTGTTCTTTCTGTAGATGTCGGGGATCAAGCAGCCTTGAGGTATACAGGTGCACGGAAAACAAAATAATTCACTGAACGGGTCTTCATAATGGGCTGCAGATCGATAGCGGTTCAGAATGGAAAAGAAAACATATGATTTTCTATCTTTTTAGATCTGAAAATGGACACACAGCTATTATAATTTTAGAAGCAAATCGCAACCTTTTCTTTGAAGATATTCATTGTGTTGCTTTGATAGACACTCTCATCCCACATAGCATCTAGGGTTATTTCTTATATCACTTTTCTACCCCAATCCCACACAGCATTCTAGAGTTTGCCATATCCTTCTTCCACCCTAATATCCCATTGCATTCTAGAGTTTCCTATTTACATCTTCCACTCCAAATACTGGCGGAACTACCAGGGTCGCAGCGGTCTCAATTGCGACCGGGCCCATGTGCGAAGAAGTGCACTGCCCGAGGGCCAGGGGGGGCCCGTCACCCAGTGGCATAGCATGGGGGGCCGTCACCCAGTGGCATAACATGCGATAAATGCCCCCATACTAAAACACAGATACCGGTGTTCTGTCGAGAACGCCGACATAGTCGAATTTGCCGACCTCAGCATCTGCGCTTGCGCACAGACCAGTATTATCGAGTAAACCAGGATTTTTTCACAAAGTATTTTGTTTAAATCGTTAATTGTGACCGTTAATAATATTCCATTCTTCATTTACTGCCATGGACGGTATATTATTAATGATCACAATTAACCATTATAAACGAATACTTTGTAAATAAATGCCGGTTTCCTCGTTAATCCCGTCTGTACGTATGCGCAGATACTGGGTCAGCGTTCTCGACAGAACACCGGCACTAAAATTTTAAACAAGCGGCTGCCTGAGGTCCCGTGCTTGCTTGGGACCTCGGCAGCCTTCCCATTAACCATGTGGTGCCATTGCGGTTGGGGGGGGCCGGGGGGGCCCTTCATGGTTTCTTGCACCGGGGCCCTGAAGGTTCTAGTTACGCCGCTGACTGCAATCCCTCACAACAATCTAAAGTTTCCTATTACTCTCTTCCTTTCTAATCCCTTGCAGCATTCTAGAGTTTACTTTGTCCTTCTCCATCCCTGATTTCATCCAGCACTTTGAAGTTTCCTGTTTCCCTCTTCCTCTCCAATCCCATCTGGCACTCCAGAGTTTCTAATTTTCCCTTTTTCTCCCCAATCCCATCCAGCAATCTAGTTTCCCGTTTCCCTCTTCCATCCCAATTCCATGCCGGGTTCTAGAATTTCCTATTTCCTTCTTTCATCCCAATCTTAAACAGCATTCTAGAGTTTGTTTTGTCTGTCTTAATCCCAATCCAATCTGGCACTCTAGAGTTTTCTTCTTCCCTCTTCCGTCCCAATCCCACAAAGAATTCTAGTTTTTCCTATTTCCCTCTTCCATCCCACACAACATTCTAGAGTTGCTTATTTCTCTTTTCCGCCTCAATCCAACTCAACATTCTAGAAATGCCTATTTCTCTTTTCCACCTCAATCCCACTCAACATTCTAGAATTGCCTATTTCTTTTTTCCACCTCAATCCCACCCAACATTCTAGAATTTCCTATTTCTCTTTTCCACCTCAATCCCACTCAACATTCTAGAATTGCCTATTTCTCTTTTCCACCTCAATCCCACTCAACATTCTAGAGTTGCCTATTTCTCTTTTCCACCTCAATCCCACTCAACATTCTAGAGTTGCCTATTTCTCTTTTCCACCTCAATCCCACTCAACATTCTGGAGTTTCCTCTTCCCCCTTCCATCCCAATCCCATGCAGAATTCTAAAGTTTCCTTTTTTCCTATTTCTCTCTAATTTCTTCCATCCCAATTTTAAACAGCATTCTAGAGTTTGCTTTGTCCCTCCTTATCCCTAATCTCATCCAGTACTCTAAAGTTTCCTGTTTCCCCTCTTCCTCCCCAATCGCACACAACATTCTAAAGTTTTCTATACTCAGAAGAAGTGGGTTAAGGTTATGTTCACACAAACAGTGGTGACCTGCATTTTTCTGCACAAGAAAGACTCAGGTCACCATTAGGGTTGTTTTCTATGAGATTGTTTTCTATGAGACCTATTCACACCACAACGCAGGTGTGATGTTCGGATGAACCCATGCACATGTAAATTTCAATACCGGTGTTTATGTTAATATACCTGCATACTTTCGTGTGCGCCACAAATACAGGTGCATGCCAGTACACCTATATTTGCACCTGTATGCATAAGCCCCATATGATATTGGCCGTCAGACTGAAGACATCTAGTGGTGGAAAATAAGTACTGCAGGAGGACAGCTCTCGATTGCAGTTAAGTATTTTAGCAAAACCTGTTTTTTTTTATATTTATCTTTTAATGGTTTATTATATTTATTTGTTTATTATATATATAAATATA
>NW_017306553.1:193836-197115 GCF_000935625.1 Nanorana parkeri
ATATATAATTTATTATTATGTATTATTATTATTTATTTTGTTACTTTGTATTTTGTTACTTTTTTATTTTGTTCTGCTTTACATATTACACCTGTTTGAGACTGACACCTGCAATTAATCAGTCTTTATGTTCATTCAGAAGGCGCTATGCTGTCGTTTCCTACCTCAATATTACAAGTACAGGTGCATTATAACAAGAGGCACATCTGTCGGCGTCTCAGCAGCATTAGCGGCAATGTTCACTACTCTGCACAGGGTTATTTTATGCAGCGCTTTTCATGCATTCTTTGTGGAGGCCTTAACTATAAAAACAAAAGCCCCTCGTTAAGTTGACATTCTTAGAGAACCAAAGCTGAAAAAATCTGGCCAGCTGCCGACTAGTTTCAGGTGCTCCCTTCTTTCATCGCCTCGGCATAGCTTTTGTAGCAAAACAGCTTAAATTCCAGATGTGCCATGATTGCTTTCTACTGAGCTGTCACTTTCCTTCCCTGCATGTGGAAGCACGGAAATAGCATGCTACATCTATTCTAGGTGCAAACATCATCCACAGAACGCAACCTGGAACAGACTAAGAAAATCTTGTCCTGGAGTTATAGGTCAAGTAATTGCTAACTTCACTTGTGTAAAAAAAGTTGACTTGGATTTTAACTTTGGGGAAATATAGAAGACTCAGATTAACACAGCTCTGTATTCATTAATACATAACTAAATACATTGTTTTGTAATGCAAGCAGTGTACAAACCTGAATATGGCTTAGTAGAAGGCTTTTGCAATCCCTTGGAGGGCTCAGAATGGAAGATGGAGGGACAGCATTGGGAATCAGTCAGAGAGAGAGAGAGAGAGAGAAAAAGGAGAAGAAAGGGGGTGGGGGGAAGAGAGAGAGAGAGTGTGGGGATAAGTAGAAAATGGAAAGGAGAAGTAAATGAAAGATGAGGAAGAGCAGAGAGAAAGAGCGTGAGGGAGAGAAACGTAGAGGGGTAGAGAGAACAAGAACTATGGAAGAGGAGGTCGAAGGTACAAAAATGCAGGGGGGTGGGGGTTGGAGTAAAAGAGATAGGAGGAGAGGAGGAAGAGTGATAGAAAGGAAGGAAGAGGACATGTAAAAAGATTAGGAAGAGATGGGGCAGAGAGAGGGAAAAAGAAAGAAAGAAAGAACGAAAGAAAGAAAGAAAGAAAGAAAGAAAGAAAGAAAGAAAGAAAGAAAGAAAGAAAAAGAAACATTTATTTCTCCCCCCTTTTTTTCTTCCTTATGATATTCATGACCAAATATCTGCATGTGATAGTCTTGCCCATGTTACATATGTTATGTTACTTGCCTTCATGAATATTTTCCCTTCTATTCCTCTTTAACCTGATATGAATACACTTTATGTGCCATTTGAGGATATCTCCGATTCAACTGACTTTCCTTTTGGATGTTGTTTCCTCTATAGCCTCAGTCAGGTGTATATTCTATTTTGTACTTTCTATCTTCTTATCTGTCTGTATTATATATCCATGTCCAGTTTTCTAAATAAAGTTATTACAAATGGTAGAATATAATTTACTCCTTTTATATACAGTAACTGTTTATTTTTTAACTAACACTGTAGAAAAAAGTAAAAAATTTTTTTTTTTAACCTTTTTTTGTGTTTAGATTGCATAAGCAATAAAATCATTTTTGCAAGACAAGAGCACCACAAATAAAAAAAAATTTAAAAAAACCTTGCTCGTCCTAAAAATGATATATGTATTACTTTTTCTCTTAAGTAATTCCCAAGTTGTTGCTGAATCAATAGGCCCATAGCAGGAATGTCAAAATGGATCTGGTCTGTAGATGGTGTATAGGTGTGAGGGCTGAAGTGGTTAAAACAAAATATACAGTATGTCATTGTATCCTTTCAGTGTAATGTGAAGTTGTCAGATTAACTTTAAACTAAACCAGGAAGACTTTTTTTTTTCTTGCCTGTCCTGAAGTCTGGGTGATGTTCTCAGTCACTGTAGCAGGTTAATACCTTGCACCTTCTAGAATCTCAAGTGAAATGTCCTTACAGTGGCCGTAAACTTCGGCTGGCAATCTCCTGCCAAACGGCGGAGATATATAAGTATATTACATCCATTAATGGCACTTCATTTACAACTACAATGTGTCCTAAATTTCAGGATAGCTGCACCGTAATATACTGCCAACTGGCAGAGTGAGGCAGACAGCCCAGCTAAAGGTGCCCGTCACTCAGGAGAGCCGGAACACAGACGGCGCCGGCTTAGTCTCAGGGCACAAAGCAATATCGGGTGAAAAACTGCAAATTCATTGCCGCTAATTATGTGAGGGCCAAGTGTCTCGTTTTATTCATTTTTTTTTTAAGGTTTGTTTTTAAAGCTGAACACCAGGATAAGAAAATATTGCCCTCATACAGGACTCATGTGTTCTTTCTTGAGTCTTGGTGAGCTTTGTGTAATTCTTCCAGATCTGTGCAGTAATCCAGTGTAAGACTTGGAGCTTCCTGTAATAAAGACCGGTCACTGCTGCTCTCTATCCTTGTGCAGGGTGACTGGTCTTGTCTCCGCCCCCTCCTGTAATAAACACCGGTCACTGCTGATCTCTCTCCTTGTGCAGGGTGACTGGTCTTGTCTCCGCCCCTCCTGTAATAAAGACCGGTCACTGCTGCTCTCTCTCCTTGTGTAGTGACTGGTCTTGTCTCCACCCCCTCCTTTAGTTTTTTGCAGGCAGCCTGTAGTGGGTGGGGACTTTGCAGTCAGGACCAGATTTACTCTCTATGCTGCCGGTTTCCTCAATGCACCCCCCTCCCTGAACCCCTCCCCCCTGCAATGGAGAATGGCAACCAGATGGTGGGTTGGTTTTATTTTTTATTTTCTTACTTGCTTATCACTTTTTAATTTTTTTTTCATTTGTATTTATCTTTTTCACTTTTTTAAATTTGTATTTATCTTAATATATTTTACTTTTTCATTTTGTATAATGTTTTTATTTTACAACTTTTTTACTCTTTTATCACTTTTTTAAATTTGTATTTATCTTAATATCTTTTACTTTTTTATTTTGTATAATGTTTTTATTTTATAACTTTTTTACTCTTTTATCACTTGTGTCATAGCATTTGGAGGTGACAGATTCTCTTTATTGAACCTGTCACCTCCAATACAGGAGTTCTAGCACAGCACTATGATGGGTCTCCTGTGACAGCTAAGAGTGGAAGGCTGTGAATGCAGCTCTCCTGTCTCAGTGTTTACATGGAGCAGAGGGAGGAGGGGGGGGGGGGGTGTGATTATGAGGGGGC
>NW_017306553.1:197281-204169 GCF_000935625.1 Nanorana parkeri
GGTTTGCATTGGAGGGGGACAAACCTGCAGGCATATTACAAGTGATCTCAGTGGCAGCTCTGCGCTTCTATCCTCACAAATTCCCTTTTAAAATAAAGTGACTTCGGAAAGATTAAGTTCAAAACAACTTTTCTCCTTTTTTTATTTTAGTGCAACTTTCATCCATTTTCTAAATGAACAGCATCTGTCTCGAGTTATGGGAAAGAGGAACATATGCAGCAGAAACATGTCTAACGGCCCCGTCTTCAAACCACAAGGCGATCCTGTAATTTAGGAAAGCATTGAAAAGATTTACTTCTCACTGTCAAACGATAAATTATTCAGGAGCCCCATTAACAGATTGTCCTTGTGTGCTCGGCGTATTGTCAGACAAGCTTACCTTTTTCTTCCTCTCAAACAAAATCAAGACGCGGTCTACGCCCGCGTGACACTCCAAAACATGAGCTCTGTGTCTCCGGCGGTGAGCGGAGCAATGGAGTGACGCCTTGCTAGGTTGGCGAGCGCTTGAAGTGACAGCCGTACGACGGGGGAAGAACTTCAAGCTGGAAACTTTGGAATCTTAAAAATGACTTTTTTTCATTTTGTTTCCGTAAATGAGTCAATCTGCCTGATTAAGCCCCACGAAACACGTGTCACACTTAACACTAACTGTTAATTAAAAATTTGCTGACAGCAGATTAAACAATGTCATGTTTTTTTTTTTTTCCTGTTGTACCTGGTTGGGAGTTTTACACTGTTGAAAGGCCGATTTGGGCTTCTTTCGCATTTTCTGCCTGGAACGTATTTTTTACGCATTTATCATTTTCTCATTCAGATTTAATTTCCTTTCTTCATTGCTTTTCATTGTACTTTGGCTGCAATGTCCTTCTGGCCCCTTGGCGCTGTTGAGGTTTTGCTGGTTGCCATGTGTGAGCGGTACATAGAAAAAAAGATGACCGCTGAAATTGCCTTAAAGCAGAACACTTTTATTAACCCTTGCAGTGGGGCTACCCTGTACTGCAAGGGTTAAGTGCTCATTTCGGTCTAGGGAGGAAAATTTAAAAAAAAGCTATACTCGCCTGGTACTCGGAGCCCCCTTGCTCTTTGACTGGTCCTTCCAGCCTCGCTCCCCCCTTCGCTGCAACGGTCTAAGGTCCGTGGGTCATCATGTTCTAAATAGCATTGCTGGAGCAGAGAGAGGCAGGAAGGAGCGCTGTCACAGCCGGCCAGCTCCGAAGATATCTGTTGAGTATAACTTTGTTATTTTCCTAGACCAAAACAAGCAGTTAGCCCCACTGCAAGGGTTAATAAAAGTGTTGCTTTAACTTGACTGCAATGCACAGCACAGCTCACGGCTACCACATGAGTTGCAGTGAATGTAGGGAAAGTTGAACACTTTTTATAAATAGGTTTTTAACATAACATAAGAATCAGTGTGAATGATCCAAAGAGGAATTAAATATTAAACCTTTAGGTAATTTAAAGAAGAACTTCAGGCAGAATTATTCTTAACCCTTGCAATGGGACTACTACCGAACTGCATTAGACCATAGTGCTCATTTATGTTAGGAGAGCAAAATAAAAAAGTTATTCTTGCCTGAACCTCGCAGCCGGCTGGCTGTTAGGTCCAAGGTCCCCGAGTCATCACATTTTGCACACTATGTAGGACTTTGTAGAAGCTAAGCAACTGTCCGCAACCACCTATGATCTCAACCCCAAGAGTCCACCTATGTGAATGAGGCCTTCTTCGGCCATACTGGGAAAGCTAAATGTTCTACTCACTCCTTTGCTTCTCTAATCTGATACCAGCCCACCTGGAAAAATACCTGATGCTTCCAGGGATGGGGGATTATGTGATACTCCAACGGACTCTCCATAATGCAGTGATTTGTGCTAGGGCTATCTACGGTTGCCACCTTTGCTTCAAGTGAAACCTGAACACTCTAGCACCGCACAGCAAGGAAAGACAGGCAGGAGAGAGACAGGAGAGACAACCAGGAGAAAGAGCAAGGATAGACACCAGGAGGGAAAGCCAGGAGGATGTGTGAGTGAGGAGAGACTATCAGGAGAGAGCGAGAGCAAGGAGACACAGCCAGAAGAGAGTGAGGAGAGACACCAGAAGAGACAAGGAGAGGCAGTCCTGGAGAGAGAGAGAGAGACAGCCGGGAGAGTGAGAGAAGAGACGGCCAAGAAAGAAAGTGAAGAGAGACAGCCAGGAGAGAGAGAGATAGCGAGCAACACGTCTGCTTGAAGCAGGACCCTTGTGCCCTTCAAGACTTATCTGCACCCTATGTTTTAGACACCCCCTTGGTCCTCGAGTTCCAGCATCCCTACGTGTCCGGTGCCTCCTCAATGCACTCTAGTTAGAATACAAGGCCCCCGTGGTTGCCCCATTCTGTTTGACATTGTGACATCTTGTGTCCGAGATTCAGCTGGCCTGAAACCCGAACACAGCACATACACGTCATGTGGCAGCAGGTGAAGTGAGCAAACCCCCCTTGAATGTGATGAATGTCAAGGAATATCAGGCGGGCCAGCAGCAGATCAGTTGGGGGTGTATGTGCATGTCTCTAATGCATTAACTTGGACCTGTTATTTTGTCTTGTATGGTTATGGAAATATCACTGTAATACAGATTGGCACAGGGTGGATTACGGCGCCACTATTAAACCTGTCGGTGGTGAATCTGACCGCCAAGGCGATTTGCTTATCTCTAGCACTGATCCAATAGATGAAATCAAAACAGAGTAGCACAAGTCCTGTGCTTATTCAATTGACTGCACACAAATGATTTTTCGCAATATATCGGCAGCTGTCATCTGGTAATCCTTAGCAACTGAATAACTGTTATCTAAAATAGAAGGGGTGGGAGGCTGTGAAAAAAACTTCCCGAATCTGCCTTTCATCTATCTAGAGATAGGCTACGTCTAGATAGGTTTATGTGTTTATTTACGCGGTATCAACGCTTTCCGCGTTGCTTTTACACAGAATATTGAACCGTTTACATTGGTTGCTTTTCCCAAAGTAGCTAACACTTTACTTGCCCTCACAATGGCCAAAAGTTCTGCAGACCAGATTACCCCCAGCGATGTAACTTTTAGTGTTTCATTTGTTTGCGCATAGTTTTTCTACTTGGAGTTTCCTGTTTAAGTCTTCTTAGAGACCTGTCACTCGTGTGACGGTGCCGGGTCCTGCTGCCTATTCCCTAGCCCACTAGCTAATCTGGTCTCTTCACGATTGCTCCGAGCGTAAGAATGAACGTTTTAGAAGCTACTGTACTTATAAAAGTCATCTGTCTCTGCAAATACACATTGTCAAATACTATAAATCAAGTTTTGATTCTAAGCATTTAGGAGCGATTAGTCTCGGGATTCTAGGACTTACGGGCCTTTTTTAGTAAAAAGTTCTTATTCTCAAATGCTTATTCAGAAGATGTGATAACCAATCTGAAATGATCTTGGACTGTGCTGGCTCCAGCAAAGGAAATTCTGATTGACAGCTATGAGTTACTGTTTATAAAAGTTAACCGTGAAATACTTGTAAAGTTCCTAATTTGTCAATGCACACAGCAGGCACCTGCAAGTATATGTTTATTAGCAGTTGTGGGACAATAACCTCTAGTGCTCGTAGTAAAGATGCCAAAGTGCCCCCCATCCCATCACAAACATTGTGTCCAGTTCCCAATACACTGATCAGCCATAACATTACTACCACTGAGAGGTGAAATGAATACCATTGATTATCTGGTTACAATGGCATCTGGAAGTGGGTGGGATATATTAGGTAGCAAGTGAACATTTTGTCCCTGAAGTTGACGATTTGGAAGCAGAAAAATAGGCAAGTGGAAGGATTTGAGCAACTTTGACAAGGGCAAAATTGTGATGTCTAGATACCTGGGTCAGAGTAACTCCAAAACTGCAGCTCTTGTGGGATGTTCCCAGTCTGCAGTGGTCTGGATTTACAAAAAGTGGACCAAGTAAGAAAAACCGATGAACTGGCAACAGGGTCATGGGCGGCCAAGGCTCAATTAAGCACTTGGGATGCGAAGGCTGGCCCATGTAGTCTGATCCAAAAGAAGAGCTACTGTAGCTCCAAATACTAAAAACCTGCATGCTGGTTCTGATAGAAAGGTGTCTGAACACACAGTGCCTCGCAGTTAGTTGTGTATGGGGCTGCATATCAGGGTGCCCTTGCCAGTTTGATTATTTACGTTTTCTTTTACATCATGTGGATAGCCAGGTGCGTGTGTATCACTTGCCTGGGGAAGAGATGGCACCAGAATGCACTATGGGAAGAAAGTCTGTAAAAAAAAAAAAAAGCAAACTGGACTTGCTGTATGTTTCTTGAAAAAAACTGTTGATAAATGACAACCTTCATAGACTATGAGAAGAAGACAAGCCGGCAGAGGCAGTGTGATGCTTTGACAATGTTCTGCTGGGAAACCTTGGGTCCTGCCATTCATGTGGCTGTTACTCTGACACGTACCACCGACCTATACATTTTTGCTGACCAAGTACACCCCTTCATGGAGACAGTATTTACTGATGGCATTTCCCATTACCCCTCACCCCAATCATTGGACACTAAGGATAGAATACCTCTAACTTTCCAAGATAGATCAACAAGTAATACTCAGGACTCAGAATAACAAAAACTGCTATGGTAGTGCTATTGTCAGACTGCATCATACTGTTTTAGTGTAGTTTAACACTTTTGGAAATGGTTATTGGGGGGCGGTAAGGGCTGGACTCCTGGGGACCTTATCCTTCCCCTTTTAACTTTTCTAGTCTTTTTCTATTCTTTCTTTGTTCTTTATCGGTTAGCTATTGTCCAGGAGATACCACAATCCAGCAGGGCTCCACCTTCTTCTATTGAGCGCTTCCTTGTCTAGAGTCCCATTGTTTAACTTTCCTGGTTGAGTGGAGGGTGGAGTCCGCATCATTCTCTATCATACTATTTCAGTTTTTTTTTTACTTATGTATATGGTGAGCACGGTGGTTACTTTAGTCGGTGTAGGTAACCAACAAGTCAGTTTGATAGTATGTTATTAACCATTATTATAGATATATCCATACCATCCAACTCACTGGACCAAAAAAAAACGTTCAACTGAGGAGGAAAGAGGGACTGAGGGATTGATTCCTAAGGAGGGAGAGTCCTTCTAAATGAGGGAGCTATGGGGTAGGTGGAGCGGTCAACAACAACAAGGATGTGCACAGGGTAATGCTTTTTGCATTGGCACAGATAACATTTACACAAATTTATACTGTTAAAATTTGATTTTACCATGCAATATCCATTTTAAAGCACTCGTCTGACTTTCCATTAACCTGGGACTCTACTTAGTGTGGTAGCCTATATTGGCCATCAGCACTCAATCAGATTATCAGCTTTTAATTGCATTTCTGTATCAAATCTTCAACCTGCAAGAAACCCATTTTGTCCAGTCAATATTTATCTTGGAAACAATTAATTTTTTTTCCACACTGTTAAATTATTTCCAGAGCTAGAGTTCATATAAGGTAACAGGAGCCATTTTATAGACTTATAGAAGAAGTCTTACTCTTCGCCCTGCTGTCGGCAATGTTTAGCAGATATGATTATTTTATTGCAAGGATTCCTCTCCTCATTTTTCTGAATGTATTTTGTGCTACGTGGGGTACGCTGTTGCTGTTTTGTCTTGTTCTTATTAATTCTGTCCTCTCAGCTGGATGCAGTCTTACAATTTGTCATATATCGAGCAGAGTGAAAAATGCAGTAACACAGCAACCAATACCAATTCATGGATAAGATTTAGTTACTGTATGAGCAACATCACTATTGAGCTACACTGTGTACCAAAAAAAGGACTTTTCAAAGGGATTTAATAAGAGCCCATTCACAGTATGATGTTGTAGGCATTACCCAAACCCATGGCAATTTGTTACATGGTATGCAGCAATGTCATTCAATTTGAAATGCGCAATGCACCTAGGCAGCACGCCATGGCTCACTTGCATTGTAGAATGCCAGAATGCCAACAGATATGTGTAGCATAAAAAGTAAAAATTCTGCATGTCTGTTTTTCCAGATGTTACGCTGTGCTGCGAGCCTATACAAAATGAATGGGCTGCCCTAAAACAGTCTGCCTTAAAGAGATCCGGTTGTCAGATCAATTATTTTAACTACAATCTTGCATAGAAGTTAATCTACATTTAATGTATTTCAGGCATATTATTTACCTGTAAAATTCTCCCTTATGTAGACTTCTAAAAGCCCTGAGTCTGCTGCTGGACACTGCCATATTGGATTTGATGTCAACAGCCGTAGCAGATTTACAGCTGCCAATCAATTGACAATCCTTGGTATTCCCATTTTCTCCTCCCCTGGCAACTTCATAAAAAAGTTATGTAGGCAGGTGAGGGGAGGGGTGGGAGAGCTGGACCAGCACAGAGAATAATTAGACATTTTCAGAAGAGAAGAGGGCTAGGATGTGTCTTCCCCCCGGGCTGTGATAGGGGATTGACTTCAGAGTAAGTCAGAGTATTGCAAGTGAATAAAAAAGAAGTTATGGAAATGGAAAACACTGCCAGTAAGCATTAAAAATACTTGATTTTTCTGTGTTTTTACCTGCAATTTTGTAAGTTATTGACAGGGTCTCCCTAACACACAGTGATGTGTTGAATTAATGTGCACGTGTTAATGCAACAGATCGTGTAAATGGGGGCTAAAGCTCAATTATTTACTAAAATTACCCGTTCTGAGAAAACATGGCTGTAGAGGTCAATGGCCAATATGTAAAAGGACCTGCCAGCATTTGGGCTGCTTTCTTTCCAGTGTATAATAGAGCTCATCTCTTACAGTTATATACTTACCTTTACATTGCTGTGAAATAGTGGGCCGTTATGTCCCCCCCCCCCCCCTTACTTG
>NW_017306553.1:204609-210053 GCF_000935625.1 Nanorana parkeri
GGGCTTCCCCCCCCCCCCCCCCCTTATCTGTGCATTCTTCTGTTGTCCCACCAAAGATCCGGCAGTGAGGAGAGGAGTTCTCTTTCTTGCTGGCTGGCTCCTTGATTCCATGTATGTACCTCACAGTGAGTATAAATCAATTTCAAATAGGCAAAATGCTTGGCGGAATTCAGCTATTTACTCACTGCCGTTCGGACCCTATGAGAATGGGGGTGAATGGCAGCCAGTGAACTACCTGAGCTTCGGTTCAGCCGATCCAGATGTTACAAACAGTATATAACACAGCGCCAACGGCTTATGTCCAGGCAAGGAGACAATCTGCAGTGATCGTGGTATAAAACGTTAAGGAGGCAGGCTCTCAAATAGGCTTTAGGGAAACCTCAACTCTGGAAAACAAAACACAGAGAGCGCCTCCATCGCGTAAAAACTTTTTATTAAAGTAAATTTAGACAGATGCAAACATACTCACAAAGGTCGAGTTAAAAAGGCATGAAACTATATAAGCACGAGAGACTTAGCCCGCCGGCTGTTCATCCTCCCTGATGGTTTACGCGTTTCCGAGGTCACGCCTCCTTCGTCAGAACCAATGTTGGATCGGCTGAGTCGAACTGCTTCTGCACTTCGACGCATGTTTGGCTGACCTGAAGGCAGCCGATGTACAGCTGATTTTAGCCAATGTAGCAATTTAGCCATCAGTACAGTGCAGTAGTGAATAGCCGAACGCCGTACAGCTCCGTTCACTTCAGCTCGGTTATTCAATGAGCTGCCTTTGGCAACGTAGTGAATATCCCTCTTAATTATAATGACTGTGGCTATGTAAGGCTCTGTACTACTGGGAGGGGAACACAATCTAATACTACTAATCATGTTGTTTTTATGATGAAATGTAGGATTGTAGCTTGGTTTTAAATCTGTATATAATAACTTGTGATTTTATGACCAAGTAAAACCCCATTGTGTTAGTACTAGTTAACATTTACAGGGTTATTCACAAAAGGGTGAGGGGTGTGGAGAAGGCAGGAGAAGTGAACAATCTAGGCCAAAATAGCTGATTTGGAAAAATTCTCCCATTCAGCTCACTTTCCAGTTCAGCTATGTTGTTCTAGATTGTTTACTTCTCCTGCCTTCTCCAAACTCTTCACCCTTTTGTGAATAACCCTGTTAGTGTTATAGGAGCACCTCAATAATTTGTTCTATCTTGTCCAAGTATGTGCTTCATCTTCCGATCAAGAGGTCCCCTCTTCTAATGCCATTTTTCAAGTCTTAGTAAAGTTTTAAGCAAAGAACATTGGCCATGTTCCTTGTCTACAGCTGTGCTATAAAAGAACTTGTGTGCAGGGGGATAAAATATACCATAAATATTAAGATTCTTGAATAAGCCCATTTATTTGTGGTTATTTTAGACTAAGCCTTGCTTTCCGTTAGTAACTCTTCTAAATGCAATAAAAGGCAGCTGTTGATCAGGAAATGTATGTAAATTTTCAGAATCAAATCTTTGCTTGTTGTCTTCTATCATGGCAATAAAAGCAGTTTTACTTGTCAAAGAGTTAAGCATGCTGTGGTGTCTTTGTACACCTCTCTGTGATATCTTCTACAACCTAACCTTTATTACATGTATATCCAAAGAAGGCTGGCCTTACACATAAAGATAGTGCAGGGGTGGCAATATTTTAATGTCACTGGCCCTTCCTTCGGTGGACTCTTGGATAATATGGTGGGACCAAGACTGTGAGAAACCTCACTACTAGGGTCATAAGACAGCTATAAAAACCTAAAAGGAGGCAAGCCTTATCAAAACCTAACCACAATTAAAAGCTGCAGGTTTTATATCAAATTGTACTTGAAAAGACCAATCAGCAGCAAAATTTGGCCTTGTCATAATTTTATTGACAACTTCTGACGTTGTGTTATCAGTTGTTATGGATGTTTAAAGGAGGAACATCAAGGAATCAAACAAGAAGGGGAAACAAAAGCATATATATGAGTGAGAGGCGAATGTGGGAACTCCAGGGAGATTTTCTAAGGGAATATTGCATTTAAAATAATGTTTTATGCTGTTTGATTCTGAGCCCCTGCTCAGATAAGGGAGGAAGGCAAGGTAAAGAGATTAGCAAGTAGCTATAGAAACTATTTGATAAAAACACTGAGCAATATAGCGGATGGTTTTTACTGACAGCTTTGCCAACCCCATTGCAGCTCTTTCTTTTTTTGTTTCATTGGGTAAAGCAGCCAATGGGGGTCTACACATTGAGCTTTCTGAGTTATTTCAACCATGTTTATTTCACGAGCACATGCCTATGATCATGATCATTTGCGCATGAAAACATTCAACCACAACTAAGAATATTGCATAGACGTGGTATATTGTTTTCTTACATCAAAGTAGATCTAAACCTTAACAGAATAAGACGGTATAAAGTCTGTTAAACACTTTGTATCATAAACAATAGGGTTTTTTTTTTCATAAAATAATGCTTACTCCTTTTTTGCATCTTATTACTGCTGTTCTCCTTCAGATTCTTTCAGCCATTTCCAGTTTCCATGTACCTCCCATATTGGCTGCACACCTTTGCTCTGGATTGGTTTCCTGATTATTGACAACAGAGGACCATGCCAGCATAATCTATGTTTCCACCAAGGGAACATATGACTGGGTGATAATGCAAAAAGCACAATAGGGAGATAGCAGTCAGTTTATAGCTGAAAGTACCTGAACAAGGGTCTTCCTGACAGGACCACCAAGTGTAATTTTAATGAAAGCTGCAGTTTTAAAAAGATTGAAAACATTTTCTGTTCCTGTATCCCGATTTCCTCTGCATGAACCCGGCTTGTGACCATACTCTGCTTCCTCCTTCTGACTTGGTACCTCTACTCTTTGCTCTCCCATGTATGACCCTGGCTTATGACTCCTGACCCCGCTCCTGATCTGTGATTTGACACTTCAAGATTCGGCTTCCCATGTGTGACCTCGGCTTCAATCTGACTTCGCTCCTAGCCAATTGGTGAATCGCCTTACCAGTATCCTGAGCAGCTACATCCAGCCAGTGCTTCACTGGCCTCTCACCTGTTGCCTGATCTGATTTCAAGAGCTCCAAGTGTCATCCCGGGCCTGCAGATTCAGCAGCTGGTCCAATGCACTCAAGCGTCTCTTAGAAAACTGGCCAGCCACCAGTACCCATGCCCGGGTCTTACTCTGTCCTTACATCCCCTGTCACCACTTCCAGAGGTGGCGGATGAGAGGTGCACAGGACAGCCCCTTTCAGAGCTGAGTCTCCATTCAGGTACATGATATAAGTGATATTACTGCTATTAGGAGCTCTGATAGAGAGATTTCCTGCACTTAATGTTACAGTGACAACTGTTTTACCTAAAGGGAAGTGAGCAAAAGGCTGCAACAGGGACATGAACAGAGTAGCAGAGTAGAGGAAGGCTTTACTCTTATATAAAATAAGTAAAGAATCTAGCAGTGACAGTAGGGAGCTCTTAGGCGTGCAAGACCTGGGAACTTGTGCAGAGATCTCACTAATAAAGTTCCCGAGAGATACAAGAAATGGGTTAATTCTCTGACATCTACTAACAAATTCAATGTAAGGTTTGGTTGGACTAACCCTTTAATAAAAGGACTAAAATGTTACTATAAATGTTTGCGCTAGAACCACTTACACAGGATACGGCACATAAATGTGCCACACAACAGGAAAACCTAAATGTTTAACAATATATCTGTCCAGACAAACAAGTATTGTCAAATCTTTTCTGCCTATTGATGCATGAACAGTAGTTTCAGCATTATCTGGGGAAGATGTAGAATTACAATGATCATCTTAAGTCCCAATCCCGTGCCATTCATTTTTGTTTTGTCTTTTTTTGAGAGCAGGGTTAATCTCTTCCATGGGATGGACGCCCGGCTCCCATAACGACAATACTAACAGTGAAAACATTTTTCTCTTCGGTTCACCTTGCTCGTGAAATTTCATCAGCGTGTTATTAAGCCATCTCTTAAATCTGGAGCACCATAAGAGCAGAGATACAGTAACTCCGGGCAGAAGTACCACTGGGTCATAAATGATAGCTTCTTCTGGAAACCCAAGAGGAAAGCCGGTTGCTAAACCATCCTTGAAAAGTAGAATTATATCCAACTGTGACTACTGTGCAGGCCTTGATGCGGGCGAATGGAGCAATGTGTGCCTACTGCAATGCAGATCATTATCTGGCAACATGGGAAGACTAACCTATATTCTGAAGGAGAGTGTTAAAAAGCTGCTGACATTGGATGAAAAGGTACAGTGAGGCCAAAAAAAAGTTTAGAAAGGGAAGTAATTCAGTAGCTCTCAATGGTTTATTTGTTTACAGTATGTGAATGTTGATATTTATCACTGTAACCTACACTGACTATATGTATTGTTCAGCATACACTATTTATTATGTTACAGAGAAACCATAATTGTTTTTGGGCAACTGTATTTTATTTTATATGTTTTTACACTTATTTTGTTACCCCTTTTTTATACTATGAGGGTACAATATTTAATAGATGAGAAAGGACTCACAGGGCACCATGGTTTAGCTAAAGAGACAGAACAGCAGTAATGATTACCTCCACAACTATTGCTAAAAAGGAGCATTTTTCACTTACCTCAATGAATCAGGATTCACATCACTCAAAGCATCCAAACTTTTTTTTAAAAAATACTTTTTTTCTCTTCACTTGCTTGGGTGTTCAAAGTAAACAAACGTTTGCTTGGCTAAGTTAAAAGGTGTACTCCTTTATTAAACATGCCCAGGTCTCTTATTTTTTGACTCTGCATAACTGTTTGGCAGAGCAGGTAACACAACATGCAGTTTTTAAAAGAGGGTTTTTATTATTAAGGGAAAACAAAATCCAAACCCACATGGCCCTGTGTGAAAAAATGTTTGCCCCCTAAACCTAATAACTGGTTGGGCCACCCTTAGCAGCAAGAACTGCAATCAAGCGTTTGCGATAACTTGCAATGAGTCTGTTACAGCGCTGTGCAGGAATTTTGGTCCACTCATCTTTGCAGAATTGTTGTAATTCAGCCACATTGTAAGGTTTTCGAGCATGAACCGCCTTTTTAAGGTCATGCCACAGCATCTCAATAGGATTCAGGTCAGGACTTTTACTAGGCCATTCCAAAGTCTTCATTTTGTTTTTCTTCAGCCATTCAGAGGTGGACTTGCTGGTGTGTTTTGGGTCATAGTCCTGCTGCAGAACCCAAGTTCGCTTCAACTTGAGGTCACTAACAGATGGCCGCACATTATCCTTCATATATATCCTATATATATATATATATCACAGCCAAATATATGCTGCCAGTGTATGCTGTAGCTGAGACTGTCCGTAAAAATTGTACTGTTCCATACAAGCAGTGAGGAGGAGCAGGAATGTGACTGGAACATTCCACTCATAAACAAACTGACCAATG
>NW_017306553.1:210208-221704 GCF_000935625.1 Nanorana parkeri
ACATTCCAATCATAAACAAACTGACCAATGCTATATTTAAATAATTAATTAAATAAATATAAAATATTAGAAAAGTCATTT
The DNA here is from genome assembly GCF_000935625.1 of Nanorana parkeri. Lineage (NCBI taxonomy): Eukaryota > Metazoa > Chordata > Amphibia > Anura > Dicroglossidae > Nanorana > Nanorana parkeri. The sequence goes on from NW_017306553.1 coordinate 210,290, forward strand.
AAAAGTTCATAAAAGTATTCAGTGATCCAAATTATGCCACAAATCTCTCAACCAACTTGTGCAAAAGTCACAGTATGTTTGTGCAAATGATACAAGCAGTGCAAGACCAAAGACTCCCTGCAAAATTTGTGCAAACGATGCAATAAGGTGATCACTCTCCCCATTTATGTGTGAGTGGGGTGAGACCATTTCTATCTGAATGGTCCATTTCATCTGGTGAGTGCAGTCTGCGGTCACACATGGGTGGGGAGAGTGATCACCTGATTGCATTGTTTGCACCTTATATGATGCTTGAACAAAGAAGGTGCGGTCCCTCTGAAGGGAAATTAACACAAATAAAGAGGACTATTTTGATCTCTGGGAGAGATATGAAATTTCTACCAGTATTACACATACACATTCCTTAACCTGCACGTATAGGTGGGCTCCCAAAGACCACACAAGTTCTTCACACCTGATTTATGCTCATTGGTTGAAACCAGAATTTTGTTTTCTTCAATTGTGGACAACAAAAAAACTAAAATACCTAAACAAAATTCATGCAAACATGGGCATATCATACAAACTCAATACAGTGAGTGCCCCTAATAAACTTAAACCCAGGATCCAAAAAATGCAATGCCCAGAGTGATAAAGCCAAAGTGCGGCCAATGTAGGTTCTGTGGGTTCTCACCAGGGCTCTGTGGGGTCTAACAAGGCTGGTTAGACCCCACAGAGCCCTGCTGCCCTGGTGAGACCCCCTCAGAGCACTGGTGAGACCCTCCAGAACCCTGGCCCTGGGGAGACCCTACAGAGCCCTGCTGAGACCCTACAGAGCCCTGGTATATACAATTTATACATTTCATATTTATTGCTTGCATTTTTTTTCCATTATGGGCCTGATATTTAAGTTTTGCCTAAGGCCTTGCAAACTCTGGAGCCACCTCTGGTCCTGTTCTTTATGTGCAAGAGACTTTTTGTCCTTGTCTCCCCCTTTATTTTATTTCAATAAATTGACTTTATTAGGCTGCATTTCTTCACTATACTCATAAATGAAAGGATTGTTTCAATAAAATCATAAAAAGAAAATTGCTTTATTAAAGTGCATGTAATTTTATTCAGTGACATAAATAGCTGCAGGGCTTGAGAAAATATCCTTTCCAATGGGACACCTATTTGCTGTCCAAGTACGATACTTAATATTTTAATGCTCACCTTTGTGAGGACACTTGATGCGCTCAACATGGAAAATGTCACGGCGGACTAATGTTTACACCAGCCAAAATTCACACTGAAGTCTCTTGTTTTAATTTCAACTCGGTATGGATTACACAGGTGTCAGTCATAAAAATGGACCCCTCGGAGACTCAATAGATGGATTTTAGCATCATTAATGGCGAAGAGACAGAGAATATTTTTGTGATATTAATGATCCACTAAAATGTGATCCTACTGCAAATTTAAAGCGTCATCAAATATAAAAACATGGCTCAGCCGTCAATAAATATGCATGGTGGCATGCATGTATAATTTACTAGATGGTTGTAAGATTCGGCAGATGTTAAAATTCCCATATATTTCTCCAATTAGATGGTGGATCAACTAAATACAAGTTTTTGTTTTGTTATAGATGCACAGATATCAGATTTCACCTTTAGTTTAGAGCACTCAGGGAAATGGAATGTCTCCTGGTTGTTATAGGTTACTGAGAGATGCAAAAATGTTACTGTTTTCTGAAAAAAATCTCAAGCTTAATACAGTAGGATTTTATTTATAGAATCCTAAGAAAAAGAGAGTGTGAGGCAAGTGGGTGGCACCACACCCCCAATCTATATCACAAACAAAAAAGGAAAGGATGGCTACAAAGGAGCCTGGGGCTTTCGAGGTGCCGCAATGAGTACAATTGTATATACGTAAGGTAAAAAGGTTATTTTATTTGTAAGAAGTATAAGACATATTTAAAAACATTAGGCCATAGCAAATTGGTTATGCATAACAGGTATTGGATAGAGCAGGAAAGTTGGAAAATGAAGACTGATTGGTTAGCGCAAGGATCCACTTCTGCCCACTGAACACCCTGTCACCCTGACCAGACCTCACAACATCACCAGGAGATCATCACCTGTGTGCCCATCCATCTCATCACAAGTGAGTGCCATTCCCACCCACTTTTACCTCGATTCACTGTTATTCCCTGGTCAATCCCCCTCCACAAAGTCTGCGCCAGTTAGTTGTGCTCCTTCCTTTCCTTTCTTTCCATTGGATAGAGCAGCCATATACACATCTTGGTCATAGTTCTCAGGCTTGAATGAATAAAGAGTCTCAGTAGGCTCTATGCATTTCACAGGTAGATGCTTCCTCAGGAACCTTTAGTAGAAATCCCAGCTTGCTATGCAATCCAGCAAAATGGCCACAAACGAGATCCAAGTAGGAGGGAGGTCTATAGATGTACAGATTCCCCCATGTGTGGGCTTTCCGGGGAGACCAGGAACAGGTCCAAACCATGTCACAGTCAAAGTATTGCTGAGAAGAACATAAACAGAAAAGATAGTCACTGGGTGATGATCAGCCTTTAGCAAGCTCCATCTGCTGCTCGTTATTCACCATTGTGGGTCAGGTCTCTGCTGTTCACATCTGACATCATTAGCTGTCTTTAAAGTGAGGTCAGAATTTTAAGCCTTCTGCCTGAACAGGTTTTTGTCTGTTTGCTCATGCTTTAACTAGAGGTCTGTCTGTCTCTGCCTTTGATCAGTCCTGTATATTATTTCAACTGTGATTGTACCCAGCTTGACCACACTATATGAGCTTGTTTGATGTCCCATTTCAAGACCAAAGTATTAAGGTGCAGTAAACAAATACATTTCAAACAATTGTGCACTTCAAACTATGTGGCAACAGTTTTAGGAAAGCCCGTTTCTGTTCAGAATGACTGTGCCCTTGTTCACAAAGCCAGCTTCATAGACATGGTTTGCTGAGTTTGGTGTAAAGAAACCAGGGGCCCTGACCACAGACACGCTCCAAAATCTTGAGGAAAGCTTTCCCAGAAGACTGGACGCTGGTGTGGTCACAAGGAGGTCATGATACTCATATTTCTGGAATACCCAACAAGCATATATAGGTGTTATAATCAGCTGTCTCTAAAATGATGGCCATAACCCTTTCGTTCATGGCCAACTGTTGGGCCATTAGGACAGGCAAAACTTCAGAATTTCCTGATAATGCCATAGCATGCCCATCCCTTTCTGCCTCCTGGATATTACTATTGGCTAGTGAGACTGCTCGTCATTGTGATAGACAAATATAAATATATGAAAGGGCAAGACTTAGTGACTAGCTCCAACAAAATCCAGAAGTGTTGGAGGTTTGCCTTTTGAAACAGCCCTCCATTCAGATGTGGAGTTTTCAGAGGCTGTTGAAAGTATTTGCACCTTTAGGTGCCTGCACCTTATATCTGCTGCTGTTTAGGGGTTTCCCCATGGCAGATTCTCTTCAAAAGTGGAGAATCAGATATGAATGCCCATCATGATTGCTTTTCTGTAACCTCTTCTTAACCCAAGCATGTCAAACTGGTGGGGGTTTTTTACTGCATCCTCAGTCTTTAATGTTAAGTAAGTATTTGTGCCCAAAGGAAATGGGTTAAATGAAGCTAGACATCATTGAACCTGAAAAAAGGACATTGCAGCATGTCAGAGCAGAGTGTCTTCGAATGTACAGCCCTATAGAATAGGTGAATCTTGCAAGAAATGCTGCTTTTTTAATTAATTTAAAGCCAATTGGATCAATATATTTTTCTGACTTTTAATATAAGCTGGAGTTGAGTTATAATCATTATATAATATGATGCCTCCATTAGAACATGTTGATCTTAAAAACAAAATGTAAACCCTTTATTTTTTTTTCTCTTAGTGTTAAAAAGGCACTTTCAAAGTTGCTATGTGAATGTCAATCAATGTGTTTTACCTCTTTTATAACAATAAATGTGCTGTAACCAAAAAACTAATTTGTCTTGCACTGTGCTAGATAGCGCTGAGTGGGGCTTTAATGTTATGTACCTAAGCTCTTGCAGATGGAGTAATGTGCTGTCAATCTAAGGACTGTGGGAGGAGCAAAAAGTGACTATTCACTGGCACAGTTATCAATATTACAGAAGTTGCAAGCGACACAATGCTCAATAATTTTACTGCACGAGGTAGAATGTTGCCAACCTATCAAAGGAAGTGATATTCCATGATTCCACTGATAGGGTCAATGGGAATGAGTTCCCAGTGAGAATGGTTCCAAAGGGTACCATTCTCACTGGCATAATTAGCCTATACCCCATATGTGATTTTATAACTTGTCCATGGTCCTACCTTCATATACAGTATACATAAAATATGTGGAATGGGTGGTCACAAATGCGGGAATTTCTCAATGGAAGAATATCATTTTTTGTGTGTGCTTAAAGCAGGATAAACTCAAGTAGGACATCAACGGAATCTCATTGTGTACCAAAACACAGTCTTCTCGTCCAAGTTGGATGCATTTCTCCCATTGGGAAGCATTGTCCTTACTGTTGCTCTTTTCTCTTTGCACAATGCACTTGGCTTCATACAGTGGCACGCTTTCTGTGGTGAGGTGACCTCGTTGCTGTGATTTATGGCTTGGTCATGTCAGTGGCGGTCCTGTCACTAAAATGGTTTATGCGTGTTTTGCATTAAGATAAGGTGAGACTCAATGTTAGTGCATGCCAGCTGAGTCTAGTTAATAAAACCAGGCATATAAAGGATGAAATATGTACAAAGTAATTAGCAAGGGCTGCAATAAACTATAAATCTCTTTTTTTTCTTTTATGATAAGCCAGCTCTCTTATGACATGCTGGTGGCACACGTAGCGGCATTAAACAAGACATATATAAAATTTGGCATTGGCATCAAATTACGTTGGGCTGAAAAATGTATAAAAGGTCTATGAGGAATAGAGCGGGGGAGTGTAGTCATAATAATAAAAATTATGAAATATGGTAACTGCTGTAATTTGTTAAATTTAATTAAAGAGTGACTTAAGTTAGACCTATACTTCCTGTAGGTGCTAAACTGGGGGCCAGAGTACAAAACAGGCATTGAGGTGCCTACCCAATTATATAAAGCTCATTCTCATGCCCCTGTAGGGTCGAATGCTCATTGAGCCTAGGGGCTTCCTCCCCACCAGACACCCAACCCTATGAAGCTGCACCTCTTGGTATATCGTGCTGTTGCCACCTCGCTCATGTCATCACAAACAATGCAGATGTTGTATATGAGGAATGCAGAACCAGTGGTTGTATATGATGATGTTGAGGACACACCCACATTCCCAGACTGGGGCAGGGGCAGGGGCAGTGAAGAGTAGAGAACTGGCCAGGAATAAGTTAAGTATACCTCTGTTAGAGCCCCCTAGACTAAATGAGCATTTGACCCCCCCTGGGTAGGGTAAGCTGCAGAGTGGCATTTGAGTGTCAAGTTCTGGAACACTCCTGGCACCTGAAGAACTGAGGTAATATCAAGCAGAGTGGTCTCTCCCCAGTACCAGTGTTAGAGCGTGTGATACCCACTTTATTGGCCACCCCCACTTTTTTGTCCATGTTTTTATGGGCAGTGCTCTATTTGTGCTGCATTTCTCTACTTGTTCCCTCCCTTCCTCATGTTGGCAACTATGAATGTCACGAAAAGCAGTTCTTGGAAGAGTGAAGCATCCTGGGAAAAAGTATATCTTCAGTCTGGTGCAGGCCTCTCCCCGAATGGTAACTTTGATCAGTATAGTGTGCTGGTGTGCTCACAAGTCACAAGTAGGGATGTGTGTGGGCTTGGTGTTAAATGAGTTCTCCTGGCCCGCGCAATACTGCCAGTGATACTTCACCTTCCCAGCTCAATCATCTGTGGCCAGGGCATTCCCTACTCCGCTGTTACGTGTAGCTGCAGGGCGGTGAATTCCCTGGCTGCAGCTAATTGGCCTGGGAGGGTGATGTGTCAGTGACAATTTTGCGTGGGCTTGGGTGAGCTTGGTTCACACCAAGCCTATATATCCCTAGATACAAGATAAGAAGTGTAAGGCTAATATAATAGATATTTATATTGGCTGATCAGAGGGTAAGAAGTAGCAAGGGGACTGCACTGTTTTTATATTTTTCCACCAACTCCTCATCAATGAGATACTTGTGTAGGCATCTTTACCCTATAAAAAAATACCTTGTTCTTCAAAGTTTACTTTCAGCACTGAGCGCAACATAAAATATCTGTGCCAGCTACAAAGTAAAAGTACCCCCTTAAAATCTCTGACCTCGTTTGGGAGTGACAGGCCCAATAACGCAGACATATTAATTTAATTAACTATTGCTCAACTTTCTTTTAAATTCCTCCCATTAAAGCGTACTCCGCAGCGAATCGCAGCACTAAATCCAAACATCTTCCTGTGCAGTTTTAGGCATTAGTCTGTGCTACTGCACAGTAAGCAGGTAATAAATGTTCGCAGCCTCTTAAATATTCATGAGCGGCAGACTGTAAATTGGGCTTTTCAAACAATTTTGTCTAATTTTAATAGCTTGTTTTTCTGAAACAAAGCTGCCAAAGGCGCGGCAAGACATAACTCCTGTGGCCGTCGTTTAAACTGCTACTCAAGTCAAAAAAAGAACAACCTGTTTTCTGAGTCGTCTTAATGACATCTGCCTGTCCGTAACATCTTTCTCTGCAGTTAATCCTTGCTTCTGTGTGAAGCATTCGGTCCAAATGTAATCATCCTGAGCTCCTGAGCTAGGCTGTAGCCGGCCAAGCTGTTCAGGCTCCACTACTCACACTGCCTAGTCTAAAACAAATATTGCCCCCAGGGTGTGCTGTGTACAATTGAGTCTTGTAGAGATGAGAGGGGGCTTGGTGCAAATCTAGATCCTGTAGATATCCCACCACACGAATGACCAGTATACCCCTTTGTAGGATAAGTGCTGAAGATAGTGCCGCCTAAATCCAAAAAGTAAAGTATGTCACCAGCACCCCAAGGATCTATCTCCATAACGGCTTTATTGACCATAAGCACTTTTTCAAGCAAAACATTAGCAACATTTTTGGGGTGCTCAGGGTCCCTTAATCTGACTTTTTTGACACAGATCCTTGGTGAGCTGGCAACATACTTTACCTTTTGGTGCAAACCCAGTTCGCCTGAGTTTGTCCAAGCCCTCTCAAAACTTTGAGCCCTTTTCCTAGGTCATTCAGTTGCAGTAGGTGCCCCGCAGATATACATCAAAAGGCTTGGGTAATGCCCCTGCCACAACTGCTGCAACTGATTGGGTCGGGGGAACAGGGCAGGGAAGGGCGGAGGGGGCAGGGTGTCGGTCATAGTTTTGCATGGGCTTCAGAAAACTCAGGAACACTGAGTTTGCACTACGCCCCCTGCACATCATTAGTCCTGAGAAGGAAAAGCAGAACGGATCTACAGACTGACACATTTTTGGGCTGGTACACTTGGGCTTTAACTTGTATTAGATCAATGTGTATGGCAAGCCTTTGCAAAGCAATTACAAAGCTTTCAGCTTGCTTTAAACAACTTTCTTGAACGCACCCTTCAGCTCAAGTTTGGGGATACCAAATGCAGTTTATAACAGGAGTGTTGTCTATCACTGTAGACAAGGTACTAGCCAGTTTCATCAAGCTTTGGCACTGCTTGACACTTGTTAAAATCCTGCCAAAGCCTTCTAGCAGCTTAAAAGTGATATCCAGCAATGTCATTCTCATCTGTCTTTAAAGTATATGTCAGGAAAAAAAAAAAACATATGCAGTACATCTCTCAATACATGCCCATTTACCCAAGTGTTATCCCTTTAAAGGCTCTGCAAGTACAAAATAATACCTGTTGATCTGCCAAAAATGCACTCAGCTCCTAATTTCCTGTTGTAGGCTGACAACATACAGGTATGAAATTGCAAGAAATGGCATCAACCTTTGTATCTGCAAAATAGAGAGTTATTTTTGTCTAATCCAAGAACTGGGGGGGTGGGGGCTGATAAGACTCCCTGAGATAATAAAGGCTGACACAGGACAGCTCTGACAAGATCAACAGGTTTCTTTTTTTTCCACACATATTGCATAGATATTAAAATGCTTTTTTATGGTGTATTTAACAGAGCAAAATGAGCAAAATAAGAGAAGTTCAGTATTAGAGTTGACTTCCCAAAACTGCAAGTGAAGGTTGCTTTAAGTGCTGATTCACTATAGCACTATAGCACGGAATCACACAGTCCAACTAGCATGCGGTATCACATGCTAGGTGCATTACGTTCCTAATTTATGTGAATGGCACCCCAATGCACCTTTTGGCGCTACCGCAATACTGTGCATTGCAGTGTGGTGGGAAAAAGTAGTGCATGCAGTTTTTTTTTACCACACTGTAAAGCATGGGAGGTGCGTTGGGGTGCCATTAAAATGGGTGGCAACGGACCTAGCGATTGGTACCGCACACTAGGCTTATCTGTGAACCCACCCCAAAAAGCATCAAGAAAGCTGCTTGAAGATCACTGAAAGATTTAACATTTATTTGTAACAGTTTGCTGTATACATTGCTGTTAAACTTTCTAAAGCCTGTATGTCACCATATGATCTAATAGCACAATCCAGACTGCTTGCAGTGTCTCTAAGCTTAGCTGCCTTTACCAAGAAGGTTCAGTTAAGTCCTCTACACCAGAGAATGTGTCCCAATGTTCTACGCTTAACCTTTCCTCAGTATTAGTTGCTAAGCACACTTGCCCCTTGTCAGTAACCCGGCAAACATTTGGTGAGAACCAGCTGGATCTCTCAAAACATGGCCCCAACTACCAGTTGCCTGGTGATTGAGTCTTAACTTCAGAGGCAGTCCCCGCCAGTGGGTGTCATTCCACCTTCCTTTTTCTGTGTTTTGAACTTCTCTACCAAAGGAGCTAGCAGCCCTATGGTAACAGACAACTTCCTTATGTCACTTTCAGACAGTCATTCCCACGCTGTGGTGTGCTAATGCCAAGCCCAATGACTAAGTCCCACCTTGAAGCCCTAACTCAAATCACAAGGCAAAAGACATGAAATGCCCTCCAAGTACGTGTTGATCACATCCCCCGACAAAATGGACCTGTTGCCCCTTTATGGATGGACATGTGGGGCAATGGATAGGTGAATACATTTTTAATTGTGTCAAACACATCAGTAAAAAGAAGCTCATGGGACTTCATTCCAGAAGATACAGTATATAAAAATATATCCAGTTTTTTTCAAGGCCTCCAATGATGACATTTAAAGGGAAGGGCCACAAATCAAAAATCCAGAAGGTTCTGGTTGAAGCAGCCATGCGGTGACCAGTTCTGGACTTGAATACATTCAACTTCACTGTAACATATTAGAAATACAGATGAGTAATTGAATCATGCTTCCAAAATACTTAGAGCCTCTTAGTGCCACCTGTACTATTCATTAAACAGGAAGATTAGTAGACATCTTAACTGCTTCCAAAACAAAGAAAAATCATGAGGTTTTGTATTTTGGCCAAAGTTGTGGAACGTTTTCATTCATGCCAAGGTTCCCTATGTTTGGTATTTGGTCCTTCACTTACTTTTTCAAAGGTTCCTTTCAACTGCTCTGAAGCTAGCATGCACCACACGAGACAGAGACTGGATGCTTTTGACCATCTTCTTCCTGGGCTGAGATCACAAATGTCTGACAAAGGTCAGCCCCTAGGATTGAGGACCCGCTCCAGAGATGGGCCATCCTCTGTGACAAGCGGATGCCATGGCAGAGCAGTGCATATGTGTACAGATCAGCTCATGCTGCGGCCTCTATTCTTGTGACCTGATACAAAGTTACAATGTTGCTGTCTGATCACTGGAGGAGGAGACTGAGGAAATTCTTCTCCTGCCTGCAGAACACTGATGACCTCATCTCAGCCTAGGCAAAGTCGCTTAATGGAGCTCAATAACAGCTTTTTAATAGTAACAAGGGTTTTTGAAAAATTATATTGTTGCTGTGCATTGTGACAGGTAGACATTTTTCAGACACATTAAGTTAATGAAGGGTCCACTATAATATTTATTTTGTATTACCAATAAGAAAAAAAAATGTAAAACTTCTGTTTCTAAATCTGTAAGCTTTCAAAAAATACAATTCCACTTTATCATATACAAAAGTATACAGTATGCTACCTTTAGATGACTGTCGCGTTCTTTTCCTGATTTATAGGGATAATTCTAGCACATCATCCCATCCTTCTCTATAACCTGAGATAGAAATGAAGTAAAGCTGCCAGTCATAATTATAGCACAGGTCTGCAACATATCTCACTGTCCCCAGTAATATGATCATTGTAAGAGCACCTTTCACTTAGATATAATTATTTGTCTGTGTCGGCAATATCCTGGTCGGCCTTGGGCAATCAAAAGTGACTGCGCTCTGATTAATTTGCCTGGGGGGCCTGCAGTGGAAATTCCTTGAGTAACTTGACTTTCCTTAGCGCAGTTCCTTGGTCGGCATTCAATTTTTTTCACTTTGCTTTGTTGACAAGCAGGCCCAGGCATGGCAAGATAAAGGCCAACCAACTCAATTTGTCTTCGGCCTGCATCCTTGTCACGGTGGAATGATAAATGCCGTCTAATAAATCATGTCAGGGACATACAGGGCTGTGACACCCCCTGTTCCTAGCTCAAAAATAAACCGGTGACCCGGCGACAGGAGCCAGAGGTAATGAGAGCATTGCTTCAGCATCAACATGTCTCTATCATAAACAATGTTATGTTACTCCTGAACATACTAAAACGAATATGCCTCATTCTCTAAAGGGGAATATGCAGTTTTTTAACATACGGAGAAACTAGCAAATGTGTGCAAATTCTGGGCACAGGCGAATGCATTGAGGTTTGATTTACTAAGGGTTTGGCAAATTCATACAAAAATTTGCAAATTGCACTGTGAACCCAAATAAAGTCAAGAGGAGGTGAATTTTATTGAGCAATTTAGGCCTTCTGCAAGACTGCTGGGCAAACTATTGCTAAACAGCTAGCACAGCGAATTAGGCACTATTATGTTTCATCAGTACTTCTATACTTGATGTGACTGGATTGGGTGGCCACAAGTGATGAGCAAACCGAGCAAAATGGAATTTGCTGAACGTTTGCTGAACAATTGGCAAAATTTTCAAACCCGGAATTTAGCACCTGAACCCCACTAAAAGGCTATGGAAGGCAAATTGTGATTTTGTTTTTCTGGCCTTTTTCCAAGGTTGATTTGCAAGCTTTGGGTAACAAGGGGGGAAGGCCCTGGAGGACATGTACCAAAGCTGGGTCTTTAGTTAATGCTTGAAGGGAAACTAAAAACATGCTTGGGGAATGTCTTAAACCTGCATGTGAAGTGGCACATCTGTAAGATGTACTCCAGCAAAAGTGATATTCTAAAATGTATATACATTATATTGTA
>NW_017306553.1:221722-229360 GCF_000935625.1 Nanorana parkeri
AACTATGTATAATGAAGAACAGTGTAGATATAATACAGTAGGGTGATTACAATGTAGACCGGTGTATATCTCTTACAGGAAGATGTATATGGCCCTGAAGATAAACAGCATTAGTCACCCAGGAAGACTGAGGACATATTGTGAGTGCACAGTGTAATCTGGAAAAGGAAAGCATAAAATGTAGCAAAAATAATAAATAAATAAAAGTTTAAAAGATTCCCCTAATGAGGAAGGGGCTAAGATGGGCTTAAGGACAATTTTTCTTATTTTATACCGCTATCTACCTAAAACAGCTCTCAATTGTCCCTTTAATTTGCTGCTGATCTCAGTTTTAACCCCTCTAGGTTATGCTCTAAAATGTTCAAATATCTAGTGACCGGATTAAATATGTGCAGCATTTCAACTTGATTGTGATTTCAATAAAGCAGCCATTGACTGACTGACAAGCGATAACTCCCACTTGGTCTTGTTTCAAATGTAAATATCCAGATAGAATCTTGAGGCTTGAACAAAGTCCAATCTGGCTGCATTATATTTGCATTATTCATTGAGTGCCAATGCTGAGCAGATAAGACGGATTCATTTCAAGCAGTCTTATTGAATGTTTTTGAAATGGGATTTTTATTTGTTCACCTTTCCCCTGGAACCAACATTTTGACAATGCAGTCTTATATTATTATCTTACTATTGACTATACGCTGGAAAGTACAGCTGTCAGGAAATGGTGGCGTTAAGGCAAAAATGCAGTTTCATTAAGAGAAAGAAAATACTCCAAATCAGTTACTGTATATAGCGCTACATAGAGAATTTTGGCAAATGCCATGGGATACTCGTATCTGCTTCTGTTCTGTTAATGCTGAGGCAAGCTATTCCAGCAACCACCACAAACTCTTTCCTTAGCGTAAGAGCCCGCCTCTTAGGACCATGTGATCAGATCCAGTGTTGTAACGGGAAAAATATTGTGAACAGAAAAAGCCGCACACCAATATCCACCATAGGTAAACTTATTCCATAGTGATTACAGCATGCAGGAACTCCCTGCCCAATCACTAACCACGCTGACGTGTTTCACCTTTACAGGTTTAATCCCATACCCTCATCATGTGGTACCCATCCTCACATCATGTGGTTCCCATAATCAAACCATGTGGTTCCCATAATCAAACCATGTGGTTCTCATACTCATATCACGCAGCTTCCACACCCACATCATGTGATTCCCATACTTACCTCATGTAGTTCCCATCATGTTGCTACTTTGGTGAAATGCATTGGAGTCAATGGGAAAGGTGATTTTAAGGGGGAAAGGGTTCTTGGTGGTTTCCATCCTCACATCATGTGGTTCCCATATTCACATCATGTGGTTCCCATATTCACATCATGTGGTTCCCATATTCACATCATGTGGTTCCCATATTCACATCATGTGGTTCCCATATTCACATCATGTGTTTCCCATACTTACATCATGTGTTTCCCATACCCACATCATGTGGTCCCCATCCTCACATCATGTTTCCCATCCTCACATCATGTGTTTCCTATACTCACATCATGTGGTCCCCATTCTCACATCATGTGGTTCCCATCTTCACATCATGTGGTTCCCATCCTCACATATTCACATCATGTGGTTCCCATATTCACATCATGTGGTTCCCATATTCACATCATGTGGTTCCCATATTCACATCATGTGTTTCCCATACTTACATCATGTGTTTCCCATACCCACATCATGTGGTCCCCATCCTCACATCATGTTTCCCATCCTCACATCATGTGTTTCCTATACTCACATCATGTGGTCCCCATTCTCACATCATGTGGTTCCCATCTTCACATCATGTGGTTCCCATCCTCACATCATGTGGTTCCCATACCCACATCCTGGGGTTCCCATGATCTTATACCCACATCATGGAGTTCCCATACTCACATCATGGTGTTCCCATCCTCACATCATGTGGTTCCCATACCCACATCATGTGGTCCCCATACCCACATCATGTGGTCCCCATACCCACATCATGTGGTCCCCATACCCACATCATGTGGTCCCCATACCCACATCATGTGGTTCCCATACCTACATCATGTGGTTCCCATACCCACATCATGGGGTTCCTATTCTCACATCATGTGGTTCACATACCCTGCGTATATATTACCCTTGGATAAGAGCCCCTGCACTAAACTTAAAACTGTTAATATTTATTGTAAGGTAGAGCCAGCCTATAGCACTACCTCAATTCCCCTCCCCCTTTCAGCGATAAAGATCTCAATGATTATTTTTTTTTATGGGAGTCAGTCTCTAATGAGGCAGGATTATGCAGAAACGGCATATTATAATAGAAATCTCCTTTGCTATCTCCAAAGGATTTAACCTTTTCGAAGATGTATTCAGGTCAGTGTTGCTACAGGAAATTCTGCGATATTAACCAGAGGCTGTGTAATATATGTTAAGCTAAATAAGACCCGCTGAAAGACAAATTTGCTATCATTATTCTGTCCCAGGCTCCTGTGATATTGGTGTTATGTAGGGATTGTACATGTTCAGCGCAGGGCAGTGCTGTATTAACCCCTTGAACTGAAACACTGTTCTACATCACAGATGAAAACACGTTCATATTTGCTTCCCGTTTCCATCTAAGCCATATTCAGATACACACCTCATTGAGTAGCTACCATTCCATAGCTGGTATATTGATAATTTTTTTTTAATTATTTGGGATGGGGAGGGTGACTGCATCCTCCTAGAAGGTGCCTGGAGCTGCTCTGTGAATGACAGGTAGTTATTAAACTCTTAGGCTCATGCCAGACTAATGATCCTATAACTTGTAGCAATTTGCCAGCAATACTTTTAGATGCAGTTTAGCAGCAGTTTTGTTTTCAACAACAGGAATGTAATTTCAAATTAAATAATGTAATACCGCATTATGGTCACTAGATGGAGCTGAGGAGCATAGAAAATGAATTCTTATTTCCTATGATCCTCAGCTCCATCTAGTGGCCATAATGCAGTATTACAGGATAACTTTACAAATTACATTCAACTTGTATAGAAAATGTACTAAGAACATTCTTTTTTGCATCTATTCACACAGAACGGACCTTCACAGATATTTACAGGACGAAAGACTTTTATGAATAGATTTTATGAATAGATTTATAAGAGAGCAAAGCAACTAGGAATGGGTGAAATTGAGTTTTCGTTTCCACAAAATGTTGGCAAAAATAGGAAGATTTGGCAAAATGTTGCTATTTTGGTGAAATGCATTGGAGTCTATGGGAAAGGTGATGCGGGGAAGGCTCTTGATGGTTACAGAAGCTCTTTTTATCTATCCTGGAACTTTGTCCTTGTGCCATAAAACTTTCCCACCAAAAACCTCCTTATTCTTTTTTTTTTTTACAAAATTAAAAAAATAGCACATTCATCATTATACAAATTTAAATATATCGATTAGCTCAACAAGCAAAATTAAACATTTCTGCATTACATTCGGGAGCTTTACACCCAACAGTTAAGTCCCCCATTCAGGAGAGCTATAACCATTAAGCAATCCAGGGGAATTCATCTTCAAAACTTCTTAATATTGGAGGTAAACGGTAAGGCTTGGTTCACACCTGGGTGTTTTACAGCACGTTCCTACGCGCTGTAAAACGCTCAACATGTGAAAACCAATGATTGCCTACGGGCATGGTTGCCACCTGCACGTTTTACAGCGCTGCAAAACGCCCTACGCCCAAAGAAGTACAGGAACTTCTTTGGGGTGTATTTGCCGCGCGTATCCATTAGGATACAGCCGGATAGCCCTCGGAAACGCAAACGTTCCTCCAGCGCTGACTGGAGGAACGGATGTGGGAGTGGGCGGGTACAGCTGGCTCTGCCTTTAGATAGGTAGAGCTCGCTGTCGTATCGGCAGTAATATCGGGATCCGTCCCGGCTGTGGCGGTCTCAGTATACCGCGAGCTATAGCTCGCGATATACTGAGCTTTGGGTCACGGAAGGACGCTAGTATATGTACTCCCATGACCCTTAAGAGAACTATGGGAAAAACACCCCTTAGTTCCCTTTTAACTACAGAATTTAGTGTCACTTTAATGTTCACTTCATATTCAAAATCCTGCCACCTTGAACCTTCGTCACACCCTTCATGTATTTAAAGGTTTCATTCATGTGCCCCCTTTCCCTTCTTTCCTGCAGACTGTACATATCACATTCCTGCAGTCTCTCCAGATATGTTTTATCCCTCAGACCTTTCACCAGGTGTGTTGCCCGTCTCTGGAGTAGTTCTATCTACATAGCACGGCACAGCTTTCAGTGAATATAAAAGTACCGAAGCCTTACAAAAAAGGTGAAAAAAAAATACAGTAATTACAGACGATTCATTATTTAGAGTCCTCTGTCACCTGTAAATATTTAGCCGAAGTTTTGTCACAGGAAGATAACAGGATAACGATCACCGAGCTGAAGTAAAAATTACATGTTGCTCTTAGCCACAGGTTAAAAATGTTATTTTTGAAAGTATACGGTAGCGAAAAGAAAGCATTGAAAGAGAACTGCCTGACAATCAAGTGTGGCTTTTATAACACCGGCATTTTTGCCTTCCCAACATACATGGCATTGGTTATCATCACTGATAATCACTGAGCATTATTTTGTTTAAACCCCAACCATCTATAGAGAGGTTTTATTTTCCAACACAAACAGTTGATAGGGCTTCAAGTGAACCAACCATGATTCTGCTTAAGCAATTTGAAAAATTCACTATCTATCGTGTAACATGTCATTTTCTAAAGCACTCGGTATAAACCATCGGCATTTCTTTTAATAAAAATATTTAACTTCACCTTATTTTTTATCCTTTTTTTATCCCAGAGCTGCTCATCTCCTGCAGTCACTTACATGCACTCCATATCACTACAGTCACTACATGCACTCCACAGATGGCCAATTGGTATTTTTTAGGGTTGGTTTTCCGATGTTGGCAACAAAGAACCATGCCTGCGTAATGTGGGTTAAAACCGCCATTTATAGTCTGTTAAAATTTGTCAGGGTGAGGATGAAGGAATTGGGATATGGGGGTAGAGAGTTATCACTCTGTAACAGGAGGTGACTGACAAAGAACCTTCATGGCAGGAATAACTGGTATCATTTTAACCAAAGCAGCAGCTTTAAAAATGACCTCTGAAAATACATTACCATGTTAAAGCCTGTATGAGATTTAAAGGGTAAGTTTGCTTTCTCCCAATAGGTAAGAAAATTAACTTACTGACACCACCCCACCAGCTCTCCTGGCCCTTGCTGCATATAACTGTGTAATGCCCCTGCCACCCCTCTCCACTAGCCGATGAGGAGCCATTATGTTGTGAGCCTAATGATCTAAAATGGCGAGCGCTTATTGGTCAGCACCATCACATGACCATGCTGACCAATGAGAAGCGCTTCTTATTTACGAAACCTGGTCCCTGGCGCTGAAGTGCATCCTATTGGTGAGCATGTGACAATGTTAACCAATGAGCACTTACCATTTGTGAGAATTATGCTCATTACTTACTGCAGGGTTGTGAAGTGTGGTGTACACTGGCTTGAGGAGGGCTGACGGGGGTCATACTGGTATCTGCAACAGGGGCCAGGAGAGGTGGTGGGGCAAGCCAGTATGTTCATTTTCTTACATTTTGTGAGAAAGTGAACATACTCTTTAAGTGATTGAAAATCACGTAAAGAGTGATTTGCAATCAATACTTTCATAAGCAAGAGTGAGACTTCTCTTTGCCCTGTTACGTTATGCAGCTTTGCTTGGGTTGGCTATAGATCCGTCCCACCATGGGTCAGTGGTTCTCCAGGGTGAACGACATCAGAGAATTGGACAACCTCACCTCCAGCCCAAAGGATACATCTTAATAACGCAAGCTGGCTTGGTTTTACTGTAATGTTGTTGTTTTTTTTATTATTTCACAAAGTATCCAAATATTTGTAACCCCACCCCCTGCATAGGAGTATGTATTATCCTATTTATCTCTCTCTTTTTTCCTCCTCCTATAACTCTACTTCTTCTTCCTGACTTCCTTCACTTCAGTCCCCTGAATCCGTTCTTTCCCCTACAACCCACCAATTTGGACACAGGGGAGGTCCCCCTGGATATCCTCCTACTCCACTCCAGTCCTTCACCTCCTTGGTTACATAGTTACATAGTTAGTCAGGTTGAAAAAAGACACATGTCCATCGAGTTATTAGACCCCTTTTGTTGTCTATCTCTTGTTTTATATATGTTGGGAAATACTCCACAGATATTAATCACACATTACATGGTTATATGATTTCAAGGTATAGTAAGTAGGGATGAGCTTAGGTTCAGATCGGGTTTGGTCCAAACCTGACCTCATCCCTAACAAGTAGATGGTGCTTGAGATGTCCCAATTGATATGATGTTAGGGGTCCTTTTTATGCCCATATTCTGCGTTCTATAAATGATTGTACAATCTTCTGTAAACTGTACTGGTGGCCTTTTCCCTACATAGTCCCAGGATTGTGTTGTTGTTTTCAATTTGAGATGGGTTAGCTTTGCACCTTTAAACGTGTTGCTTTTGTAGTCTATCCTTACACATGCTACCTTAGTTTTTTTCCCCCTGGGTAAATAGGGCTTTCATTTTTAAAGTAGATTAGATACAAACTGTATATTTTTAGAGGCTTTAATTAGGAAAAAAAGTAGTTAGAATTAGAAAAAAAATAATCATTTTCCTGCTATTATTCCCAAGGAAACTTTTATGCAGTTCGTATAGCAACAGACTTACATTAGAAGCTGCTGCAGCCGGGCGCCTTTTAAAACGGCATTGAGACAAATAATTGTAATTGCAGCACTGTAATAAAAAGGCCATTGGGACTCAAATAGCTAAAGAATGCCAGTCCGTTAACATCAGTATATCATATATCAAGCTGTGACTGTTTCTACTCTGTTGAGATAAATACCTACAATGAAAGTTACAAATAATTTCCATCTGGTTGAGAGGAAACTTCATTCAAAGTGTTTCCATAAGAAGCAGTTGAATTAAACTGGACTATGGGTCTGATTTACTAAAGCGTATGTGTGTAACCTGGTGTATTGATAGTGGTTGGTCAAGTAAGGCTGGCTTCACAACTTTGCACTATACATGTGTTCTTTTTAAACAGCACTCCAATGCACAAAATGGTACCCCAGTGTACCAAACCAGCACCAAAATGAATGAGCTGCTCTAATGCAATGTTAAAGGATGGAGCGCAGTATATTAAACTGTGTTTGTCTCAATGCACCCCAGTAATATATAGATGTTTTGCTGCACTCCTTACTGGTATAGGATGTTCCTTGAAATCCTGGTGGGTGTTCGTAGTGACCACGGATGGCGCCGTGAAGATATACAAGTTTTCAAAAGGATGTCACCAGCAAAAGTGAAATCAACATAAGTCCATTTTTTCAGGGCCGCCCAGGGTCCCCTTCATCAGGTGCAGAATGATGATGCATCCAAGTGCACCACAAGGTATGAATCCAATCTAAATCATATTCTCCTTTAGGGTAACTTCACGTTCCCAAGTAATTTGGTAAAAATGGAATTACCCACTCAAATAACCCCCCCTCACCCTCCCACCCAGCCCACCAC
>NW_017306553.1:230508-256190 GCF_000935625.1 Nanorana parkeri
ATTTGAGCAGGTAATGCCATTCTCCTACATTACTTCAATAATTTCTATGTGCTCATGATGTGCATGGACACACAGGCTCCAGCCTATTTACTAATGAGTGTTATTTGCTAGGAAGTGTGCACTAAAGAGGTGAAAGTTTGAGCAAATTGGACCATGAGCATCAAGGTGGCTCTCCTAGGTCCTCCTATAATACATACCAGGAGACTCTGCCACATCTCAGCAAGTGTCTCTCCATGCCCTCCTGAGGAAGTGGCAAGGTAGAGGCATGAAATGCGTTGAGACGATGTTTGTTATGCCAGTCTATCATCCAATAAATACCTACTAATTGAAGAACCACCTAGATGCTATCGCTGACATTTGGGGTATCGTATCCTGCCTGCCACAACATGCATGATATTTGACCATCTCCTTTGCATGTCAATAGTCTCTGACCCTCTTTTGTAGCATATTATCAGTCTCTGACAGTTTTCTATAGGATTAATATTCACTGGGTATCATGTGTGGCCCTTTGGCTATGTCAGGGTCCACACTCGAGGCCCCCTATACCAAGTAAGGTGACTACCACTGCTTTAAAAGCATAGTTCTACATTAAGCCACAATCCCAACTTTATCATCTTGGAATAACTGCGGCTGAATAACACACACTATTAACCTATTCATAGAAAATAATGTTTTATGTATGGAAGCCATAATGTCAGTGCTGGGGTTTTATATTTTCTGCTGCCTCCTAATTAACTGTTATTGTTTGGTTTGCAGCACCGCCATTACTGCGATTATTAAATGGCGCAGCAATAATTACACGCGGAACGTTATTATATTTTCTTTAGGGAGAAGAAGAATGTCATTTAGGGCTCATTAAATAATAGAGGGGATCGGTTTATGTCACCAGATGTGGCGGTCTGTCCCATAAGCTCAGCGGTGTGATCCTAGCCTGCTATGTGAGGGCACGGTACAGAATTAGGAAGCAGATGAGACTCTGATATGTCATTACAGCCAAAACTTTTTATTTCGTTTTCAATAGAGCCTTAAATAGATACTTTCCTGGTTTAGGCTCCTCTTCCGTTTAACCCTTTCACTGCCAATGTGTTTATTGCACACGTTATAATCCATCTATATAAGACCCCTAGTGGCACCTTTCCACTGCAAAGAAGCTATTCAAGGGCAGATTGTGCTTCAATAGCTTCGTCCCCGTCTTCTCTAGCCAGGGAATGACAGCTGAGGGATCGGAAGTGATGCAATACGCTTCTGGGCCCATTCACCGGAGAGGAGATTGGCCAACGGATGGCCACCAGGAGTCAGTTTAGAGGGGGCAGCTGTCAGCGACTTATGGCATATGCCACTGGCAGCAAAAGGGTTAAAGTGGAAATATATACTGAGACCGCTGTCGAGATCCACCCAGCTACGTGATTGACAGCTGGCTCTGCCTATCTAGATGCAGAGCCAGCAGTATCCGCCCCCTCCCCCGTCCGTTCCTCCACTCAGCGCTGGAGGATCGGAGAGGGGAGAAATCCCTGCAGGGAGCCGTGACTGGCAGTCACCGCTCTCTGCAGGGAGATGATCGAGAAGTGAGCAAGCGACGGTATGTGTTCCCTCATTTCACGATCTATTGAGCCGACCTGTGACAGTTTAATTGTCACACGTTGGCTCGAACTATGAGGATGAGTGATATTCACTCACCTCATAGTTCTCCTTTAACCGCTTTTGCTGCCAACAATGTTTGTCGTAAGGCATTGGCAGCGTGCCCCTTTAAACAGACCTCCGGCGGCTTTAAACTCTGTTTAGCTGTGTAAAGCTCACAGTCGGTTTTACACTGAAAGCGATTCTGGTGGCTGAACTGCCGCCAGATCGCTTCCAAGGGCCATTGAAGCATGCCCCCATGTCCAAAACCCCACCCCTTTCCTTCCTGGGCTTCTCTGCCTTTCTTGTGGGCCTGGGATCAGCATCACCAGTGTCAGCAAGTAGAGGGGAGAAAGATCGGTGAACATCCATTTGCCAATTTCCTTCCTGCTGAATAGAAGTTCCCTGATTGCATCACTTCCGGTTCCTTAGCTGTCATTACCCTGCTACAGAAGCCATTGAAGAAGCTATTCAAGTATGATCTGGACTTAAATAGCTTCTTTGAAGTGGAAAGTTGACACTAAGGATCTAATAGACCCCTAAGGTCACTTAAAGAGAACCTGTCACCACTAATATCCTATCATATAGGGAGCTTGTGAGTTCTCCTATGTGATAGCATTGAAGTAAAGAGGCAACTAAAGAAAGCAGCGAGAAAGTTGAAGGAAGGTAAATTGTGCAGCCGCTGCTGGCTGGGGCTGTACCATATGGTAGTAATGCCTATATCACAAGACTGCCTGCACAGAATCACAAATGAAACAGTTAACGCATATTTATTTCAGCTGTATTTTTAGCCGCTTTCCTGGACTCCAGCCTCAAATAACCTCAGGTGTGATCCAACCCGCTATTTACGCTTCAATGTCTACCATCACCTTTAATTCCTAAATACTTGCCATTGTCTCTTTCAACTGACCAGTTGACAAACAGAACACGTCGGGGTGATAACCTGCACATCTTGAATATCAATCAAATTACTTGAGGTTGGCTTGATGAGATGATTATCCAGTTCAAGCAAAAAAACAAAAAAAAACAAAGGGAGGCAAAGTTGAATTCATGACCATTAATCTGAATATCAGCTCTGCTGTGTAATTGGAAAATTGTGAGAACGATTAAGGATAATGCCGGAGAATACTCATATGCGGGTTCACACTGCAGATAATCGCTGCACTCCATTGGAATGTCTATAAATATAGCTTAAAGGGGAATCGCTAAACACAGGACTCAGCAATAAATTAGCAAACTGGAAAACTGTTTACCCGGGAACGTGATCTCATCCATCAATATCAATCTATGGTATAGTGTAACCACACACGTGAATGCTGTTGCCTTCATCCAGTATTTTATAAAGTTTTCACCCAGAAAGGAAACTAACTACACAGTTGAAGTTCATATTTGGAAGCAGTTTTAGCTTTGCAAAGCATTTATTATATTTCCCAGCCAGTCCTGAGATTTACATAGCTCAGTCAGGCCGCAGACTTGCCTTGTTTTTACTGCCATTAAGCAATAGAGCTTGGTCACCTTCCTGCCCCAGCCTGTGATTGGACTTTCAAAGAGCAGCAGCAGACTTATGCAGTCATCACTTTTCTCTTTCATGTATGGGGATTATAGATGATTGATATCAAGGTAGAATCAGGTATTATATTAGTTAACATATATTTAAAGGAGAACTCTGGGCACATAGAAAACTTACCCTTGCAGTGGGGGGTAGCCCCACTGCAAGGGTAAGTTTTTGATGTACCCATGTTGTGCTCAGAGCTGGATTTACTCTCTCTGCTGTCCCAAGACCAGGTTCCTCAATGCGCCCCCCCACCCAACCAACCCCCCCCCCCATGGAAAATGGGAGACCTGATGGCTGCATACAAGTGATCTCGGCGAAATCACTGAGATCACTTGTACAAAACAAGCGGCGTCTTTCCCATTGTACATTTAGCTCTGCTTGTCCATAGCAGGACTAAATGTAGAAAACTACCTGCCCGGCAGCCGGAACTGCATGTCCCGGGCATCGGGAGATAGGAATTCAACACCCCTGCTGTCCCTCTACTCCCTGCTGCCCCAAGGCTGGGCCTTGGTTGGCCTTGTGGGAAATCCGGCCCTGGTTGTGCTCATGTGTTAAGTGCTCATGTTGGTCTAGGAGCTGGAATAAAGCAGTTTACTTGACTGATCCCGGCTCCCTCTGGGCTGCTAGAACAGTTGGGACGGATTTACTCTCCCTGCTGCCCCAAGACCAGGTTCCTCAATGCGCCCCCTCCCCGCGGCGGCGGCAGGGGCACACTTGCAGGCTGCGTTCAAGTGATCTCAGCAACATCGCCAAGATAACTTGTACAAAACGTTCTACATTTAGCCCTGCTTGCCCTAAGCAGGGCAAAATGTAGAATAAAACATGTCCCGGGCGTCAGAATATAGGAATTCCACACACATGCTGCCCCTCTACTCCCTGCTGCCCCAAGGCCATAGACTGAGCAGAGGGGAAAAGAGGAAATGGCTGACTGCTTAGGGAGCTGGGATGAAGTAAATACAACAGCTTCATCTGAGCTCCCTAGACAAAACGAGCACTTAACCCTTGCGATGTGACTAACCCCTGCACTGCAAGTGCTCATTTTGTCTAGGGAGCCCTGATTAAACTATTTTACTTACTTGTCTAAGATTTGTATTTCCCTTCTTCTGTAAAAAAATGTTTTTTTTTATCAGACTGGAGTTCATTTTTAAGGTGACCTTTTAATTGGTCCAGGCAGGCAAACTAAAAGGGTCACTTGCTTACCCCCCTCTCCAGAAATACATGTTCATCTATGCTTGCTTCTGCACCATTCTGTTTGGCCACCGGGTCCCAGGAAAATTCCTATGTAAGCTCCAAATGGACTTGGTGTAGCTTACACAAGGACGTCTTTCCCACGTCCATATGGCAGCAGTGAGTCAATCTAAAGGCACCCTCCAGTGACCCATTGATAAGGGACAGTGAGTCAAATACTCACCCATAGCTAAAAGGGCACAAAGAAATGAGAGTATAGGCTTGTTGGGGGGTATGGGTCTTTCACTATCAGGCCACACCCTCAAGCTAATAAAGTATGGGCATTTTGCTATTAGGTCACGTGTCTGGACAAATTCAGTATAAGCCATCAAGCCACACCCACACATGAATTCAATATGAGCCTTTGGCTATCAGGCCACATTTCCAAATGAATGCAGTATGAACCATTCCCTACCAGGTCACACCACCCAAATTAATGCAGTATGAGCCATTCCCTACCAGCTCACACCACCCAAATGAATTCAGTTTGAGCCTTTCATTATCAGGTCACATGTCTAAATGGATTCAGTCTGAGCCTTTCGAAATCAGGCCACACCCCCAAATGAATGCAGTATGAGCCTTTTGCTGTAAGGCCACATTTCCAAATGAATGCAGTATGAGCCATTCCCTACCAGGTCACACCACCCAAATGAATGCAGTATGAGCCTTCTGCTATGAGGCCACACCTCCAAAGGAATGCAGCATGAGCCTTTCGCTGTTAGGCCACCCTCCCCCCCCACCCCCAAATAAATGCCATATGAACCTTTCAAACTAACCCGTTTGCTATCAGCTCACACCTCCAAACCAATGCAGAAGGAACCTTTTGCTATCAGGCCACATCTCAAATTGAATGCAGTATAAGCCTATCATTATCAGGCCACACCCCCAAACAAATGCATTATAAGCCTATTGTTATCAGGCCACACCCTCAAACAAATGCAATATGAGCTCTACATAGATCTGAAATATTTTACCATGCCAATGCCCTTTAAAGCTCCCACATCCACTGACATCCCAAATAAAATCCCTTTTTTACAGCACTTTAATCATTTCAATAATCATAAATACATTTACAGAGCTAGCGGAAGGAAAAAAAAAAGTCACAACTGAATTATCCGCTAGAATTATTATTATTTTTCCATTTGTTAATCTATTACTGACATATTAATTTGGCTCTGTCACTCGGTGACCTATATTTTGAATTGCATATCAAGCGTTGACATGTGTTCGGAGTTCAATATTACTTTGTGACATCTATCTGGAGTTACACATCCATTAGTGACATTTATTTGACTTTAAATCACAATGGAGAGTGACAGAATGAGGCCTACCGCCACCCTCCAGTCGGAGATGAAAACGTGTTGATAATAATTACAGCTTTTGTTATCTGTGCCCCTTATGAAAACATCGCTGTCTCGGTATGGAAAGATGTGACAAGGCCTCTTCTCCACCCAGAAAGGCCAAGAATAACGCAAAAGTTCAGCGGTCACCATGATGCCGCCAAGAATCAAGATGTATAAATGGAATCTGAATTCTGTGTTGTAGCAAAGTTTAATAGTAAAAGGAAAACTCAAAAGAGATTAAAAATCACTTATTAACTTAAAGTGTATGTGAACTCTCACAATGAACTTCTCTTATTGGGTCCGTTTTGGTTTAAAATACCATTGAAAGTATTTATTATAACTGTTTGATAGGTGCAAAAAGTGTCTGGCTGGAAATCTTAAGAGATTATGACTTCCTGTGCTGCTTTGTTATTAGTTACATTGTTTTGAGGACTGCAGAACCTCGTCCATCTATATTACAGAAGGGTAGGGATGGGCTCCATGTTTGAATCGAGCAAGAGTTCGACTTGAACATCCGCAGTTCGTGTGTTCAACGAACACACGAACTGCCAGGGTGTTCGGCGGGCTGTTTGTCTGCCGAGCGCCCCACAAGGCACTGTGCACCGCACAGTGCCTTGCGAGCCCTAAATGGCTAAAGCCTTGCACCTGACCACAGGTCAGGTGCAAAACTTTGCCCAATTAGGGCCCAGCACTCTGTAAGAGCCATGATTGGGCAAAGTCATGATGACTTTGCCCAATCATGTCTCACCTGCCAGATGCCGTAAAACTGTAAACAGTTGGGCGGAGCTAGCTAGCTGTCACCGCTAGCTCTGCCCAATTGTTTATATTTTGCCGGCATCTGTCAGAATGCCATTCTGCGGCGGGAGTTCGTCTCAAGTGGACGGGTCAGCAAGCGTCATTTATTTTAAATAAAATTATTAATATTTCTATTTATTTTTTCTTGTTTTATTTTGTCGTCATCGTGGACAATTCTGGACATCGTGATTGACCCTTGATTTCGTCAGTGGATCCATTTTTTTTTAAATAAAAGACTTGTCAAAAATATGTCTTTTGGGTTTTTTTTTCCAATTAAAGGATTTTTTTTCCATTAATACATGTCACCCCGGGCAGTACCCGAATCCCTATACCCTTTATAGGGTCAATAACTTGCATATAAGCCTTCAAAAGGGGGATAATTATTTTCCAAGTTCTAGCCCCATAGACTTGCATTGAGTTCGAGTTTTTCCACGTTCTAAAGTTCGAATTCAAACCGAACATGGGGGTGTTCGGCCCATCACTACAGCAGAGGAGAGGGTTTCTGTTGTACTAATACGGGACAGCGAGTGAGCGTGGTCACCCTAGGTCAGGAAAGGGGACCACTTTCCTGACCTAGGGTGATCATCAGGTGCCATGGTAGCACCTGGTAATGCCACCATCATCAGGTGAAAAAATGGAAAAAAGCCTGAAAAAAGAAAACTAATGTATCAACCACATCCAAGAACTAGTAAGCTGCAATATATTAGAAATGCATGGCAACAGGTTCACTTTAATGATGGTCCAACCAGCAGCACATTCTCATCCTTCCCTTGCTCCGCCACTGCTCCCTTCAGTAAGAAAAATACTCAACTTACCTTTTGGCTATGGAGGAGCACGTGACTGGCTCCCCTTTCTTCATACTTTATAATCTTACTCGATTAAGTAATCATACTGTAATCAGTAATTATACTTAATCACTGTTGATTGACTGTTGAGGTCACATGAGGGTGGACGGGGACTGTCTAAACCAATTTCTGGAGCCGATGCTCTCTAAGTAAATTTTATTCTACCATTCAAAGATTATTCTACAAGTAGTTGTATAGTGCATGTTTTTCTTCTCGCATGATTCACCAAGCTCTGATACAGGGGAACCCTTTGAACCCTTGAAACGCATTGGATTTACCTAAACTTGTATTTGAATAAAAACTACTAGTCTTGCATTTTCTTTCCTAGACAAGTCGATTCAAGACACATGGCTTCCATTCGCATTGGACCTGCCTTGAGACCATATATTATAATCAACTGAAGTTGCAATTGGAAGAATAACATGAACTAAATGATCCAGCACCCTACACACCGCCTGCAACTTTCCTTCGCTCAAATGACATCGGTTGACTGTTTGGCACCCGATGTAACAAAAGGGTGACGGGAGAGTCTTCGGAGAGATGTTCCGCTGTGAGCTGAACTTCCTGTTCACTTTTGTTTATTACCTTCTTTATGTATTACTATGGTGAGTCTACCAAAAGCAGTCTCTGCCATTGATCAAAGCAGGACCTTCAGTCAGTGACTCACTCTGGCCATTATAAAGTTACCTGGTCCGCCAAATCCAAAGTAGGTATGGAGACACTGATGGGTCTTGCAGCAGGCATAAATCAAAGCAACAGCATTTTATTGTCAATGTTTCAGTGCAGCTTACATCTTACTTACCTCTGTACCTGGCAAAGGTTAGTCTTTAAGAATGAGGATAATATCACGACCCCATTACAACCCTAACCATTAGATATTTTTGAAAAAAGAAAAGAACAAGGCTATTGGGGGTCAATGTATGAACTTGTCAGTATTAAAGTCCAAATGCAGGCTCACTAGTCCCCCACCATCATCACCACCATTTGCTCCTGCTTCCCTTTGTAGCACCCCCGCAGCAATAAAAAAAAAAAAAATAACTCTCTTCTCAACTTTTTTCTGCCTCTTTAGTCCAATCCGATGAAGTCACACATTCTCCTTTCCCTTTTCTTCCTCCGGTGGTCGACAGCGCTGGAGATTGGGTGAACATAGCAGTCCGGGGCAAGTTGTACTTGGGCTTTAAAGACTTTGGTAGCTCTCATAATAACCTCACAATTTTGGTAGAGCCGTTGATGTCATGTCACTGAAAGCCAAGAGTTGCAAAGCAAGCTGAGTCTGTGAGATGTGAAAAGATGTTTCCCAATAATCTTTAGTTCATGGAAATCTGCCGCTGCTATGAAAGGGTCACTTGGTTGTGTTTTCATGGTCTTCCCCTGGTTGTGGATCAGTAAAACACATGAAAAGTTATTGGGACAGGAGAATCTAGACTCTGCATCAAGTACAGATGCAACTAGTAACCTGCCTGCTTTTTGGACTATGATTCAGCAGCATCATCTCACTGTCATGGTCCCCTGTGTTTTCCTCTTTTTGTAAGTTGCCCGAACAAGTTCCAGCATCAGAAAAAAGAGACAAAATTGTAAGATTACAGTTAGAGCTCTGAACAAGCTCTGCAACCGAGCTCTTTAATGCTGACATGTTGATACATCAGCCCCATAGTCTTTTGCTTTTATTCCTTCGACTATATCTAAGGATATAAAGCATTTTCCCTTCAACTTAATGCGATCTCTGCTATGAATTTTCATCAGCATAATAATGCCATTTACAGTGAGATTTCGGCTGTAATGCAGTCAGGGTAAGAACAGAGATCTTGTAGCCGTAGGGGGTAGCTTTTTTATTTGTATAAATAGTCAGTGTTTTCGCTTTCATGTTATGCATTTTGTTTTGTATAATTCTCTTGAGATTTTTCTTACATTGGATATTTGGGTCATCTCTGAGTTTAGCTGCTTTGCAGGATAAGAATAATGTAAGTTACTGAGAAGCCCAACATAATAGAAAATGAAAGTGAACCTGTCTGGCATTCTAAACTTTTAAAAAGCCATGTCTATAAGCGGGCACCAGAAGGTACCTCCTGTTACTAGCCCAAAATCCCTCTTCTCTGTGCCCCTATCATCCAAACTAGTTTCTCTTTGGATACTAAGGGCTTAAAGTACAATTAAACCTTCGTTGTGTTTGCATATATCTACTGCTAGCAAGCAGTAGATATATGCAAAAACATTAAAAAAATTTAAAAAGTTACCAAACAGGTAAAAACTATTACTGTGCTACTCGCTCCCATCGGAAGGTCTGAAGATTCTCAAGCAGCCATGAAGGATCATGGGGCGAGAGCAGAGATCTTTGGCCGGGAGAAGTGGAGAGACACAGGGTAAGTCAATGCACACAGCCGGCAGAGTGCACGTGGACGGACACCATGGGATCCGAGGATTCTACGCTGGATTAGAGACCAGCACCAGCCCTGGAGGGACTCCTGAAAACTACTGGAAAGAAGAAGATGATCAGATCAAGAGGCATCGTTTAAGGCAGGGGTGTCAAACTCAATTTAATCGTGGGCCGCATCAACATTATGGTTGCCCTCAAAGGGCCTGTAAGATTATATAAATGTATCTAATCTTTATCATAATTGCCTCTTCATTCGATTA
Source organism: Nanorana parkeri (assembly GCF_000935625.1). NCBI lineage: Eukaryota > Metazoa > Chordata > Amphibia > Anura > Dicroglossidae > Nanorana > Nanorana parkeri. Next base: position 240,525 of record NW_017306553.1, read on the forward strand.
TCACTGGTTTTAGTAATAATTTAATACCTAGATCTGAAAGTAGAAGTCTAGGAAATGGCCTGGAGGGCCGGATTCGGCCCCTGGGCCTTGAGTTTGACACATGTGGTTAAAGGTAAGTCCTTACAGCAGCATGTGACGGGGGGATGTGACTTTAATGCCACATTAATGTTTCTTAAATCAGAGCTAAGCCCCTTCAAACTATCATTCTCTGTTCCAAAGACAACAACCTTTCTGGCCGGTGGGGTATTCTTATTGGAAAGTGGGATTACATGCAAGTCCAAAAAGTCAGGAAAGTCAAACCCATAGTTAACACAAGTTTCAGAAGAGCACAAAGAGGGGGAGTTTCGGGAGAAAAAAGGCAATAATGATTACCTTGTGTAGTCCTCTAGACAGGACTTTCGGTTTTAAATGTTTTAAAAGGCAGATTGTTTGCAATAAGCCACTAATCTCCAGCAGCTCACTAAAGAGTTGAAATAGATATGCCAAGACCAAAAGATCCACCAAAAGATCTGAAAAGTTAGGGAAAGGCAAATAGCCTGATTTTGGCAGGAGGTGTGAGGGGCTGAGAGGTGTCAGGAAGCAATGGTTTTTCTGGATTCTGCTTGGGATCCTGGAACCGGGAGGTTTCATCGTGATTCAGGAGGCAGAAAATGCTCCAGTCCTGTGTCCAGGGTTTAGCAGTGACCAGCATCCGATGATTGTACAGGTGTGCACAGCCCTTAAGGAAAGGCTGCTGACTAGGGGAACTAGCTCCTGCTGGAAAATGTCAAATGCTGATATTGAATATTGTTTGTTACCCATACTAAATAATCCATTTTAAGAGACTACCCTCTTCATCAAAACAAAGGGTGTCTTGCCTTTTAAGTTTCCCTGATGAATGACATATGAGTTGCGAAGACCGTACAGTAACTCTCTTTTTCTGATACCGCCAGAGCACATGTCTTTTTTACCCCTAAAACTGGCCCACTATCATTATTGCATTCAATCTATCTTATTTTTTTCTATCATTAAACCCTTGTTTTGTTTTTAATATGGATCCAACGTCGTTGTGCATTGAAACAATATTTGCTGTTTTGTATGCATTTAAATAAGCTTGGCATTCCGAGAGCTGCAAATTTTTATAATTAATTGCTAATTGGGATTAATTTGCACAGGCCACTCTTGCTGCTAATATTTTTAGCAAGCCACTTAATCATCTGTTAGGCTGGGCTGTCATCTGTCATTATCTTAAACCAGCTCCAGTTCCACAACATATTTCTCTAAATATAAATCATTATTGTTCACTTAGAAAATAAAATAACAATAATTGCTGCAACTGTGTCCCATTATTTTTCTGGAATATATAACTGAAGAACTAATTACATTGTAAAGAAAAAAGATTAATAAATATATTTTAAAACATGAATAACCTCAGAGTTTATTGGAACTGTAAAATTTAAATTAAAATGCTATTTTACTTGGTCTTACCTTTCTTAGTTTCACTTCTTACAGCAGTATGTGTCGGGCTTGTACTATAGGAATGCAAATTTCTGAGATATTTTTTTACAGTGTTTCCACCGAATATTGTCATTTTAATGTAATTTTTAATTTATATGACTTCTTGTTTTTTAATAGATAAGTATTATTTTAGAAAATCACTAAAATCAGTATATTTTAACCCTATTTCGTTCTAATTTTTCAATACAATAACAATATTATATAATCATTTCACAAAAGACACATTTTAATTCCTTGTGATCATAAATATTTGACGATTTCTGGGTTTTTCACGAAGGATCCAGCCATTGCTTCGGCTGATCCTTCGGCTCTCTTGGGCCGCCGGAGCCCTTCAGTTCAGTCGAACCGAAAGGCTGCTGTACGGGCTATTCACTATAGCCCATACAGCAGCCGAAGGTGGCCGAGGGGCTCTGCCTAGCTGTCACTGCTAGCTCCGCCCAATTTTTTTTTATTATTATTTTTTTCTTTTTAAATCTTTTTTTTCTTTTACTAGTTATTTACATTTTAAAAATATTTTTTCAACTTTTTTTTAAACTCTTTTCATTGATTTTCTATTCTGCTCGGTACCTTGGAGGTACCGAGCAGAATAGCCAAGCCCAATGCCACTCGGCGGCACTTGGCTGTTTACTCACTGCTGTTCGGCCCCTATGAAAATGGCAGCGAGTGAGCTGTTGGATGTGGGATCGGCTGAGTCGAAGTCTTTCTGCACTTCGGCTCAGCCGAACATGCAGAGCATGTTTGGCTGACCAAAGTGCAGCCGAAGGCAGCCGATGTACAGCTGATTTCAGCTGATGTATGGTTGAAATTGTTCGACTCACTTCACTTCGGCTGGTTTATTCACTCGGCTGCCTTCAGCAGTTTTGTGAATAACCCCTTTAAAGTATACATCCTGCCCAAACTCTTTTGGATAAAGTTGAGGAGACATAGAAGATCTGTTGGATTTTTACTCCTATCTGGGGCTTTGCCAGATAGAGTTCTAGTTCTCCACTTGAGAACTCTTTATTAGGGAATTAATAAATTAGTGTTTATTATTAGTGTTATTATTTTGCCATTGGTGTCCAATTGGACAGCATTCCCTTCACATCCTTTTTCTGCAGATACAACAGGAAGTGAAAGGAAATCTATTCAAAGTGAGGGAAATTCCTTAGACAATTGTCATGAGAACAAATGTCCCCACTGGATGAATTCTCCTCTATCTCTGTTCTGGTAACAACTTTAATTGTTTGGATTATTTCCTTGCTTTCTGTCCTGTTGGCAATGATCAGGACATTTAGAGAGGCAGAATTTCCCCAGCAGGTACACAGACAGCAAAAAAACGTAATATTGGTTCTAACTCTGGGGTAGAAAAGTCTCTTCTATGCCTCTAATGTAGTAGATCACCTGCACTCCATATGTTGTTATAACCTTGCACAATAGTGGTGCTCGCAGTTATAACCGTGGATGGCACAGTGTAATCTCAAAGTATTGGTTAGAAACGTTGGCTTTGATGACGCATGTAACACATGTTTAATAAAGAAGTACGGAAATCTACAAATTGAACTTTGTGAGCGCTGGTGGGTGATCTTCTATCCAATTTCTCTATGCCTCTGTCTAATTAAGGGTCCATTCACACCAGATGCGTTGGCCATTTTTCCAGCACAGCCTCAACGCAAGACAAGGCAATATGCCATGTCACGGATGGACACCACAGTGGTGTGTGCTGAAAAAAAGAATGGCATGCAGTACTTTTTTTCAGCGCAGCGGGATGTGACATGGAACAACAGCCTTGCACCCCGCTGTGCCCGTAGAACTGAATGAAATGTCACCTGTGACATTTCAATAAAGTTCTAAACACAAAAAATGTTTGCCATGTGTGCCAGGAACCTGGCACCGAACACCAGCTGCTGTGCAATTTAGCACAGCGGTTGGGGTAAATGGGCCCTAGAGCTGAAGCCCTTACAGGAAGCCAGAATATTATTTGTAAGCTACTTGCTTACCAAAAATGCTCTTTTCAATTTTTTAAGTTTATTTTTGGAACAGTTCTTGTTCCATCAACATGTCAATGATGCCTCGTTTTACAGGGAGCTTCCATCTAGTAACAAGGTGCCGCTGTTTCTCTCTCTTCTGTAGTTTAGAGAAGGAGAGCAGTGGCATGCATGCATCACACTTCTGTGGGTGGGCATAGTCTTCACAGCACCTGGTTGCAACCCACCCACACCCATTAATTGGCAGCTGTTATGGTAAGCTTGGGGTCCCTGCCGTGTTTTTCAGATCTCCTCTGAGAATCCCAGCTAAGATTCCAGAAGTACTGCCAATACCAGAGATGGTGTTCATATGAGCTCTGCCATTACATCTATTGGTTTTACAGAATCCAGGCCAGTATGGCTAATGACAGCAACAAATTCTGGACCAGGATAGCCAGAGTGCCCTGAGGTGAGGATGGGCATGTCACCTTTAATTCAGAGTGGTATTTAAGCACCAAGGGGCTGGTAATGTGTCTTCAAGCCAGTGTCCTGTGTATACAAACGAGTTTTAATACTACGATTGTTTACTGTTTGCTGACATGGAGTGTCTGACCATTCTCCACTTGCTCCCCACTCTGATCTTCTGTCTGGACCCGACTTAGCTCTTGTTTCCTGCCTTCTCTACTGACTGTTCAATGTTGACCTTGGACCACCCGACCACTCTCTGCTAGCCACCTGCCTCGACCCCTGTCTGGATCCAACTACCTTTTTGTCTCCTGGTTTGTTCTCCTGTCTACTGGCTGCAGACCCAGATTGTCTGACCATTCTCTGGTTATCTGCTGTCAGAACTTCTGACAGTTTCCTGTTTGCTTACTTGGACTGCCTGACCATTCTCCACTTGCTCCCTGCCTTGATCTTCTGCCTGGACACGACTCTCATCTCCTGCCTTCTCTACTGATTGTTAAATGCCGACCTTGGACTGCCCAACCACTAACTGCTAGCCACCTGCCTCGACCCCTGTCTGGATCCAACTACATTTTCGTCTCCTGGTTTCATCTCCTGTCTACTGGATTCAGACCCGGACCACCCGACCATTCTCTGGTTATTTTCTGTCTGAACCTCTGTCTTGCCATGACCACGCTCCTGACTACTGCCTCCTCAATGGAGCCCTCCTGTCCTTGTCCATCCTTTGGCTAAGCCATGCCAACTGGGATTCCGCTGCAGGGCTGCTCTAGTTGCAGTAAGAGCACACTCAAGGGACAGGAGGTGGAAAGTAACCGTGAAACCAAGTCCTATTAATAAACTTGAAATACCTACACCAAGGAAGAGAACAGAGTAGACTTGTCTAGCCAATGAAGGTAACATCCGTCATTTTGTGGTGTATGCTCTCATGTGCTTACACATAACTTTTGCTTCTAACATTTTTGAATGGAGTACAAGTGCCTTTTAAATTGAGCTGCAATAATACCTGGACCAAATTATAAGATTAACGGCTTCATTTGACTTGCTACCTGAACTTCATCTGTAAAAATTAGCAATATTTGACAATGAAGAGTATGGGCTGTAGGAAGATATTTGGAGAAATAAAGTTAGTGCCAGAGGTACAAAGTACGGAGACAGTTAGTATAGGAGAAGTCATAATATACTGTGGCTTTAATTATCCCGGCAGATGGACGAAGGTGTAAAACCTGATATGAAAGATGCACAAATATGCCAAGCGAACACCTGTTCTTGGATACAGAGGGGTTTAGAGGGATGAATAATATATATGTAGTGGTTTAATGGATGCAACATTTTATGTCAGTCATGACAAGTTTACTAAAACTATTCATTGGCAGTGGCAAAAATGTTCTATTTGAAAAAAAACTAACTCTCTCTCTCTCTCTCTCTCTCTCTAAACCATACAATGGTTTGGATTTCAGTGCAGAAAAAGCATTATATTGTAGAGAAGATTTTTTTTAATTAATTTTGCCGAGCCAAAAATGTAATTATTTTCATTGTTCTATTTAAATCAATTCCATACACACACACTGTTACTTGTCTTCCATTGGCTAAAGGAAATTAATAAAACCCCATTATTTCCTGTGAGAAAACACCACAGTTCCAGACACACACGGTGGCCAGATGCAAATGTCACCCTTTGTAGAGAAACGGCTTTTACTTTTATTGAAAGCCAACGGTAAGACATATGTACGGACTGGCAGACAATCTCGAAACACAAAGCCAGCATGTAAATGTCACATTGCAGTGGGAGCCCTTGTATATACCACAGGGGAAACGGTGTTTCTGCAAACGTGGCAAAGAGCCGTGTGTACCCTGCCATCCGTTGGAGACTGGAGGCATCTAATAAGATGTTCACACAATACTGTACATCCCAAAGGTTACTCTTCCTCACTAATTGTGCTGCAACATGAAAGAGATGATAGCCGGGCGAGCTGCAAGTCTCAGTGGCCCGGCGGAACAGGCTGCAGAAAGCATGCAATTTTAAAGCTGATCTCTGGGATTCACACTCGTCCCCATAAACATCCTTCTCCCCAAAAATGTACAGGTATTGTAATACATAAAAGCCCCTTTTTTTCTCATATGGAAACTTCTCCTTTACTTCTTGGCTCAGAGAAAATCTCTCTACAGTATCGAAAATGTTGTCACCCAAATAAGTGCCCTCCCTGGAAAATGTTTCCTCTATTCCTGTTCTGGTGACAACTCAAAATGTTGGAATCTTGATCACTTTCAGTCCTCCTGACCAGGGCAAAAACATGAGGGCGACTCTCCCCAGTAGAGACATAAAGAGCAAAAAAAAACCGACACAGGTTCGAAACCCTTCTATGCTCTATCCAGAATGGAAAAAATGGCTTTAAATATACTTCCAGTATCTTATTCTTAAAGCCTAGAAAACCTACAGCTGACGTTTAATCTGCTTATATTTTGCCTATCTTGGTTCCTCCATCTCCCTTCTTCAACATGCTAATGACATTTTGAAATAAAACTTTGTTGTTTTCATTACAAACATTATCTTAGACCCAGAGACATTATCACTGGGTCTCTGTACAATGCAAGTAGATCATGGCTGGTGGGAGGGGCCGGCAGGGTGCTGTACAGCTCCGAAAGACATCACAACACCCTGCATCAGTACTAGGGATGCACCAATACTGATACTAGTATCTGTGCCGATACCGAGTATTTGGGCGAGTACTCATACGTGCCCAAATGCATTGATACCTTCCCCGATACCGGAAATTCTGGTCAGAGGATGATTTCCTCTGACCGGTAGTGCCGTAGGGGAACATGGAGCTGGCTTCCTAGGCAATCAGGAAGCCGGGTGTTAAGTAATGACCCGCCTCCTGGCTTCCTGATTGCCCGGGAAGCTGGCTCCATGCTGATAAGCTTTGAGACGGCCGGACAGCCGGCCCCTTGCTGATTGGCTGGGAAGCCGGCTTCCCAGCCAATCAGCAAGGAGCCAGCTTCCCGGCCAATCAGGAAGCTGGGAGGCGGGTCATTACCCACCGCCGGGATTCCTGATTGACCAAAAAGCCGGCATATGCCAGTGGGAGCACTGGTATTGGTACTCGTTATCGGTGAGTACCAAAAGCGAAATATCGGTACTCGTACTCAATACCGAAAAACCGGTATTGGTGCATCCCTAATCAGTACTCCTCTCAAGAGCCCTCAGCCCTGATGCAAACAGGGTGCTGGCTCTTGGGAGGAGTTATGCAAATAACAAAACGCCTTAATGTGTGGATGTCAGTCCGGAGGAATAGGCCTTTTTTAGGCAGGTTGAATTTGTATGCAGACTGACCTAGTTAAAATCTACATATGTGATACTGCATTATGGCCACTAGATGGAGCTGCGGAGCATAGAACATAAATATTTATTTCCTATGCTCCTCAGCTCCAAGTAGATGGATAGTTGCTGGAGACTGTGCTTTGTGCCTTGTAATCTTGTACTGGACAAGAAGTTCAGGGAAGCTGAGCTGAGAGAGCTGGAGCTGTTCAGAATCATGATGACTGTACGTGTTTGGGTAAAAATTGAAAATAAATAATTTGCCAGGCAATGTATATTCGCTCGATCTGGATTCATTATTGAAAAAAATATTGAATATTGAAAGTTTAATAATACTTAAAACAAAAAACATGCATTGATTATTTACATCAAACTCCTCTGTTTTTATGTATATGAAAAAAATTGAATTTTATATATACCCAGAAGGTTGAAACAGCTGCCGCTGAGTGGGCTCCTTGGCACTGCACTCTGTTTCTCAAGAAAACTAGTTGAACAAGAAGCTAATTTTACAAGACATTAAACCTGTGTTGTATTTTTAAACTGGATGTGTAGGCTGTATAGATGACACATGTAGATCTATCATAAAAAGAACTCCCGATGAGGAGACTTAATGAACTTCACTCTTGTGCCGTTGAAGTAGGTATGCATTTTGAGCTATTATTATAATTTTTGCTCAAGAGTCATTTGTTAAGTCATTTTCACTTTTGATGTTCTGGTAATTATATGTCATGTATAGATTTGTAAGCGCTCCCTCTAGTGGTTATGTGTAAATCAAGGAAAGTGATTAAAGACCCTCTGATTAAAGTGACATTAAAGTCCCATTCCCCCCAATGCTGGTGTAAGGACTTACCTTAAATGGGCAGCACAGTGGCTTACTGGTTAGCACTTCTGCCTTGCAGCACTGGGGATCACTGGTTCAAATGCCAGGTCATTATCTGCAAGGAGTTTGCATGTTCTCCCTGTGCTTGCATGGGTTTCCTCCGGGTACTCTGGTTTCCTCCCATACTCCAAAGACATGCTGGTAGATTAATTGACTCCTCTCTAAGTTGGCCCTCTATGTATGCATGTGAGATAGGGACCTGAGATTGTAAGCTCCTTAAGGGTAGGGACTGATGTGAATGTGCAACTATGTAAAGCGCTGCGTAAATTGTTGGCGCTATATAAATACCTGTAATAATAATAAATGATGCCTCTTGATCCGATCATCTTTTTCTTTCCTGTAGTTTTCAGGAGTGCCTCCAGTGCTGGTGCTGGTCTTTGATCCAGCACTGACCGCTGTGTCTTCCTGTCCCACGGAGTCTGTGCGGGTGCACACTGCCAGGCTGTGTGCATTGACTTACCTTGAGTCTCTCCTCTTCTCCCAGAGGAAGATCTCTATGGCGCATTCACCCGCCCGCGTCCTTTGCAGCCGCCCTAAAATCTTCAGAACTTCGGCTAGGAACATGTGGTGGAGACACAGGTAAGTTTTAACCTTTTTGGTAACTTTTTTTGTGTAATATATCAAGCTAGCAATATATAATTTATCATCAACTCATCATAGAATCATATAATTTATCATCAACTAGACATGTGCGATTCGTTTTGTTCCGAATCAAAATTCGTACGAAATTTCGGAAATTCGGAGATTCGGATGTGTCCGAATTCCGAATTACAGCTAAAACGAATGCAAACGAATCCGAATTCCCGATTTCCCGAAATTGGTTAGCGGTAGTGACATTGAAAAAAAAAAGCGTGAGGTTCCCCCCCAATTCATACCAGACCTTTTAGGTCTGGTAGGAATTTTAAGATTTTAAGGGGGAACCCCAGCCCCCCCAAAATGGGGAAAAAATGTGGGGTCCCCCTAACATTCCTACCAGACCCTTGATCCGAGCACTAGCCCGGCAAGGCAGGAAAGGGGGGGGGAGATCATGGAATCATAGAATTTATCATCAACTTATCATGGAATCATAAAATATATAATTAACTCATCATAGAATCAAATTATTTATCATTAACTCATCATAGAATCATGAAATATATAATCAACTCATCATAGAATCATAAAATGTATCATCAACTCATCAAAGAATCATATCATTTATCATCAACCCAATATGGAATCATAGAATTTTTCATCAACTCATCATAGAATCATAGAATTTATCATCAACTCATGATAGAATCATAGAATGTATCATCAACTCATCATAGAATCATATAATGTATCATCAACTCATCATATAATCATGAAATTTATCATCAACTCATCATAGAATCATAGAATGTATCATCAACTCATCATAGAATTATAGAATGTATCATCAACCCATAATGGAATCATATAATTTATCATCAACCCATCATGGAATTATAGAATGCATCATCAGCTCATCATAGAATCAAATTATTTATCATTAACTCATCATAGAATCATGAAATATATAATCAACTTATCATGGAATCATATAATGTATCATCAACTCATCATAGAATCATAAAATGTATCATCAATCCATCATAGAATCATATCATTTATCATCAACCCAATATGGAACCATAGAATTGATCATCAACTCATCATAGAATCATAGAATTTATCATCAACTCATCATAGAATCATATAATGTATCATCAACTCATCATAGAATCATGAAATGTATCATCAACTCATCATAGAATCATATAATTTATCATCAACTCATTCTAGAATCATAGAATGTATCATCAACTCATCATGGAATCATAGAATTTATCATTAACCCATCATAGAATCATAGAATGTATCATCAACCCATCATAGAATCATATAATTTATCATCAACTCATCATAGAATCATAGAATTTAACATCAACTCATCATAGAATCATAGAATGTATCATCAACCCATCATAGAATTATAGAATGTATCATCAACTCATCATAGAATCATAGAATGTATCATCAACTCATCATAGAATGTATCATCAACCCATCATAGAATCTTTATAATTTATCATCAACTCATCATAGAATCATATAATTTATCATCAACTCATCATAGAATCATAGAATGTATCATCAACCCATAATGGAATCATATAATTTATCATCAACCCATCATGGAATTATAGAATGCATCATCAACTCATCATAGAATCAAATTATTTATCATTAACTCATCATAGAATCATGAAATATATAATCAACTTATCATGGAATCATATAATGTATCATCAACCCATCATAGAATCATATAATGTATCATCAACTCATCATAGAATCTTTATAATTTACAGCAAGGAGTTTATTATCCCATACACCACAGAGATTTATTGTAAACATGATGCAAGTTTAGAAAATGAGAGAGAGAGAGAGAGAGATAGAGATGAAACATAATGAAGGATAATGGTTACACGACACTCATGCAGCATAACCCATCAGGGCCTCCTGTGATTAGGCTTATCTGTCTGCAAATCCTAATTTCAGGTATCTGCTCTCTCTTAGAGTTTTGGATTTCCTTCTCCCCTTCGATTATTTCAAAGCGGACTGAGATAATGTTGGTATTTTGCTCAGCTTCTATGAACTGCAGAGCGATAGGTCTAATCCCTCATTATCTGTGATAGACATGCTGTCTGTGCTGAGCATTTTGTGCTCTATGCAGTGGGTGGTAGAATGGCTCTGCGCCTTTTCAGTGCGGCTCCAAAAAAGAAAGGTAACAATGAGAGGAATGTGTGAAAGTAGTTTTGAATCAGATGCCCTTGTTTACTGTTTTGATTTTTCTACCTCACCCTGGAAGCGCCCCACTGATGAACCAGGTATGACATGGTCAGCTAAGAAGAAGCCCCCCCCACTCTGTAGTGAGGTAGCAAGAAGGCTTGATCATCGACGTCCGGGTCTCTGTGGTGGGGGGTTGATTGCAGTTGATCCTGTGGATTCCTCTGAGTTTGAGCGAAGTGTGTGCTGGCTCTGTCGGTATGCTGAAGGACGGCTGATGGGGTGGTGGTTTCGTCCGTGGGTGCCGGAGTGGTCCTGTCAGGTCCGAGGATGGATGGGGGACGCTGGTTGGTTTCCTTCCTTGTGGATCGGTGATGTCGGCCAGTTTGTGCGCGCTGTTGCTGAGGCGGGCGCAGATGTCGCAAGTTCCGGTCTGGCCGGAGGAGGTGTACGAGGCGTCCCAGACGGATCCACAGGATCAACTGCAATCAACCCCCCACCACAGAGACCCGGACGTCAATGATTGCCCCCCCATGTGAACCTCATGGTGAGTTACTACACTCTTTTTTCTTGGCACCATCATTTATGCCTCATGTGTTACCTCTCTCTCCCTCTCGCCTCTAACACCAAACGGAGCATCTGACGTTACACAAACCTCCATTCGTCAATCCCTCCAGGCCTGAACCACCCCCTCCCCCCTGTTCCCAAGGGTAGTAGCGCTTTAGACTCCGTCATTTTGTTTTGTCTGCTCTGTCAATTTTATTATAATAGCTGCACTCCACGACAAGTCGGTTCCATCACCCTACCTAATTATCGGGCATCTAAAATGCAGTAAAGAGACACCGTCACCTTGCCCATGTAGAACAAAGTGACAGTAAAAATGCAAAGGGACCCCCGACCCCTCTATACTCACCGTGTCCGTGCAATGTAAATTGACGGTGCCTATGCCAAGGGCCTCCTGACCCCCTCAGACTCCCTTGCCTATGCAGAGCAAAGTGCCCGTTCCTATGCAAAGTGCCCCTGACCCCCCTTGCCTATGCAGAGCAAAGTGGCAGTGCCTACGCAAAGTGCCCCCTGACACCTCTATATTCACCTTGCCCATGTAGAGCAAAGTGACAGTGCCTATGCAAAGTGCCCCTGACCCCTCTATACTCACCTTGCCCATGTAGAGCAAAGTGACAGTGCCTATGCATTTGTGTGCATAGGGTTGACTTTTCTGTCCAGACTTAGCTTTAAAGTGACAGTGAGTACAGATTGCTAGCTTTGAACACCGACACTGCAGTTGCTATGAACAGCAAGCTCCCTTTGCTCATTTTTTATTTGTCTCAGTTTCCTTCTGTGTTGTCCTCGGTGCCTGAACACTTAATCTGTATCTTTGCTATGTTCAAAAATATTTCAGCTGCTGAAATGACAAAATCACCATAATGGTATACCTAATGGAAAGAAATAATGCCGACTACAAGCCTTAGCCATAGAAAAAGTCCCAGTCAATCGATTCCTCTCGTCCACCAGCAGATCGTCTGCTTATCCAATTTCACCAAAAGTATTCTGAAATCATTTTTCTCCTTGCTGGAAAATGCAGCTAGCTGAAAAGAGGCTTTTTTCCCCCGCATACCTTATATCAATCATCCAATTTTATTTTAAAATATTTGTGAAATGCTTGTGAATTACTTAGGCCGATGCGTATTATGATGGCTTTGCTGAATGAAGACCATCTTCAATGCGTATTTAGCATAAAAGTAATATCAGAACAAACTCAATATATTATTCTGCAAAGAAGTGGAGAATAAATTCTCTAAAAACGTCCACTTGGCATTCTGTTTTCTTCTGTACTTGGCTGTTTTTTAGTAAATATATTCTGGTAATATGGGGACAGTGGTCTGGTAGAGGCCTTCTGCCCTTAAGAAGAAGTCAGCACAACTGCTACATTTGAATATTGTTTAATGACTATTCAAGGAAACAATGAATGAGATTTCCAAGAATGCATTGTACAAATCATAATTCCTATAGGACAGTTGCCTGGATTTTTCTACCTCATAATATTAGATTTGTCTGCACCATTAAAATCTTTAAAGGAGGGTCCTACTCATGAGAGCTTACAATCTGAAAGGGAGGGACAAGTGATAAAAAAGGTGGTAGGTGTGTGAGGATGAGTTGTCTGAGAAAGTAAAAGTTCAGTTATTAGTTAGACGCAAGATAGGCTTACCTGAAAAGATGAATTTTCAGGGATCGCCAAAAGGAAGACAGAATAGGAGATAGCCGGACATGTTAGGGAAGGCGTTCCAGAGGATGGAAGAGATTCTGGAGAAGTCCTGGAGGTGAGCATGGGAGGAGTTGACTAGGGAGCTAGAAAGCAGGAGGTCTTGGGAGGATGGTGTGTAAAAAAAATGTTTAGACCAGGTTGGAGACATAGCTGGGGGCAGAGTTGTAAATCGCTTTGTAAAGGGTTGTTAACATTTTGAATTGTATTCTTTGGGGGATGGAAGCCAGTGGAGAGAAAAGCAGAGAGCGATTGCAGACACTGGTTGGTAAAGTAGATGAACCTGACGGCAGAATTCATTATGGAGACAAGAGCTAGTATAATCACCTTTCCGGTGGCCCATGTCTCCTCTACCTTCCCTCCATTTCAGCCCCCTCAGTGTCTTCACCATTCCACTTCCAAAAATGCTAGATGCCCATTTCTCCCACCAGGCATCTTATATACATACTCTGGCCACTACAGGACTTAGTAGTAGCATAGGGGTTGGAGGAAGGAGCCACAGAACACAGATGGGGGACGTAGGCATTCAATACTTCCAAAAATGCAGAATGCCAAAGATACTAACAGAGGCTTCACTGCTAGAATGGAGGAAAGGCAGGAGTCAATGGCCAACAGAGAGGTGAGTATGTCACATTTTCTTTGTTAGGTTATGACTGATATAGAGGGGAGAAAAATATATACATGGACCTCACAGCATTCTACAATATCTTTTGTACTAACATCCCAAACATATTGAACAGACAAACCACAAGAAACAAAAACTTGGACTTTCAAGGTACTCATTATACTACTTAAATCAAAATACATATTTATTAAAAAATAGAAAAAGTGTTTTTGGCTTTAGGAATACTTTAAAGCCTAACTCCAGCCATTTTTTTTTCAATTGCCAGATTAAACCAAAGGAATCTCCATTTCCGTTGGTGAGATTTCCTATTACTTCCTGTCTGGAATTCAAAGTGATATATATCTCTCCAAGGGGGCACAGAAAAAACACCTGGTAGTGGAGAGGGGAAAGGAACATCTGACAATGTTTTCATGGCTGTCTGTGCTATCCTGTTCCTGTGACAACTGCACCTCTCATTCAAGTGTTACAGGGATGGGAAATAAGGAAACATCTCCCCACTGGGGTGATGGGTAAATCTAAAACTCCAACAGTAATTTTAACTCTTCCCCATTCTATTGAAAACTAAAAAACACGAAATTTGGCTAAAGTTTGGCTAATTGACCAACTGTACTAGCCGATTCCCTGAAAGAACTGTACATACTGATCTGGTGGGAACCACATAGCTATTTGGTGAAAATTCTACAGAGGTATGGAGGAAGGGTAGAGTAAGACCAGGAGTAACTGTAAGCAAAGTGTCTATGGATGCTACTTAAAAGAGGCAAATGGAATTGCCAAGGGCCTAAAATGACAGCTTCTTCCCACTCTGCTGTAGCAGCACTGACAACGCCTGTCATTTTGTTTAGAGGGTAACAATAGCTCTGGCATTCAGTAAAAAAATAAAAAAGGTATTGTAGGCTCATTTTATATAGGAGCAGCTGTCGATACCCCTCTGTAAGTATAAATTGTCTGGAATTGCATTGAACAGGACAAGAGAGGACCGGAGGGTCTTATTAGAACTAGGCAATACCCCACTTGTAGTCTCCCTTACCCGTTTTCAACTTCTTAGTGAAATAAGTTGAAGTCTTCCAGCTAGACTCAAGAGCTAGACAATTCCCATCCAAAAAATAATGACCTTTTGCACTAAGGCTATTGAAGCAGTAGCTCTGGGTCCATGTTTCATAAATTAAAAAATACTAATTGGATTCATTATTGGCATTAAAATGCAAGACATGCACCATTAGATGTTTAATAGGTTATAGTGGGCCAGCAACCAATGCATATATTAGGAACTATAGCCATCTCACACTTTAATTTGTGTAGCGTGATCTGTCGGTGGAGAGAGATAATCTCGCTGGAGACAGGAAAACAGAAATAATTAGCTGTCGGCTAAATGAGTTCTTGCAATGAGATTAGTTATTGCATTATAAAGATGTTCCTTGTCGTACAAGCGGTACACAGCTTTCTGCGTATCATCTGATTAGCAGACGTTTAGGTCAGGGAGTTGGCATTTTCAGGTTCAGCAGTCAAAAAGGCAGACCAGCTTTTCTGGATAATCCTTCCAAATGTCCTTATATTAAAGACTTCAGAACAACAGTTTAGAATTTAGTTTGTCAAGACTAAATATGAAACCAGTATGGTTTTGATATGCCTTAGTTAAAAGTCAATAACACATCACACCAATGACAATCTGCCATAGGCTCCCCCTTGCTTGTTACCCTTTTTAAGATATATAAATTGATCTAGCATGGAGCAGTAGTTCTATCAGGTGAGGTTTTTTTTTAAAGAGGCCACAAAATGACTTAATTTCCATAAATTGAGACAAGCAAGAATTGATGAACAAGTTTTAGGAGAGTACCTAAAGAGTAATAATGAAAGTGGACCTTGCATCCAAAGGTTTTTTTATATATA
>NW_017306553.1:256326-277203 GCF_000935625.1 Nanorana parkeri
ACTGCCTATCCAAAAAAAAGTCACACACTTTAATATTCTGTTGAACCTGTCAGGGTTTCTTACCCTTCTTTGTGCAGTCGCTTGCAGCATGGCTGAAGTATTTATGACACTGTGGGTGCTCTCTAGCTCCCTCTTATGTCCAAATCCGCACACATCATCACTCTGCTGCACTGGCTAGACTCCTGGGTAATTCCTATCTCACAGTGATGATTCAGGCACCAGGTCACTATTTAACCTCACCTCATCCATTCAGTCTCCACCCTTGTGTTTGTTCTGATCAACCAAGTGTGCTTATTCGTGATTTCTGTCTGTGATCCTGGCTCTGGCAGACTGATCTCCTGGTTCCTGACTCCGGCTTTGTTTCTGTTCATCCTGCATTCTGTGCTCCCTGACTTGGCTTGGCTGACTACCCGTTTTGGCATCTGACCCCTGGCTTGGCACTGACTACGTCCTGGACTTTCTCCATTTTTTTTTCCCGTGTATGTGTATTGTTGTTTTTAATACACTGCTTTTATATTTTAAACCTGCACTTTAAGTTTCAGTCTGGTTTCTTGGTTCCTTAACAGGACCGTCTTCAGCTTTGATTACGGCACACATTTGCCGTGACATTGCTTCGATAATCGTATGCAATGTCACAACATTTGTTGCCATCCAGAGTTGTATTAAGTTTTCCCCAAGATCTTGTAATAATGATAGGAGAGTCGGAGCACTGTGTAAAGTCTTCTCCAGCACATTCCCAAGATTCTCAATAGGGTTAAGGTCTGGACTCTGCGTGGGCCAATCCATGTGTAACAATGATGTCTCATGCTCCCTGAACCACTCTATCACAATCTGAGCCCGATGAATCCTGGCATTGTCATCTTGGAATATGCCCAATATGTCATCAGGGAAGAAACAAAAAAACGTATATGGAAAAACCTGGTCACTCAGCTAGACATATATAGCTAGACAGCTGAGTTTTTGGCCACATAACGTTGCTGAACCTAGACCTATTACCCAAATACATATAGCATCATCTTTGTTTCTGCCTGACACAGATCAAACCCTGTCACAGGTTCTCACCTAGTGACTTGCTACAAAGTTAGAATGTTAACAGTTCATGTACATTTAAATTTAAATGTGGAGTAAATTTAACAGTACAAGATAATAATTTGTAGGGATTAGCGCTTGCATCCACCCATCCATGGAAAAGGTGATTCACTGAGTCCTCATATTGATGGCATTCTTCCACCTTTCAGTTTCACCATAGGCACTTCCACCTAAGACTTAGGCCTTGTTCATGCCCGATTCTGGCCAGAACGCACTGCATCGCATTGCGGCCGGCTCACTTTTGTGGGGCAGGAGGGGGCGTGGCAGGCCATTGAAGTGAATGGCACCGTAGCCACGCCCTCCGGCTGCAATGCGATGCGAATGCCATTATGCCTCTTGCCCCACAAAAAAGTGAGTCGGCCGCAATGCGAGGCAGTGCATTCTGGCCAAAATCGGGCCGGAATGCACTGCATCTAGTGTGAACGAGGCCTTATAGCTCTGAAATCAGCTAATGCTCATGGTTCCTGCTGATCAGAGAGCTCTAGCTCTGACTCAGAGGGCATGTTGAACCTTGAGAGAGACCACTGCCTCCACACAGAGAACAAGTTTCCTTCTCTACAGAATTCTGGCAGAGGACAGGCTTTTCCACTGCTGCTTTCTAAAGAAAACCAAACTGTGGAACTTTGTTTTCGGTGCACCTGGGATGTTTTTATTTCATTTAAATTTAAAGTAAGTTCAATTAGGTTTTTTTTCAGAGTTTTTAATTTGATTTATGTGTTGTACAAATTTGCCTTATTTACCTGTGTATGTCTAATAATTACTTGCCCAGGAAAGAAAAATGAATTAGCCACCTCAACAGCTTTGATGAACGGCATAGTTGTATCGGAGGCGATTTCTCCGTTTAGAACTTAGCAGTCCATCATCTTCAGGAAACGAAGATGAATGCTCCGTTCCGATTGCTTTTTTGCTCTGAAGATTGATCTACAGAGGCAGAAATGTGTAACTGTTACCATCAGTAAGCAATTACAAAGCAATTATGTGCTAAGGATTACAATATCCGCACACTTCATACTGTACTTGCAGGCTAAATGAAAGGCTTAGCAGTTATCAAATGTGCCAAAAGCAGATAATTTAGTCATCCCGGGCTGCATTATTTATCATAAATCGCTCATACATCACAAATTATTCCAAACACCCTTTCACATTGGGAATTCTATTTGAATATGTCTCTAGTCATTTATCATAACAGGCAGAGGCAAAGCTTTGAGATTGGGAAGTAAAAATTAACTGCCTCTCGTTTTTACTTCCATCGATGAAAAGGCAGTTTTTAATTTAGCCCTAAAAGTAAAGTATGCTGGTAACTTTGAAATGAATAGCGTCGAATTACATAGCCAGATTTAAAGTGTCTCAAGACCAAAGGGAAGAAGAAAGAGCACTCTTTTGTCTTGATGTTCTTGTAGACATCCTTGTGCTGTCAAAGGAAGTTGCAAACTGATCCGGCAATTAAGGAGGATTATATGGAACTTGGGAGCTGGACTCTCTGCCTATAAGGACTATGATAGTGAGGATGAGATATGATTTTCTGCAGGCTTAAAGTGTATCTACGTCAAAAACTAAAAACAAATCTATATTTCTATATTGAATTTCCATAAGTTCTATCCCACTCCTAATAACTAGACATGTACATTTCATATAGTTCCTAATGGATATTCATACGAATTTCATTAAATTTGGACATTTGAATGCATCCAAATTATCAAATTCAAACATATCTGAATGCACCTTTAACGAAAATTGGGATCCATCCAATTTTGTTCAAAACAAAACTAAATCAGACATGTGACTGTTCTCTGGTCAATCAGATGGCTTTTTTGGCTGTTGAAGGTTGCAATATAGGCACAGTCATGTGACTTCATGTTGTGGAGTAGAGAGAGCCCATTAGAGCGGTAGAAGAGCACACGGTGTCAGAAATGATCCAACCACCCCCCTCACCCCAAAATAAATAAATAAATAAATCATTAGGTAATTTAAAATAACAATAGAACTATGGGGCAAGTGTTTTTCCCCACAGTTATCTTTAGGGTCATGGGAGGACATATAGTAGGGTCCTCCCATGACCAGTATATAGCGAGCTATTGCCCCTCTATATACTGAGGGTGCCACACTACTGACAGTCATCGCTCACTGCAGGGAGACGATCGGGAAGTGAGCAGATCAGCCGCATGTTTCTGCTCACTTCCCAATCGATAGAGCCAAGATTTCCCTTCACTTCCTGTCTGATAGCCAAACTGGAAGCGAGAGGAAATCTCTCCAAAGTGAGGGAAATTCCTGGTGGCCAGCAGGATCACCAGAGCTAATGTATCCATTGGAATATTTACCATCTATTCCTTTGCTGGTGACAACCCAAAATTAGGGATTCTCTATCACTTTTAGTGATAACAGCCACCAGGATAAATAGAGAGGATGAATTTCCCTAACGGGGACACTGACAGCAATAAAAACCTGGCAGGTGTTCTAATTCCTCTGCACTCCAACCAAAACTAAATAAAAAGTGTTGGCTTCAGTTGCACTGTAAAAAAAACTATTTATTAAAAGCTTTTATTGCAGGTATTTATATAGCGCTGACAATTTACACAGAGCATGACATTCACATCAGTCCCTGCCCTCGAGGAGCTTACAGTCTATTGTCCCTAATTTACATGCGTATAGGGCCGATTCAGACAGGAGCCAATTAACTGTCCAGCATGTCTTTGGGGTGTCAGAGGAAACTGGAGTACCCAGAAGAAACCCATGCAAGGGAGAACATGCAAACATCTCCTAACTGGGATTTGAACCAGGGACCACCAGTGTAGCAAGACAGAAGTGCTAAGCCACTTTAACTCTTCTCGTACTGGATTTTGCACAGTCCCTTCTTTTTATGTAGTCTTTGTTTCACATGTACACGAAGCTGCAAGGGGTCAGAAATATTCTAGACGTGGAGTTTTATCTAAAGCTTTGCTTTGTACAAGAGCGATTCCGTCTCTTCTCTGGCAACCAGCGGGGAGCCTCCTTTACTCCAGTCCCTCAAAGCGAACGTGAGGCTTTGAAAGCCTAGAGGCAAGGTCTCCGACCAGACTCGCCGTCTCTCCAGCTCCTCTTCCCCGAGCTGTGCTGCTCACAGATGAGAAAGTAAGATGACAGGAGCTTCTAAACAAACTTTTAGCTGCTGTGTCCTGTCAGTGACTGCCAGCACACAAAGACAGAACCTTCCTGAATTTTCAAGATGACTTAGATATGTTTTTTGAAAGCTTGCTGAGTTCTGTCTCTACTTGCCCGAGGCAGTGAGCACCTTCGGCATTAACCCACGTGACCCTTTTTTGCACTCAGGAAAAGTTCACTGCATAGGAGAGGAGACCTCTAGATGCTGATGGTTCACAGGGGATCCTTTCTTGCCTGGTGCCATTTCCGACAATTATAATGTAAACACAATCGCCAAAATCTCAAGCAAGCTTTAACATGTTATTGTCATTGCAAAAGTAATTTTTTATATTTTGAAATATGCAACCTAAAATAATCACAGTGATCCTGCCATGATGTCTTTGTCTTGTTATAGGGTGATAACGCTTTGTCCCTTTCTCCCAGTTGTGCTCTTGTGTTTTTATGTTGCCACATGAGATTGTAATGTATTAAAACATATTAAGCAGGCATAGTATACTGCTGTCACCATTAGGAAACATTCCCTGAGATATGTCATGTAGCCAGTGTTGGTGTGCATTAAGGATGAGGTTTGGGTTCAGGTCAACCCGAACCCAAGCTGTTCACTGAATAGATGAACATTATGGCCAGTTCACCCGCCAAAGCTCCATCTGTGTCCAAGCAACCAATGACGCTATGCGCCTTGCCATGGGCTGACTGGTGGGTGAACTGCACAGTGTCACTGGTTACTAGGATGCAGGCAGGAGAACCACCTTATGACTCTTTTGGGCCCCCAGCATCTTAGTAACCAATTATGTTGTGCAGCACTCACAGCATCTTCATTGCTAAGACTCTTGTGTCATTACAGCGTCATTGGTTGTTATGGTGTGCTGTCTTTATTCTTGCAACCAATGATGCTGTGCGGCCCATCTGTTAGCATCTTAGCAACCAAAAACGATGTGCAGGTCCCTCACCATCATTAGTTGCTAGGATACAGCCAACGCAGAGGTCGGTTCACTTGTCACTTACCTTGGTGGAGTCTGAGTTGACTGGAGGCATCCCTTGCAGCTCCAGTGCCAGATCCCCTGGATGGCAGAAGAGGGACACAGAGTGGCAGGGACACAGAGTGGCACGAGGGCTGGAAAATGTCACCGTGGCCGAGAGGGTAAATCTCTGCAATGCCAATGAGCCCTGGGCAGTAAGCGAGCACAGGAGGGAAACACTTGGAGAGCAGAGCTCCAGAAGAGCCATAGTCAGAACTAGTTGGGTCATCAACAGGTGGACAGAGCAGTACCAGGCAACCAACAGGAATGAAGTTAGGAACAAACTGGGGTCAGTAACGTGCGGGCAGTGTGCTACAAGACAGTAGACTGGAGCAATGGTCAATGACAAGCCAAGGTCACAGGAACACAAAGTAGCAACAGAAAGGTCAAACAAGCTGGTCGGTAACAGATGAAAAATAATAATATAGGATCTTGGGAGTCCAGGAAGGCTGTCGGCCAGAACATCACGGCCTAAAAAGCCCATAATGTGCCAGAATTCACAATACCTGGGTGCGCAAGTTTTATAAAATAGCCCCAAAGTATAAAGTAACCTCCCCTACTTTAAATGAATGAATAAAGAGTTTTAAACAAACATAAAGTCACTGTTGATCCTATAGAACCTGGGCACATATGTAATACTTATTATTAGTATTTAGAACTGAACTAGCATCTGGAATTTAACATGTTTGGTTCGATGTGATTAAAGCAACCCTTTACTTTGCCAATGTTTACAGAGATGTCTGCCAAATATGAACTATTCAGCTTATGCTCATTGATGCATAATCAGTGAACAAAAAAGTCTGCTACCCTCTGTCCTCCGAGATCTGTTTTTTCCTCCTTTGGACTTCGCCACTTTGCGTCTCGTACAGCATAGAGAAGGTGAAGCCCAGCTGTCAATCACATCTCGCACATAAAATACAACTCATGTATTAATGCCCTCGATATAAGTCAACTCCAAGGGCGAGTGGTCAGAGATGGAGGCAATGCCTTAGCTGCTGCCTTTTGGCAAAAAGTAATAGTGCTGTTGAGTCTGTTTGGGCTTCATGTTTTGGAGAAAGGAAGACTGCGTTTAGAAAGTTGGCAAAAATCTTATGAAGGTGCAACCATCTTTATATGGTTGAAGGATGGAAATGTTCACGGTAAAACTGAACTTTGAACTGGAAAATAATGAGGGTATTCAGGTATGAGCACCTGAATTTGTCTTGCTATAAGTCTTTCTAAACTAATTTGGACTTAAATTGGACTTATTTTTTTTACAGTGCTGTCTGTCCAACACTATAAAGATGTTTGCAGCGGGGAGAGCACAGCGTTTACCCCATCAGTGTGCTGCTGGCCAAGGTAATCTAAAGATAGGCCATGGTGGGTATTAATCTAGATTGCATTGTTAATGTTAGAATTACAAACCCTTTGGCAAATAAAACAGTTCACGCATAAAAATGTAAAGCGCTTCTCCAAGCATCAACAACTTTTGTCCCTCATCCCAACTAATTGCCATGTTAGTTAAGGCAGAACCCCATGAAAAAAAAAACTTTCATATACTTCAATAGTCTTGCAGGTTATAAAACTACTTTGTGGGAAGCAAATGCCTTAAAAGATACAGATATTACCTAGTCAAATTTACTTACATGATCCCTACTCCCCCCAGGGGTCAGCGCTCTCCTTTTCTCCCTCTTCCGCTCCATCTGGTGGAATGTCTCAGTGTTCTTATGCCTAATGCAGGTCTGTGGAACCTGCATTAGATGTGATGACATCATTGGGCCTTAGACCCCCAGAGTTCAGGGTGAGAAGAGGCTGCAGGGACTGGTATAGCAGATCTAATGAAGCCGATGGAAGAGGGGATCAGGTAAGTAAAACAGCTGTTTCCTGTCCCTAGACAAAAGAGAGCACTTAACCATTGCAGTGCCACGGCAGCCCCACTGGGCTAAGGTACTTTTTTGTTTGCTCGAACAAGGGCTATAAAGGATCTCACAAGCAAACTTTATGAAAAAAAAGAAAAACTTTAGTCCTTTAACTGACCTTTCCATTGGGTTTCATACTAAATGATATTATTATCACTACCGAATATATCCCCCCCCCCCTCCTCTGCCCTTTATTACAGCAAACAACCAGTAGGTGATTTTGCAGGTCTACAAACTAGGAACAATGCTAAAAGCAATTTAAGGGTTTTGTGTTTTTTTTTTTTCCTTTTTGTGGAAACTAAGCATTTACTTTCAAAGAACAATCTGCAAAGATGGAAGAGGGACGCATTCATCCTGTTGTGCGATGGAAAGCACATTGCGTATCTCATACCCAGCAGGCTGAATTAATCATTTAAGAGCAAAAATATATGCTCATTTTACTTACAAATTTTGACCAGAATATGGTTTATTAAACTCAAGAGAAATACTTAAATACCTCCAAGCTTTCTTTTTTTCTTCTTTTAAAAAAAAAGCTCTGGAGTAATTAAATTAGAACACACTTTGCAATTTACTGTACTCCCATAATCATCTGCTGCAGTTCTAATTGATAAATCAACCTGTAATTGACTCGAGATAATGAAGATGCTGTTGGGTCAGAGTGAGACTCCTAATTATGAACTTTTAACACATGAAAGAAATGTTTTTTGTGCAGGATGAGCAGAGTGTGTGCGTGGGGGGGGAGTGTGGGTGGTGACTGATGGGAACTGCGCAATTAATATGCATGCTACTAATGTACTAAATTCTCAGCTCTTAACAAACCATGCAAACATGTTTTTTTTTTGTGTGTTTTTTTTTGTGATCCATCCGTTTCAGAAAATATTAAAGACATTGAATATATTAGCAGTGGTTATGTAGCAAGTGAGAAAAAAAAAAGACTGCAGTGCTAAAGATGAAAGCCAAGCAATGTAAAAATCGTCGTTCTTTTTTGTTTCATTACGGCAATCTACGCTGAGTCATCAGCTGTGAAATTTGGCAGGCAATGCTGTGGTGGACCAGTCCACCAAACTCCCTTTTTATTATAATCTGGGGATTTGGGAACCCAGTTTTGTGAAGCAGGAGATGAATTCCCAGATACACCCATTGCAGTTCCCTTGTCACCTTTCCTTAGTTAAAGTATCTTGTTAAAAGTTCCTTCTAGTGATCACTCAAAGATGACTTGGAAATCTAAATGTGAGTGGCAATACAAACAACATAAACAGAAAACATTATACAGGGGATAATACAAGGCACAAATCTTAGGCAGTATACTTCTAGACAAGCATGATTGCCAGGTATTGGGTATTACCAGAAGTAGCAAGAAGAGTCCCCGTCAGTGTCTACAACACCACTTGCTCCCAAGTTAAGCTATGGGCCTGAATGTTGCTTGGACAGGTGAACACCCACCCACCAAGATAGCTCGACCCCTCCATAAGTTTCTAGGGCTTGAGAGGGAGAAAGATTGTTCAATGCCATGAGACTTGACTTCTAAATCTAGAGGGCCTAGAAAGTCCCACGTATTGATACAAGAAGAGTGGTCTGACCACTGTGATCAGGTTTTCCAACAGCTTAAGTGAAGCTTAACTTAAACTACTGTTCTGACCTATGCTGAACCTACTGTGCCCTACAAATTGCATGTAGATGCCAGCAGGCAGAGACTTGGTGGTGTGTTGTACCAAAAGCATGATGGATAGCTGGGGCCTGTTGCCTATGTGAGTCAAAGGCTCCCCCGCACCAAGGAGAATTACTCCACACAAACGTTAGAATTCCTTGCTCTGAAGTAAGCAGTGGTAGACAAACTGTAAGGCTCCCTTTGCAAAGCAGAATTCAAAGTCAAGACAAGACAGCTGCCAAGTTAGATGGGCATAGGGCATCTGTGGTTAGCTGCTCTGGCCGGATTTCACTTCAATCTGAAGTATCAATAAGGATTTGGAAACAGAGATCCTGACATCCTGTCAAGAAAACCAAACAAGAAGAAAAACCACACTCTGAAGAAAAATGAACTCATCTGACGCCAGAGGGAATACAAGTCCTGTTTCAAACAGTTGAATATAAAGACAGAGGACTGACAGGGACTGAGGCAATTGAGGCCACTGCTGCAGGCATCCCAAAGCTCTATTGTAGTCGAATTCAAGACAAGTGAGTCAAGTCAAGTGAGAGATGGAGGTCTGTCTACTCTTAGTAAGAAGAATCTCAGGATAGACCCAGCAGAAGTCCCCATCCCTGTTGATGTTGAATGCTTTAGAGAGCCAGGGCATGGAGATTCAGCTGAAAGATTTTCCAGAAGGGACCCAACCCGAGTTATAAAGAATGGGATTGGTTACAACTTCATGACGGGGTTGGTCTATCGAAGGGGTCCCATTGGTGATCCTGAAGATGAGAGGCAGCGATTCCTCCCTGAGAAGCATAGAGATACTGTATTACTGGCCATACACAATTAGCATAGTCACCTAGGACTGCGTGTAAGACTTTATCCACTATTTCCAGTCTTTCCCCAGGGAGAGAGCTGACTGAGCTGTGAGCACTGCAATCTATGGAGCCTAGAAATAGTACTGAGCTATAATACTGTTCTAAACTGCGGAGAGCAGAGAAGCCCAGAGGAGACTGTGCTGCTACATAGAAGAGAACTAAAGAGGACTTGTCATGGCTGGGGGCTGCAAGATCTAGAGAGGGAGATACCTGAAAAACCAGCTAACACAGGCTTGAGAGGGGAGCCCCATGTGAGGCGTGACCTCTCCCCTGGCCTCCAGGGAATGGATTGCTGACCCGTGGACACCTGAAGGGAATTAGTTGTAGGAGACCTCCTGACCACCTGTATTGATTCTGACCTTGTGGCTGGCTGCTTACAAACTTTACTGCCACCTGGAGAGTTGACCCAGGTTTTTTGGGGCATCTCCCTAGATTAACAGCATTCTTGCCAGAGAAAGGCAGAGCTCCAATGAGAGTTCACAGGCCCTACCATTGGTGGACTGTGTGTTAGAACCTCCCTAGGGTAAAGCTACAGCTGCATATGAAACACCATGCTTTAGCAACTTGAATAGTGTTCGGTTAGGGTTGACACCTGATTATTGAGGGTGGCGAAGCAGGTACGAATTCAAATTTTTCTCTAAAGGGAACCTTTTTAAAGTGGAACTAAAGGTAGATGTGAATTTGTTTCCATTTGTTTCTCCCTTATAATAACATTATATTGATCCCCATATCACATGAACTTTTGACTAAATGCAGTCCTTTTTCTCTTCGCCCTATAACCACAAACAGAATTCGCTCCTCTCCCAGTGATATTGCAGAACAACACGATGATACATCATAATCTACAGAAGCTACAGCTCCATCCTAAAAAAAAGCCTATGCTCTCTTGGACTTTATATAGTTGTATAAAGTGGTACTTACTCCGACACTTATCTGGAGTGGCCGAGTGGCAAAGATACTTAAAATACCATTAATCTAATGTCTTAGGCACAGATACAAGCAGGCTTTCCGTTTAGCTTCCAGAAAAGTTATAGCTTCTAAGACGTCTCTCATAATTTAGACATATATCGGAGGAGGAGGGAAAAAAAAACCTTTATCCTCACGATACAGTAAATTTGGCTCAGTTGAGCAGATTTCCTCCAATAGCAAACCACTCACTGTGTGCAAACATATCTAATCTGTACAAGGTTTCTGTTAATAAATAGATGCTTTATGATACATTGTCGCTTTTTGGCAAGAAATTCTCTTGTTTTACTTCTAGACATCAATCAAAGGAGATGATCTCATAAGACAAGGCTATTGGAAGAAAAAAAATGTTTCTGTTTTTTTATCGCATGTTAAAGAGAACTCCGTTTGGAATAAAACCACCAGCAATAGGGTTGGGATCTCCCCCAATCCTTTGTTCCTCTCTCCATTGGTGGAACCCACTCCCAACCCCTTAAAAAAATCTGCACACATACAGTACATTATTTCCTGGTGTCTGCCCAGGGCCATCCTTAATGAGGCAGCATGAGGCTGTTGCCTCAGGCGGCATCTCTTTGGGGCATATAGAGGGACAGCAGCTAGAGCTGCCCAGTTTGCTAAAATCTGGGTAGGGAGATGTGTAAGAGCCATTACTGGGATGGGACACCAGCCAGAGTGTCCCAGGTTGCTAAGAGCCCATCTGAGAGATGCAAAGCCTGCAGAGGGCAGTGTCACTCTCTTGTCTGGTGGAGCTGTCTCCTCTCCCCTGTTCCTGCAAACTCCGCATTACCATCCCTACCCCCCTCTTGGCCACCTAAGGCAGCAAAAAGTCTAGAGGCGCCACTATGACTAACTCTACCCTGACACTTCTTCCTCTGTCACAGCAAAGGGTGATGTTGCCCCCCCCCCCCTCCAGTCATGTGACAGAGCATAGACCTAGCAATTGGCTGCTAGCCCCAAGCACTGGCACATGGGAGTAGGCCATATGTATGGCCAAACATCCAGTCAGGCACCAAGTACCCTCCAGGACTTCTTTAGGCTGGCAAGTCCATAAATGTGTACATTTAGCTTGGCCAAATGGGCATGCTTATAGTAGAATAGAGACATTGTGTAAAGAGGAAGAGCCATATACCTGTGGGGCTGGCTTATTAAAATATACCTAGCATCAGATATATTTTCCATGCCAAGTACATGCATGCTAAGTTGTGTAAGTGTAACACTTTAGGGTACTTGGTTCTCTCTACCAGAGATCACAGTACTCTCATTGACACAGATCAGACCCTCACCTCGTAACTTGCTACAGAGTTAACATTTTTCTGTCTGATCACTGGGGGATAGAAGACTGAGAAAATGCTTTCCCCAGATTGATGACATCATTTCAGCCTAGACAAAGTCACTTAAAGAGACCTTGTCACAAAAATGTTTAAAGCCCTTACCTGTAGAGGAATTTATTAAACACCTTCCAGTGCCTGCACTACCAAACCTTGCTCCGATCACTTGAACTGGTCCCCCGTTAATGCTGATGGCTGTGTTCATCTCAATGGTCCCCCATAGCTCTCATTGGTTTCACTGTCTGACTTCATATTACAAATGTCACCTGCAGTGAACATGAGGACAGAGGGAGGAACCAGTAAGAACTGCAAGGGATCATGCAAAATGATTCTCCTGGAAGTGTGGAATTCCCAGCATACATGGGAGGACTAGTTCAAGTGACTGGAGGAGAGCAGTTTAGGAACCGGGAAAGGTTAGGTCTTACAGCCTTCTTCTACAGGGGCTTTTTTAAGATTGTGACAGATTTGCTTTATTTAGAGATGACACTAAACTCAGGAGGTAAATCTTAAAAATACGTTCAAGTACTTCAATTATTAACAAAATGTATCTTATTTTTGTATCACTCGGCTGTAGATCCTCAAATCATCTCTGAATTGGTGCTGACACTGTCCTTCCTTCTGGAGGGTGGCCACGTTTCTTCCCCATGGTCCCTGTGTATGTTGTTCTTCCTGTAAATATAAAAAACATAAATATCGGGTCTTCAAAAAAAAAAGAGTGATTGTTGTTTCTGTGCAAATTTTCATCTGTCACTCATAAACTTTCCTCATAAATAATTTGTGGGGTTTTCTTCAAGCATTTGGTGGAATTGGTATTTGAAGCAGAAGTTCTGTCTGTAGGCGGGATGTCAATAGGTTTACGGAGTGATAGTTGGATGTGCATGCATAGTGCAATAAGTATGGCAATATTAATACGAGCAGACTTTACATCCAATGTGCTGCACACTGAGATGGAGGGATGCAGGAATTGAGGTCAAGCAGTGAATAGTAAACACATATTATGTTTGACAAAAGTAAGCTAATTCTTTTAGTGATATTTTTTTCTTGTATAATATTTATTTATTATTTCTGGATATAACAATATAAACATCATGTTTAAGACACTCTCACGGGAAGAAAACCGGTCATAATCAACAACAACAACAACAACAACAAAACAGGAGAAATATTCATAGAACATCCACCATAGTGATATTTTTTTTACATTTAACAGGAACTGTCACAAAATGATGACCTATTAAAAAAAATGTAAACAGATTTGAAGCCCAACCCAAACATAAATAATATGTAACACCACCCCCCCCCCCAAAAAAAAAAGCAGCTGTTTTCCTTTATTTTTACCTGGTGATCCTGCCAGCGACACACTTCCTGTCCCAGGGTGACAATGCTCACTCGCTTTACTGTATCTATGGAGGAGCAGTGTTGTCACCCTAGGCTGCGCTCCGATTTGGGCTAAAAACAACTACCTCTATCCTCATTTCCAGTACGTAAAGCTAAAGTCCGGGTATAACTTTTTATGCATGCTTACAGCTGTGCCCAATGTAAGTATGCATAAGATATATTCCATGTTTCACATACATTGTGATATTATTGCTTAACTGTCTCTGGTATTTGTCTCCACCCCTCCCCATAGTTCAGTTTTTCCTGTGCAGATAGAGCCATCCTCCGTCGCTATGTTCCAATCTGCATCTCAGGTACATGTCCTTTGCTAAGTCGATCACATTATGATCTTTTGACCTATCCTATGTTCACTGTTGTAAAGATCTGCACAGTTTGAATTATAATTCTCAACGTTCTTCAAGGTGTCATATGGATTGCGTCCCTGTTTGAGATTGGGAGTTACTGCCATCCCAGCACAACTGTAAGATCACACTTTCAATGCATTGGATGGCGAGGCAGAACTGTATACCTGGTTGGTCCATGGGGATTCTGTAAAGCTCTGTGGTATCTGAAAACTACATCAGTGTTTTACAGCGATCTTCTAGGTGCTGTAATGTCACTGAGCTGAGCATAGCATCTTCCCCTCTGCTCTGAAACCACAGGGATTCGCTCACTCGGCACAGTGGCCATTCAGAGAATGCGTAGTGTATTTATCAATGATCACAAGGCGTTCTCTAGTCAGAATGCTCCATGTTGTCAGCCCACAACAGAACTCAGTCTACAGGTATTTGTTCATTCGGCATAGTGGCCATTCATAGAATGCCTAGTGTATTTATCATACATGAAAAAACAAAGTGATAATGGGGTTTTAAAAGTGTCCAATGATGAATGTGGGATAGCATGGCTTAGCTTGGTAACGAGACATGATGACTGACCAAGAGGGTATGTATGTAGTTAATTGAGCTTATATTAATGTAGATATTCATACATGTGCACTGAGAATTACTATTTATTTATTATATTTATTAATAGAGTTATCTCAGCTTTGGATCTACAAAGAAATTACAGAGTTTTGCCTCCAATAAACCTCCTGAGGAAGCTTTAGCGAGCGAAATGCGTCGAGGGCCGAAATAGTGCAATTATAAATGAAATAATGCTTGCCTTGTAAATGTGTATGGACAATCACGCACCAAATGCATGACCAATACTACTAAAAATATATTGTCATTATATACACCATGCAATTGCACTAAGTCCAGGGAGGTATATGTAATTATTTATTATACACTGTTTGTAACCTTTTAAACCAATGAAATGTTTTTAAGTATATTGAGATCATGTAAATAAAATTCTTTATTATACTATATATATTTATGACCAGTCATCATGTCTCGTTACCAAGCTAAGCCATGCTATCCCACATTCATCATTGGACACTTTTAAAGCCCCATTATTGCTTTGTTTTTTCATGTATTGTATTCAGGGGTGTGGTGTCACAGTTCCGATGGGTGTTCTGGGAGATACCTACTTGTTTTATTTAGTGTATTTATCAATCATCACAAGGCATTCTATAATCAGAATGCCCCACGTTGTCAGCCCACTACAGGACTTACTGAGTGCATTTCTAGCAGATCAACAGGTTTATCTATCTGATCTACAGATCTACCACATATCTTTTTTTTGTCCTCACATACACTTTAATATGTAATGTTGGCCTTTTCAGCACCATGGACAGGCAATGACTTCCTACACTAGGCAATCACTGCTGCCTTTTGTATTCCTACTGCCCCATGTTGTCAGCCCACAGCAGAACTTTCGGAGTGCATTTCTGGAAGATCAACAGGTTGATCTATCTGATCTACAGATCTACCACACATCTTTTTTTTGTTGCCCTTCCATACACTTTAATGTGGTGTTGGCCTTTTCAGCACCATGGACATGGCAATGCCTTCCTACACTCACTGCTACTTTTTGTATTCCTACAGCCTCTGATTAATAATTAGCATGAAAGATCAGTGGTTTATACCCATAACCATGCATGTGTACATTTACATTTGCATACCCGTGTACTGTGTATTGAGTCCATGCAATCCTATGGACACAAATACCAAACACTTGGAGCTCCCGGTTGCTAACCCTTCCCTAATCTATATACAACTAAAAAACATGTACTGGCTTTATATACACTTTAATTGTGACCGACAGACTTGACTGTTTCTTTCATGTTACTTTGTCCACTTACTACTAAACAGATGCATGCCAATTTGTTTTTTCAATGAAGGCAGATTCCCATGGATAAGTCTTCAAAGCCCACTAGCAGTCTTGTCAGGTTTCCAAAGGACCCCTTGACTAGTTAACTTCACATGCCATCGAACCACGAACAGCCAAACCCTGCCAAACTGATTGCAGAGATGGATTCAGCAGATCTCCAGTGGAGCACATTTTACTTAGACTCGTTGTGATAACGTCTCCTGCCTCCGTTGGGTTTCTTCACACGCATCTGCATCTTAAATAAAGTGGCACTTTAAAAACATCATTCACTTATCAAGGAATTAGTCTTTCGGCAAATCAGAATGAAGCCTTCGCTCCTCGAAAATGGATCTTCTAATTGCAGTTTTGCAATGCGCAGGCAACACTCCTAAACAGGAAATGTCATTAGTACCTTTAATGAACAGAGCATTTAAAGGGAGGCAGTTAGAAGGGCCTCAAAGAGTTTTACGAGAGACGTAGTTGGCAGTGAGAAGACTGCGGAGTGTTTGGGGGAATATGCAGCGAGAAATTATGCCTCCCCGACTCGGTCTCTGCAGTTCATTTATAAAACATTTATACTAAGCCTTCAAATCATTTGCAACAATTTGCATAGTAATCAAACCACAAGCAAAATACTTCTTATGGCAAACTCTTTAAATTTCAATCTGTCTACAAAGCAGGAAACTGAGACTGACTGCGTGTTTACCGCAAGGATCGAGACGGATGATAGGCTGTCTTAGAGCAGAAAAGAGATATCATTGCTGAGATTTTCCGAAATCCATCAATGGCTTGAGGCAACATTATTGGTAAATCCCTCCTGGTTTAATTTATTTATTTTATTTTAATGTATTTATTTATTTAAACAATGTTTATGTTCCCTTAAAGTACCATGCCTCCAAATGTGAACGCATAGCTATGTTTAGGATGCATGTTCCCTTAAAGTACCATGCACTCAAATGTTAACACATATCTATGTTTAGGATGCATTTCAACAATACTGAGCTTTAGCACGCCTTCAAAATGTGTTTTGCATCATGTTGCTGCATTTAAAAAACACACACTGTCATCTTCCTATTTAAGGCAGGGTGACAATGCCTTCTGATAGCCCAGGGGCCCTGCAAGGTATACAAACCAATCCATGCTCACTCGCTGCCTTCCCGCTGCAGGACTCTACCCTGAGTTAGCTTTAAAGTTGGATGATATCACTCCCCCCACCATGTGACAGTATTCAGGCCTGGCGATTGGCCACTCAGACCTAAACCACCTTCCCCTTACCCAGAGGTGGTAAGAGGGTGCCAATTATTTATAGAGATTTATAATTGGTATTTAGGTTCACTAGGGTATCTAGCGCCGCAAAATCGTTATTTGTGTTCTTGGGACTTTTATGTCTGTATTGTGGCAGCTTCATTACCCATATTAGTATTTTATCATCTATAAGCGCAGATCAATAGATTTTATACTAAGAGAGTGCCATTGGCTTAGTACACCTTGCTAAAGGGTGGGCTATCAGGAGACAGTACCTCTTTAAAGCAGAACCCATTTTTATTAACCGTTGCAGTGGGGTTACCCCATACACTGCAAGGGTTAACTGCTCATTTTTGTATAGGTTAAAACGTTCTAATCGCCTGATCCTCCGATCCAGCTTGCCTTTAGACCGGTCCTTGGAGCATTTCTCCACCTCCACTGCAGCGGTCTAAAGTCCCGTATATATATAGATCTATATATAGAAGTATATATATACAGTGTATAGATGTGACGATACTGAGGACCATTCCATTGCAGCGTAGGAGCAGACATGCTTCAGTGACCGGAAAAGCAGGCAACTGGATTGGTGGTTCGGGTGAGTATAACTTTTTTAGCACCTAGCCAATTTCCCCCTTATCGTGCATGGGTAGCCCCACTGCAAGGGTTCTAGGAAGGGTTAAGGAAGAACTGCGAGTTCTTCCTTAAGGTGCATGGGACCACGCATGCACATTGAGAGCAAAAGTCCCTCTCTGCAGCACGCTGGCAGGGGGCAGGCTTTTCTTCTCCGGTTTTGGCTGGTATCTGAAGAAAATAAACTGTGGACTTTGAACACCATTTGTTTTGATGCATCCACAATGTATTTAGCTAAAAGTTCAGTTGGGCTTTAGAAACTAACGCGAATTGGCAATTTTGAAAATATTAGCGCATCTTGTCTGTTATTATTCTGTGAATCCGTCTCATAGTATGACATTTTTTTTTTTTTTTAAATAACACAATGTTTGAAATAAACATTCGACAACAATCCGCCCTCACCCTCGGAAGGAATTCTATTCTGAGAATCCGTCTCTTCCTGTATATAAAACCATATGCACTTAATGAAATTAGTTCCCTTTATTCTAAATTGCTTATTTGATTTAATACATTATTTCTTAATCTGTTTTCATAATTAGCCTCCCCCACTGTCTCCTGTTCTTTTGAAGCGGGCCTCGCTAGGCTGCGCCGCCGAAAAAGATTGAAGGCTGTAATTTTATACCAGTGGAATAATACTAAATTGCTACTTTCTCGTGTCATTGTTGCCGATGACGGAACGTCTTTCATATGAAAAATAATGCAATATTTGTCGGAGTTCTGTTTACTAAACTTCATTAGTTATTCATTATGTCCTTTCCGCAGCCACTTTCTTCGAAGCGAATGATACAATGCTTCCACTTCAAGGGCCTAACCTTGCTTTAACAATAAGGAATTTATTGTGATTTCGGGGGGAGCCAAAAGAATGAATGACTTTAATTTTGCAGCATTAGAAGGGCAGAACCAGCAGGGTCACGTTTGATCTAATTACTAAACTTTTTCACTGTGAATTTCGTAGTGTGTGTGTTCTCTTTGTGTGACTCTCTTGGTTGGGTTTATTTATAGGGAGGCCTTACTGAACTGCTATGTGAGAAAAGTAATTACAGGATATGCCCCTTAGAGAGTCTTAAAGGAGAACTCCAGGAAATTTTGTATTAACCTTTGCAAGGGTTAAGTGCTCGTTTGTGTCTAGGTGCTAAAATAACCGTTATACTTACCTGAAGCTCCTAGCCGGCCAGCTGTCACAGCATTCCCCCCAGCCTGCCTCCCTGTTCCTGCAGCATTGGAATGATCCTCATATTTATAGACATTGATGATTTACAGGCTCTTAGACCACTTCAAAGCAGGGGGAGAGACGCTGGAAGGACCGGTCTAAGAAGAAGCTAGCTCTGAGCTTTAGGTGAATCTGAACCTAGACACGAATGAGCACTTAAAGCGGACCTTTACCCCATGTAGCGCTGCATGCTGATATACAATCATCTTACATTCATTAGTTAAACATATTTTTACTTACAATTTCTTGTCTTCTACTTCTTGGTCCTCTTGGGCATAATGATGTAATGTGGTCAAGCATTGCCTCCTGGGAAGGTTACATCAGCAGAGCATTGCTGGGAAATGTCATCTGTAATCTCATGAGATCTCAGGGAAAGGCATTTTCCTCCACTGATATGATGTGCATGGTCACATGTCCTAGTCACATGTAGACATGTGCGGTTCGTTTCGTTCCGAATCGAAATTCGGACGAAATTTCGGAGATTTGGATGTATCCGAATTCCGAATTACAGATATAACAAATGCAAACGAATCCGAATTTCCGATTCGTTTTTTTTTTGGACGAAGTTTTGTTTTTTGGACGAAATTTCGTTGCAACAAAGTGACATTTGAGAACAAAAACCCTTTTTTTTTCCTCTTAAATGTCACATGGCTGCAACGAACGAACGAAACGAAAACGAAACGGAAATTCGTACGGATTACCGCTAACAAATTTAGTCCGAATCCGAATGCCGAAACTAAATAAAGCAAAATCCGAATCAAAACGAAACTAAACTAAACAAATTTTTTGCTGGTGCACATGTCTAGTCACATGTGCCAGAAAGCCTGGAAGTAATAGGAGGTGTAGTAATCTGTCCTTAGTAAACATGGCCACTGCCAGAAGACTGAGGAAGAAAAGAGAAATAAAGATTGCAAAGAACACAAAGCCGGCAATTATCTAGAAGTATGTGATTGTAGATTGTCATTACTAAACATTTCTAAAGGTGTCTTTGTTGCTATTTTAAAGATATGAGTAAAGGTCGGCTGTAACCCTTGCGATTCACGTAGCCCCACTGCAAGGGTTAATTTTTTTAAATCCCAGAGTTCCTCTTTAGAGCAAAATGCCAGGGATGCCCCACACACACACTGAAATCAGGGGCATCACCAAGACAGGTGTCACCTGGTTCGGCCACCGAGTGTCATTACATATGCACGTGTCGTCATTATGCATGCGCATAATGATGTCGCATGCACTTCCCTGATGGCAGCCATCTTGGTGATGGAAGCAGGCAGAGAGAGGAGGGGACTTCATCCTGTGGGATAAGGTATGCTGCCGGGTCCCGTCCTCTCTCGTGCAGCTTTTGGGCTCTTGGTCGGGCTCTTGCCTGACTTTTCAGAGATGATGACACCAAAATGACTGCCAGTAATTTTGGCGTCTGACGGTGTCACCCAGTGCGGGCCGCGCCCCCTGCGCCCCCTTCGTCACGCCACTGACTGCAAGGGTTAAATACTTGTTTTTGCCTAGGTTCAAAAATAAAATCCTCGGGAACCAGCTTGCTCTTAGACCGGTCCATGGAGCCTCTCTCCCTCTCCGCTGCAGCAGTCTAAAATCCCTGTGTCATCACATTGCATACACAGTGTATAGGACGTGAGGACACAGATGGACATACCATTGCTGCAGTGTATGCAGAGGCATGCTCCAGGGATCCGTCTAAGAGCAAGTCGGCTCAGAGAATCGGGTAAGTATAACTTTTTTTATTTTTTAACCTAGACAAAAACAAGCACTTAACCCTTGCAGTACAGGAGTAGCCCCACTGCAAGGGTTAAGGAAATGTTTCAACGTAGTTCTGTTTTAAAGGTTCAAATGAAAAAAAAAAAATACACAGAAAACATTCATTGCAGTAGATGCACATGAGAGAGGTTCAGGTTAATTGGAAGAATTACAAAGGCAGCACAGGATTATATTTTAATATCAGATCAGAGTGCGGATCTAAATGGAAGCCAGCTATTTTTTTTTATTTTTCTAAACAGAGCAGCGACAGCTCCATTGCTATTCTTATGAGGCATCCAATTAGATCAGAGAGGCTTAATGTCCTCTAGTGCTTGGTGTATTTTTAGCTCTCAGAGACAAATATAGAGCATCAGGTGTATCCTGGTATCTTGGAAAATAAGCTTTTATTATTATTATTATTATTCATATTATTATTATATTATTATTTTATTTTTATTATTATCTTTTTAATT
>NW_017306553.1:277236-278759 GCF_000935625.1 Nanorana parkeri
ACACACACACATTGTATATATATTATTGTATTATTATTATTTTTTTTATTATTATTAAACTTTTATTAGTTGCTTTTTTATGTATTTTTTTTTAATTATTATTTTTATGATGGAAACTGTTGGAACCCCTTTAAATCTCACCAGAGCGGAAGATGCTGCAAAGTAAACACATATATTTACCTTTCTACGATTACAGAGCCAATATCTTTAACATATATTCTAACATCTAGCTCCGCACTCCCCTAGCCTCACACTTCAATGTGTGCAATTCCTCACGAGCCGGGGGATTAATATACAATCTTGCAGCACAACGTCTGCTCAGTAAGTTATTTGTGTAATTTAAGGACTCACTAATGAGATATATTTTCATTTGTTGTGCAGCGTGCATTAATGATCCTTAAAAATCAAAACCGCATCTTTAAATTGCTTTTAAATTGCACTGGTAAAACCCGAGGCTATAAATTAAGCCCGTAGTTTATCTCCCTTTTTTTTATTTTTTCAAGTTGAAAAAGAAATTTATGTAAAATGAAAAGTCATTTGATTCGAGTGGAGTGGGCGATGTTATGCGCTTAGATGAAAACAAGGGCAGGGGGAAAAAAAAGGGACAGTTTAGCGAACGCTTTATTATATTGTTCCTCAGAGGAGAACGTTGACCGATGGCTGGAAGAGATTAATATGAATGATGCCTTCGAGGGATGGTAAAGGGAAGCCAGTCTTTTCCGTGGAAGGAGACTCGATGGTTCAGAGGTGAGGTTTAGTACGTCTGTTTCTTTATGTTTAGTGATGTAGAGACTAGACATGTGCATTCGGATTCGGACAAACCTGCAAATCAACGAAAATCAGTTGATTCGGCGGTTCGTCCAGAATCCAAAATAACAAATTTAATATACGTCGGAAAATACTAAAACAATATTCAGGCATACAGTACATAAATTTGTTTTCAGAACACGCTGGTGGCCATATTGGCCGCCAGTGTGTTCTGCGCATGCCCGCCGCCATCTTGGAGGCGGAGCGCATGACGTCACACGCTTAATGATGAAAATGGTGGCCAGATCGCGTTCTGCCACCATTTTGGAGTAGTTCTTAGTATACACCAAGATGGCACGCTCGAACATGCGGGCAACGCCATCTTGGTATATAGCAAGATCTACCGCAAAATGGCAGCGCGCATGCGCAGGACACGCCGGCGGCCGATATGGCCGCCACTCGTTCTGCGGTTGCAGTGTGCGTTTTCGAATTCAGAGGCTCGTTGCAACATTAAAATGAATTCCCTTTGACGAAATGAATGAAAACATTCGTTATGTCAGTTTGCATTTTTAAAGCGCTTTACTTAACAACTGTTATATGGGCGTCAGGGTCACGGATGTGATCCAGAATCAAGGATGTGAACACTATGTTCACTTGCGGAAGCACCTAGATCAAAGCAAGCAGTGGGTGCAAGCAGTGTAGACTGACAGCCCCTAAGCAGGAAGGTTACCATGGACAGGGAGCTGGATGGGGCAACTGGAAGCTGGGCTCAGCTG
>NW_017306553.1:279046-290256 GCF_000935625.1 Nanorana parkeri
CTTAATGAGATTGCTAACATGCCATGAGCTATAAATATATTTTCCAGCAGGGGTTTCCTGAGACCTTGTAACTTTTTCAAGGGTTCCTTTGGGGTAAAAAAGTTGAGATAGGTTGTATGAAAGCTTATGTGAGGTTTAAGTGATTGGGTTTACATCTACTTTAAATAGGTACAGTACTCACACTGGAATGACCTATGTCAGTCTATACAGAAAATAAAATTGTAAGAACCCTCAGTGATCTTTTCTTAAACACTTACAATGGGCAATTTAACATTGATCTAAAGACGATTCTTTTGTTTCCTCAACAAAGCGTTTCACTTTAAGATAACGATAATGTCAGAAGACTGCTCCTTTAAATTTCTCAGAAAAACATGTTGACTCTGTCTGAATTCTGTTGATTGACAGACATTAAACTGTCTTGTGGGTGTGAGCATATGTTGCGACATACTATAGCTTCACGCCTTTCCCCTCTTTCATCTGATCTGCAAATTATTTGCATTGCCAACATTGCAGAGGGGCTACATTATGAATATGCATGACTCCTAAAAGCAGTACTCCAAGCATGCACAGAATTCAGTAATGAACTTGCAACTACCTATTTACTTACTATATTACTTATTATTTTACTATATTTTTACTTTACTTACTATGTAGTTCTATACTCACCTTTCTGGTGGGAGGTAAGTTTCATCTTCACTCTCTTGAAGAGCTCCTGATGCCTCTGTTATCTGGCACATTTAGATGTGTTGGAATTGCATGTCCCCCGTTGGTCACCAACACCTATGGCAGTTCTGGGTCCTAAAGTGAGATAGGGGTTAGTTAGAAGAAACACACCACCATGTGGGGGACAGGCTATCCCACACACTCAGATATATAAGATAGCTGTGGCACCTGGAGCGAAATAGCAAAGATTTCACTCACCTCCCGCTGGAAAGGTACATGAAACAAGCTCACTTTTACAGGCTGGTTTGGTTTTATGTCCCTTAGACGGTGGGGTCACTTTAAAGTGAATGTATATTTTTTGTGCAT
The DNA here is from genome assembly GCF_000935625.1 of Nanorana parkeri. Taxonomy (NCBI): domain Eukaryota; kingdom Metazoa; phylum Chordata; class Amphibia; order Anura; family Dicroglossidae; genus Nanorana; species Nanorana parkeri. The sequence goes on from NW_017306553.1 coordinate 280,076, forward strand.
ATAGTTTATTTTTTGTTTAATATAATCAGGACTACCTTTTTTTAGGCAAACATGAATTTGCATATTAATACTACATATTGTCTTAATACCGGCCTTGGTTAATGAGTTGTACATCAGAATTTACACTGGATGAAGGTAAGTCAGTACTAAGAGCCATTCAAGCTCTGCTTCAGTGCCAGTAGGATAGTAACAATAGGCTACAGAGTGATTACTCATCAGCATGCTGCTTCTCCTTCAATGTCCACTCAGCAAGCTGCAGGTATGTCCTTGACTAAGCTATGCTGTGTCTGAAGTGGAGGTCTAGAATCTAGCTGTTCTGTCAGGCAGAGATGCCCCTATTTCCTAAGTCCATGAAGTCTTCTAGGAAATTCATAGAGGGAAATACAGAGGTTGTCATCTGAAAATACGATTTAGCTTTTTGCCCCTGGTTTCAATGATTTTCAGTTCACTGACTTGGGCAACCATGAAGCAAGTTACTGAGTTTTATTTGTGTGTTTGTTCTAGGTCGGTGAAGAATTAAAACCAAAGTAATGCTAGCCATAAATGGTCACAGTTCTCTCGTACAGCCTGCATAGGTTGTATGGCTAGCATTACTCTGGCTTCTAAGCTAACCTGGGATGCTCTGGCCGGCATCCTGCCCAGCTCCTGGCCACCACTGATCACTGGTAGTCAGGAGATGGGTGGGACACCAGCCAGAGCGCCCCAAGTTGCTAAGAGCTGAGAATGGAGATGTGTATGGTCCCTACACATATCCCTGCTCACTAGCTCTTAGCAACCTGGGATGTTCTGGCCGGAAAGGGGGTGGCAGGCACACAGTGGTCATGTTGTGACTCAGACTGTCTCATTAAGGACAACCCTGACTGCATCTGATTAGATGCAGTTGGGTTTAACTGACAATTTTCTACCTGATTCCTTTAATCTTTAATCAAATTTTATAAGTAAATCAACTTTTAATTTTTAATCAAAGCAAACAGAGCCCCCCTTAGGCTCACATTTTAGCAGATTCAGATGGAGCTGTCTCAAATTCAAGCCAAGTATGGCTAACTTAAGAGGATGACATCCAGAAGACCAGCATTTTATGAAGGGCCAAATATTTTCCTCATGACAGATTTTCTTTTGCCAATGATCTACATGTACGAAAGCACAAGCCTCTCAAAATATACCTGCTCTCAGCAAAGCAGACTGCCGTTACTATAGAAGCAGAGGCACTGATAAATTCAGAATCACTAGTTAGCGCAACAATTGGTGTTGCAGAGAAGCTATGAGTCAGCATTGAACTTTTTGTAACTTTTTACACACAATTATTTTTTTTTTCCTCCCTGGAAACTTTCTTTAAATAAACACGGGAACCTCCTCTTCAAGACTCTCTAACTATCTGGCATCTGGTGTTGATTTCCCAGCCCACTCGCTTATTTTTAAGGCTGATCTTTCCTACAATGTTGGACAATCTGAAGGATTCACTTAAAATGTTCCAACCAAAGTCTGGAAACATTGGTTTTGAGTCATTATTACATTTTGAAATGCGAGTTGACTTTATTTTTTAAACCTTAAAGCTGAATTACAGGAACATGTAAAAAACAAAACAAGGCCCCTTTCACACAGGCGGGTCAGTTACAATTATTTGGTCATCCATGTACGGATTCCCTGCTGATCGGAGCAGTACAGAATGAATGTCACCATTGTGGCATCCATGTCCATCCAGTTTTTTCCTTCAGCTTCAATTTTTCCTTCCTTCAATAGAAAAATATTAACTTAATGGACCCATGTTGACCCACATCTGTAACGATCAAGTCCAACAAAATGGAACTCCATTCTGTTTGGTTATCCAGACCTGGACAGAGTCGGGGTTAATGGACGCACACCGGCTGCCCATAGTCTAGCATTGGGCTAAAGAAAATCTGTCATGAGGAACATATTTGGCCCTCACTAAAATGCTGGTCTTCTGGATGTCATCCTCTTGAGGTAGCCATACTTGGCTTGAATTTCAGCCAATTCCTGCTCAATCGTATTAAATTTGAGCAAAGTGTGGCCCTGTTGGCTTGAAAAACTTTGATTAAAAATTGAAGGAATTGGGTAGAAAATTATCAGCTGAACAACAGCAACTGTATTGGACTGCCCATCTGAAAGGGGTTTAAATGCAGTTATGTTTTCATTGAACTTAATCCGTAAGTGCATCTAAACCAAAGGAAAAAAATGTAATATGTTACAGCTTACCAGTTCTTAGTTGTGGTGGCTGCGGTAAAAACTTACCAAGAAGCCAGTATAAGTACATGTGAGCGTCCCTGTCCTTAGGAATGTGGGCAAACATGCTGGTATTCTTGCATGCGCAGATGCACAGAAATCTTGCGTGCAGACGTTAGCATGCTGTGCGCATTCCAGCATGCACATTCATATACGCTAGTCTACTCCTTGGCCCAAGATGGCCTAAAAAAACAGGTTGGGAACTCAGCTAGTAGCTGACTGGTCTTCAGCTCCTTCCTGATTCCGTGCTAGCTGTTCCTGTGACTTGGTTGACCTCTGCATGACCCCGGCTTATGATCTTAACTTTGCTTTTGGACTCCTGACTTGGCACCTCACCTCCACATCTGTTTACCCTGTGTATGACACCAGCTTGTGATCTTGACCCCGCTTTCAACCACCACGTCTGTGCATCTGATTCCTCTGTATATGACCTCGGCCTGTGACCTCGACCCCAAGTACCTGCTCAGCTCTGCCCAGACTCTTCGCACTCTAGCTTCAGAGTCCTGCCAGATCATCTCATCGGCACTTGTGCCTTTCTGAGTCTTCCCTTCTCCTGTTACCATTTTCAGCGGAGTTGGACTAGTGGTGCAACGGTAGCCCTATGTTCACCTCGGTCTTCATCCAGGTACGTGGCAGCTGCATTCGTTTTTCGTTTTCAGTCTAAGAACATTTTCAGCAGGTACAGAAAAATTCCAGTTGCTCTTGCCAGAAATACTGTGTCCTTGAAGAGAGGAAAGCGTGTTAAGAGTCTAGCCTGAGTGACAACCGTAGTTTCTTCCATAAATACATTGGAGTTCGTGAGCTTAGTCACCCTAAAACAAGAAGTTTTTATATTTTCAGGATCACCGGGTAAAAAAAAGGGAAACAAATTTAAATAAAATGAGTGCAACCTCTATGTCCTAGGACTGGTAAGCTGCAGTGTAATAAAATTACGTTTTGGGGTTTAGACATGTCCGGAGATAAACATTACAATAATATGTGTTCACTCCGCAATCACTATATTTTCCTTAAAACCGTGTCCAATGAAACATTTTCAAATGTTACATTAAGCCATGCAGGGATTGTAAACACAGCTGTGTCTACAGAATTCCCCATTGACCCTTCCGGAACATAAACATGACATTGCGTTAAACAGCCCAGCCACTCTGCCAGCCAAACAGACGCATTGGGATGTCCACAAGAAGGTGGCGGTGTACAAGCATGGAAACGAAACACAATCTTCAGTGACCTGTTTCTTTGTGTTCTATAGCTAGTGTTCCCTCTGCTTTGTCTTGGTATGTTTCAGGCTATACTTAAAAAAAAAAAAAAAAATGCCTTTTACAAGTAAGACTCTAGAGATACTCATCTACACCTATACAAACATATTGGTGTGCTGCTGTCAGTTTAGGTGTGTAAGCACTCGTAGGGTACACTAATTGACGCCCTAGAGAACAACTAAAATAATAACACTTCAGAGCTACAAAGACCAAAGGATAAATTCAGCAATAGAAGTCATAACGTAGTACTCAGCACTTACAGCAATCAGAGATACTTTGCAAAAGGGTCAGAGTGGACTTTTATCAGCAACGTACACAGAAAAGCATCCTGCTGGCAAGAAACAGTGAGCATTGCCAATCTGATCCCTGTCTATTCTAACTTATTCTCTCAAATGTTTCTCCTAACAAAATAGATCAAAACCAAACTTTTTTTGTTTCCGTTAGAACCCCTGTTTTTTTTGTTGCCCTTCTCCTGTCTGGGGAGATTCCCTTTTGTCCTACCATTTGTCCTACATTTTGTTCTATATGTACAAAAAGTAATAGATTTTACAGTTGTCACCAAAACAGGAACAAAAAACTTCAGTGTGGACAAAGGTTCCAGAGATGACCGTGTAAGACAGAATATTCTCTTATTTTGGAGATTTCCTGTCACTTCCTATTGAGTATCTACAACATGAAGTAAAATTAAATCTACCAATGGGGCAAGGAGGGAAAAAAACAACCTAACAGGCAGAACCATTACATTGGGATAAACATCAAACTTCGGGCTTTGGCCAAAGACTCAGTGGCAGTCAACTTACTAGATACAAGACGTCTCTATATTCTCAATGGGCCACATATAATATCATAGCAGTCAAGCAAGTAGCATTTTCAGATGAAGAGGTCAGCAGAGACAGAGATTTTACATCTCTCTCGGTACAGGTTTCCTTGAATCCATGTGTAGGCATTGTGAACATCATGTTGTGGACTGACATTATAAGTAGATGCTGTACATTTAGCTGCCACCATAAGCAACCGAACAGCCAACTAAGTAAGCATGAGTGTAGCGACCTGCCCTTTACAGATCATGGCTGACAGTCACTCCACCTGTGACTTCAAGGTTACAACTGGTTAGAGACTTGGTCGGTTGCTTTTGGTCCCCCTATATACACTTCAGGGATCTCTTGACCCAATTCACCCAAGAAGAGCTTACAAGTGTGTTATACTATGGCCATCGGGCACACCACCCCTCTTTCTACAAGCAGAACACACTTCAGTGCTAAGCAGCTTTTTCTCTATTCATTACTCAACCCATATATACATAAGAATGTCCAGTCAGGTTCAGCTGCAATAAACTTTAAGCTTTACTCCAGAACAGAATAGACATGGTGGTCCTTCCTAAATGAAAAAGAATCTTCTCCATCACAGTGACTTGCTAAGTCTCATCCTACAAAGCAAACATTATGCTTTCTTTTCACTTTGTCTCTCTTATGGAGGATGCTCTTAACTATATTCCCCCAGATATCTGTCTTCCACCTGGACCATTTTCCATCAAAGGGGTACTCACGAGAAATGTTGCAGTCCCAATATATAGCCCACGATAAGGGGACTCCCTCTCCAGATACTCCACTGGACAAACTCTCCCCCTCCATTCCCACTTCCAGTTGGAATTAATCTCAGTGCTTCCCTGAAGGGGAGGACACAGCCGAGGCTTCCAACCTTTACATTCTGGCTTTCAGAATTGCCACCAAGAGAAATGGAACCTTTCTCTCCTGGGTCCTCAGCTGTGAATTCCCTCCTGTGATGTAGGTTGGGAACTTTTATATGTCCAAAATGGCCACCAAAATCTTGCAGGCGTTAGGTGTCCAACTATGACACTGACCTCCCCAGGATTGCACTGGGAGCCCACAGTAGGACACACACTGTAAGTCTTATTCTGGACTCCTCCTAGTGTCAGCAACCAAAAGGAAGACCTCCCCTAAAAGGACCCTAGACAGACAATATAATGACAGGTTGGGATAGCTAATGGCAACAAGGAGAACTACATATTTTCAACACAAGACATAAAAATAGGCCTTACCACCCTGTTACATACATGGCAGACTGACAACCTTGCTGCTAATTGCATGGCAGTGGCCTAGAGTTGTTCCACCTAAAGGGAATATATAGGATATAGTAGCTGTATATGCGAGGGTGGCAATTTTGGTGTTTTTGTCACCAGACTTCCCAGGTTCTTGGCAGCACAAACCAAAATGCCAAGAATTTGAAAACATTAGTATGCAGTTATAAATTTACTTTACAATGAGCTGATTCATATATGTCCAAAAAACAAACTTTGAAAAGATTCACTTTAAAGAACTTGTGTCGCTTGTGGACTCCACGGCTATGGAGTGAGTGACAAACACAATGGATGTGAAATCAAAAGAACTCTCCCGCAGCTGCTTAAAATGTTAACTTTCCTCTATTTTTCCTCTTCTTTCCGTCATTCCATCGAGATCTGCCTTCCAGTGCTGTGCCGCTACCTGGAATGTGAATGTGGAGACAGCAGGCCGCTTGGTGCCTATAAATGAAAGTCATCTTTCAAAGCTTCGGATAGTTTTATGCTCTGCACATGGAGACATACAACCGATGGAAACATCTTTTAATTAAAACAAAATATTTCATCTGCGAAAGAAAAAAAAAAAAAGCTCATGAAAATTCAAAAGCTGACAGATTTAAAGCAGAACCCCATTCTAATAAAAATAAAACAGTCAATAGTCTCAGCAAAGTTATTACATTACATTAGCATATATACATACAGTATATACTGTCTATACAGTGGCGTCACTAGGGGGGTGTGGAGGGGGATGACACCAAATTGCATGTATGAGGATGTAATGCGCATGCGTGATGACGTCCCAGCAGGGTGTCACACCCAGTGGCCACTCCAGGTGACATCACGCCTTGGGACACCCCTGTATATATATTGGTGTGGGGGCCAGGATCAACTGGTAATGGGAGTGGTAAACCAGGCATGAGGCGGGGACATCTGGAACAGACCAAGCAGGTTTATTCTGCACTTTTATCCAGCAAGGCAGCAAACTAACACAGTTTCAATGTAGGAGGGATTTGTAAAGCAAGCTCCTAGCTTAAAACAAACTAAATATCTACTCATCCAAGCTACTGTCTTAACTTAGGTCAGTTTCCGATCTTAGTAGGTTCCTCAAAACAAAAAACAGGCAGCTCTTGTACCTTTTTACTGTTCTGTCAGTACTCAGACTTTTCTCTCAGCAGTAGGCTTCCACAGTGGAGACAGGGAGAGATAGGGAGATAAAGCAGAATGGCAGAATAAAAGCCTGTTTTTCAGACTTTACAGTGGCAGCAAGAAGGATGAGAGGAAAGGGGGGAAGAAAGAAAGAAAATGAAGAGAGTGAGGGAAAAAAAAGAGAGAAAGTGAAATAAAGAAGGACGAGAGGGAGGAAGGAAGGAAGGGAAGGAGGGAGGGAAGGAAAAAAGTGGAAAAAAACAAGGTAGAAGATAGATAAGAAGGAAAAATAGGTAGGAAGGAGAGAGGGATGGAGGGAAGAGAGAGGGAGAGATGTAAAGACAGAAATATAGGAAAGAGGGAGGGAAAAAAGAGGGAAGAAAGAAAGGAAGAGAGGGAAGGAAAGAAGTAAAAAGAGACAAGGTACAGGTAAGGTAAAAGTAAAAAAAAAGAAGGAAAATAGGAAGGGTGAGAAGGAAGAGAGGGAAGGAAGGACAGAAGCAGAAAGAAAGAAGGTGGAGGAAGGAAGGAAGAGACAAAGGAAATAGGAAAGTAAGGAAAAGAGGAAAGAAGGGAGAGAGGAAGGACGGAAGATTATTAACACCTTTATTGCTCTACATGTAAAGGAAGGAATGGGAAGGGACGAGGAAGGACCAAAGGAAGTAAGGAGGAAATGAAGGAGTGAAGGAACGAAGGAAGAAAGGATGGTAAGAAGAAAGAAGGAATAATAACACTTATATGTTATATATAAATCAGGAAGTGTTAATGTATGAGAAGTATGTAAATGACGTTTGGAATTAGGACAATTCTCTATATCTGTCTTTCACTTTTGTATTTAGCTCTTTGTCTGCAGTTGCTGATCTCCTGTTCTGCCTGTAAGCAGTGTTCCATGGCAAGAACTGCAGTAGAAGAGACTCTCCAGTCTCAATTGTTCTGGGATTCCGGCAAGTCATCAGCAAGGCAACAGCACTGATTAACCTATTCATGCTTAAACGGGGATATTCATAATATGCACCCCGAGGACAGGTGCTGAGAACTGAAATTGAGAGGTTATTTGAAACAGCTTCATTCTGCAAGCCAGCTTTATTGATGGATCTCCCTTCTCTCATTTCAGCTGATAGCAGAGGGAAGGAAGACATGACGGTATTGACTTCCATGCTGTGTGGTCTCTCTATCAACACAGAGCATCATCAGTAAGAGGGGAGGAAAGTCACACAGGCACTGCGGTCCTTTTAGATCCTATTTATTTGAAGGCGGTCTGTAGATTGAGAAATACAAAGGCTGTCATTGCTGACCTCCTTCGGAGAATAGAAGTTGGCTGGCTAGATCTGACTTTTGTTCTTTCCGAGTCATTGACCTGGAACAAGCATTCAGATTAGAAAGTCAAACTGAAGTCAGAACTAATGATCTGCAAGCTTGTTCCAGGCCAATGCATCCCAAAGTACTGAAGTCACTGAATCAGCATGACAGCCAGGCAACTGGAATTTTTCAGAAGGAGCAGTCAGCAAGAGCAGCCTACATATCCTGCCAAAAAATGTGTATTTTATCTCTGTGAATCTCAACTTGCTTACTGTAATTTGGGGTGTTCACTAAACTCTTATAACACAGTTTAAAACTTTACTCCTGGAATTGTTTACCTGCCAAAGAAAGAGTATTTCTGCCCATCCAGTCCATCTCTGCCACACAGTGAAGCCCTGTCTGGCAGGGGAGGAGACCTGATTTTTCTTTGCTGCAGTTCAATGACACTAACAGGTCTTGTCCCTCCCCCCAGCCTGTGACTGGACAGTCAAAGGAGAAGCAGCAGATGATAAGCGTATCTCTTTGATACTCCTACTATCAGCATGCTCCTTGCATGCACAACTGTTTGGCTCTTTGTGCTGATCCTCCCTCCCTCAGTCTGATCTATGCTGTGAAGAGGCTGCAAAGATGATGATTCAGATTCAAAGTACTTACACTGCCTCCATTTAAAAAACACATATTTAATGATGCATTCATGAATTCAGAGCTGCAATGTGTCTTTTCTATCTGTCTGGAGTTCAGTTGAGCTGTCAATAACTGAGACACAGAGGATGGCAGGTCTTTTTCTTGCAAAGCAAGATTGTCTATCTTGCAGCTGGCAGGCATAGTGAGTATAACCTCCGTGCTATGCATACCAGCAGTTTATATTGCATTCGCAGTCTATTAAAGTAGATGTAAACCCTAACTGAATGGCATTTAGTTTGTTAAGGCACTGTGTGTTATAAACAATTACCACTTCTTTTACAAATAATATACTTGTTTTCCCCTTTTGTTATCCTTTGTTGCACATCAGTGCTGCTGATCTTCTGTAGCCTATTTAGAACCATTTCCTATCTGCATACACTCCAGTGATAGCAGCATGGCATATCTCAGGGTGATAACAGTGGACCCTCTCTCATTGCTCTCTCTCTCGGCTGTCTCTCCTGGCTATGTCTACTCGCTCTCTCTCCTGGTTGTTTCTCCTTGCTCTCTCCTGGCTGTCTGTCCTTGCTCTTTCTCCTGGCTGTGTCTCCTTGCTCTCTCTACTTGCTGTGTCTCCTGGCTGTCTCTCCTGTCTGTGTCTCCTGGCTCTATCTCCTGGTTGTTTCTCCTGGCTGTCTCTCCTGGCTGTCTGTCCTTGCTCTCTCTCCTGGCTCTCTCTCCTGGTTGTTTCTCCTGGCTCTCTCTCCTGGTTGTTTCTCCTGGCTCTCTCTCCTGGTTGTTTCTCCTGGCTGTCTCTCCTGGCTGTGTCTCCTGGCTCTCCCTCCTGGCTGTTTCTCCTGGCTGTCCCTCCTTCCCCTCTCTCCTGGCTATCTCTCCTTGCTTTCTCTCCTGTCTGTTTCTTCTGGCTGTTTCTCCTTGCTCTCTCTCCTGACTGTTTCTCCTTGCTCTCTCTCCAGGCTGTCTCTTCTAACTCTCTCTCCTGGCTCTCGCTCCTGCTCTCTCTCCTGGCTCTCGCTCCTGCTCTCTCTCCTGGCTGTCTCACCTTGCTCTCTCTCCTGGCTGTCTCTCCTTGCTCTTGCTTTCTCTCTTTCTGTCTGTCCTTGCTCTCTCCCTGGCTGTCTCTCCTCACTCTCTCCTGTATAGTCCCCCCCAAAAAACTGTGTGGCACTAGAGTGTTCGAGTTTTGCTTGTAGAAAAGTTGACAACCTTAGGGACAAAGCGTTGCCACCTTAAGAAAGAAAGTGCCTGAAGAAAAGGCAGGATCACTGGTATTATTTTACTGTAAATTTAAAGGGTAACTAAACATAAACATGTATTTCTAATTGAATTCCCATAAGTTCCATCCCACTCTTCATGGCCATATCATCTAGATTTTTTTTAAACCTACTTTTTGAAGATGCCCATATAATGTACACCGATTAGCTATAACATTATGACCAGTGAGAGGTAAAGTGAATAACATTGATTATCTGGTTACAATGGCACCTGGAAGTGTGTGTGTGTGTGTGTGTGTGTGTGGG
>NW_017306553.1:291192-311047 GCF_000935625.1 Nanorana parkeri
GGGGGGGGGGTATATTGTCCCTGAAGTTGATGTGTTGGAAGCAGAAAAAATGGGCAAATGGAAGGATTTGATGGACTTTGACAAGAGCCAAATTGTGATAGCGAGACAACTGGGTCAGAGCAACTCCAAAACTTCAGCTCTTATGGGTTGTTCCCGGTATGGAGTGGTCAGGACCGACCAAAAGTGGACCAAGGAAGGAAACCTTCACATTCTCAAATAATTAATCCCCACACACCTACCTCCTCATGTATCATTTCCCCCTCCTCTTTTAGATTGTAAGCCCTCAGGGGCAGGGCCCTCCTTACCATCTTGTCTTGAATTGTATTGTGATTGTAATGTCTTCCTTATATTGTAAAGCGCTGCGCAAACTGTTGGTGCTATATAAATACTATGTAATAATAATAATGTTTGTAGGGTTGGAAAGGGTGGGGAATGCTCACTTGCGTAGTGTGATACAATAGATGAGCTACTGTAGCTCAAATTGCTGAAAATGTTAATGCTGATTCTGATGGAACGGTGTCTGAACACACAGACCATCTCAGCTTTTTGTGTATAGGGCTATGTAGCCACCCATGCTGACTGCCAAAAGCACCTACAATGGGCATATGAGCACCAGAACAGGTCTACAGAGCAATGGAAGAAGGTGGCCTGGTCTGATAAATCACGTTTTCTTATACATCATGTGGTTGGCCGGGTGCATGTGTATCGCTTACCTGGGGAAGAGATGGCACCAGGACTATGAGAAGAAGACAAGCTGGCAGGGGCAGTGTGATGTTTTGAGCAATGTTCTGCTGAGAAACCTTGGGTCCTGCCATTCATGTGGATGTTACTTTGACATGTACCACCTTCCTAAACATTGTTAATGACCAAGTATGCCCCTTCATGGAAACATATTCCCTGATTGCAGTGGCTTCTTTCATCCAGATAATGCGCCCTGCCACACTGCAAAAATGGTTCAAGAATGGTTTGAGGTACACAACAATTAGTTTAAGGTGTTGACTTGGCATCTGTGGGATGTTCTGGAAAAGCAAGTCTGGTTCATGGAGGACCCACCTCACAACTTACAGGTCTTAAAGGATCTGCTACTGACTGTTTGGTGCCAGATACCACAGCATACTTTAAGAAGTCTAGAATAGTCCGTGTCTCGATGGGTCACAGCTATTTTAGTACCGAAAGGGGGACCTACTCAATATAAGGTGGGTGGTTATAATGTGATGACTTATTGGTGTGCTTCCTCAATGCACTGATACAATGTCACTCAGCCCTGTGTCACAACTCTCACAGAGCTTGCCTTCTGAACTATGTAACTCAACATCTGAACAATGTAACATTACCATTGCTTGCTAGAAGCAATGCATGATGGGGTATGTAGTCTTGAGAAATGGAGATTGCATCACATCAAGCTGCAGAGAAAGAAACGCAAAGCACACCGGGAATCCAGGAAATTGTTGGAAGTGATGGGCAGACGGAACGTAGCGCTCACTACATAAAAGGGATTTTTATCAAGTAAGCTTGGATTGCATTATGGAAAAACAACTATGTATTCCTATTACAATGCTGATGTTATAAAAGGAGAGGATATGCTGGAACTTTACAACTACTTTAAATATATTGGAAATGTTTTGAAATAATATTTACATGTTAAACCTTTTATGATATTTTGGTCATTGGGTTTACATATACTTTAAACTGTCAGCATCTGAGACGCTCCGGATGGAAAGACCTATTTCAATATAACAAGACCTGTTAGAAGCAGCTGCGGTGCACGGTAGGTGAAGCTTCCACACAATGCATACCAGCAGTTTACAATGCATTAGCAGTCTATTAAGCCCGCTTCTGTACTTCACTACCTAGTACTGAAAAAGGTCATGGTGGCCACTTAAGGGCAGCCTGTACATATCTCGGTCTATTCTTTCAGAATGACTCCTTTAAGAACGAATTCAGAGTGCTCATTATGCAAAAAGGCTCCTTCCAGAGTCAGAGCTATGGCATGAATCCTGCATGGGCCAATGTAATAGGAGCATGTCGGAGACACAACTTAGGAGCCGGAAGCCAGTTTTTGCATAGCGTGATAGGGAGCATGCAGGCCGGGAATTTAGAGACTGCCACGAAGCACAAGAAGATAAAGCAAAGATGATACAGGTACCTGTTCATATTGATTTTTATGTGTAATGCAAACTTGTGTTTCCCAAAGAGTGTAAACCAACAGGTTCAATGTAATGCCCCCTCCTACACAGCACATGTTTATTTGTTTCAGGCATTTATACAGCGCCAAACAATAGGCTGACCATATGTCCCATTTTAAAACTGGACAATACCGTTATTTCTTCATTTTTCCCCAGTCCCGCTGTTTCTTTTAAAAACAATGTTGTCCTGTTTTCCTTCTTAGGAGTGTGCACTGAGTCTGTGCTCCTCCATAATGAGACCGGCCGTCCGCATTAATATAATTGTTAAGATGACCGCAACTGCGGCCGGCCATAACTTCTACATCCGTGCCGCCAGCCGGTCTCATTAAGAAGGCACACGGAGCGCACTCTGATCGCTTATTCTTCCTCTGCGACAGCACTGACTGGGAGGAAGTTACATATAGGTGCAGAGAGCGCACTCTTAGGCCATGTTCACACCTGGGCGTTTTGTAGCGCGTCCCTACGCTCTGCAAAAAGCTCAAACACCGAAATCCCATTATTTCCTATGGGTATGGTTCACACCTGGGCGTATTACAGGCCGTATGAACGCGCTACAAAATGCAGTACGCCCAAAGAAGTACAGGAGCTTCTTTGGGGCATATTTGCCGCGCATATCCATTAGGATACAGCCAGGTAGCCCGCAAATCGCGGCACGAAACGCGCGACAAACGCGCATATTCGATACGCCTAGGTGTGAACCCAGCCTAAAGAATTCTTCACTTGCGCTCATTCTTCCTCCGTGACAGCACTGACTGTGAGGAAGTTACATATAGGTGCAGAGAGCGCACTCGTAAGAAGTCTTCACCGGCGCTCATTCTTCCTCCGCGGCAGCACTGACTGGGAGGAAGTTACACATAGGCGCAGAGAGCACTCTTAAGAAGTCTCCGTCGGTGCTCATTCTTCCTTCACGGAAGCACTGACTGGGAGGAAGTTATGTATAGGTGCAGAGAGAGTACTCTTAAGACGTCTCCGCCGGTGCTCATTCTTCCTTCATGGAAGCACTGACTGGGAGGAAGTTACATATAGGCGCAGAGAGTGCACGCTGCACCTATACGTAACTTCCTCCCAGTCACTGCTGCCATGGAGGAAGAATAAGTGCCGTCAGGGACTTTAGTCAGCCATTTTATATGATCAACAGCAGAGCTTTTATCTAAGCAGGGCAGTGCTCCAGAGTCTTAAGAAATTTTGAGGATAATGGCTTCGTTCTATACTCCTCAGGCTGACACAATGGAAGGATATGAGGCAGTATAGTATAGGAAGGGGGAAAGAATGCACTGCATTGTATGAGTTCTGTCACTGACGAATAATTGTTGATTGTTGAGATGTGCATTTCGATTCGGACGAACTGCCAGATCAACGAATTTCTGCCAATTCGGCAGTTCACCCGAATGACTATGAATCCGAATATACAAAGTACTATATATATTTGTTGTATGGGCATCTTCGTGCATCTGATGTCAGGTAAGAAGTCACACAACCCTCTTGGGTACACAATGATGGCGCCACCCATTGTTTCTATGCGTGCATGTGTGCGTATGGACGCTCACCGCATTTTTTTCCCCCAATGTGCAGTTTCGGATTCGGAGGCTTGTTGCCTCTGAATCCAAAACTGTATAATAATTAATTTTGTCCTGAACCTTATGTGGTACACATCTACTATATTGTCATGAAAAGTTTGCTATCATCTTACTTTCTCCATGAATACGGAATACAGAAACTCTATTGGCTCAAAGAAATATGGTCAGCCTAGCCAACAACTTATGCAGCGCTTTACACTGCGCACATTCACATCAGTTCCTAACCCTCAAGTTACAATCTAAGGTCCTTATCTCACATGCCAACAGTGCCAATTTAGACAGGAGCCAATTAACCTTCCACTCTAGCATGTCTTTGGAGTGTGGGAGGAAACTGCAGTACCTGGGGGAAACCCACACGAGCGAGGGAGAACATGCAAACTCTATGCAGAGAGTGTCCTGACCAGGATTTAAACTGGTGACACCCAGTGCTGCAAGGCAGAAACGCTAACCACTATGCCACTGTGCCTACTTTTATATTTCTCCATTGTCGCTCCATTGTGCCGCAGGCAACAACAACAAAAAATAAAAACTCTTGTATCTCCTGATATGAAGGAGCATGTTAACTCGGTCCCCTTTCATCCCCTTCATCTTTAGTTGATAGCAGTAGTTAGGGACCAACCTATCATTTGTGAAGACTGTAAAGACAGATGGAGCAATGAATACTATCTTTCTATTCATTGTGAATAAGTGCTTGTGATTGGGCAGCAGTTGAATGAGTGAGTGTGAGTGTGTGTGTGTGTGGTGGTGCGGGGGTGGAAATTGTTCTTGTACAGGGACCTTTTGGTGACTGCTGGGGATTGTCCTATCACAAACTAATGCATCTCTTTAATCATCAATATATCACTAAATGTATTATTTTTAATGCAAATGGTGTAAGAACCTGAATATAACATGGTAGCAGTCCCTTGAAGCCCCTGTACAGCAAGACAGGAGTGAGAGAGAGGAAGAAACATCACAAGACGACAATTGGTTTATGTGCAAACAAGCAGAATGGTAATAGTAAAAGAACAGAATGATATAGAGATGAGCTCATCACTGCGCTGCTTCTCCTTCACTGTCCAGTCACAGGCTGGGGCAGGTCCAGGATGACCTGGGCTCAGAAGAAGTTGAGGTAAATATTGCTGCAACAGCTGGTTTTTGTATTGTATTGTTTCTTGGGCTATTTATTTTTACCTTGTTGTTTTTGTCTATCTATCTATCTATCTATCTATCTATCTATCTATCTATCTATCTATCTATCTATCTATCTATCTATCTATCTATCTCTGTCTTTCATCCATCCATTGATATCCTCAGCTATCCTACTAAAGTGTCTCCTCATGGGACTGCTGTCTGTTTTACATTAATATGCATTGTGCTATTGTGCTTTGTTCAGTATGCCAAGGCAAAGCTGGGACTATGAAAAATACATCAAATGGAAGCCATGTGTACTGAAAACACAATCTCCGCAGCATTTGCAGACCTCCAAACGCTTTTTTGAAAGGAAGCAGATTGAAAAACAGTTGTCTTTAACTGTCACGTCAGCGATTGCACCTTTAATCCTGTACCAGTTAACAGTTCAGCAACACCACTGCCAGTGCCAGCCACAGTTCTGTCAAGACAAACTATTTTTTTCAGTTTTGGTCAGAGTTCAGAAACATTAGAACCCCTGTCAGTTGTTTTTTTTTTAGCCTGTTTGCAGGTGTTCCTATCCACCCTTTCCAGCCAGAGCGTTCCAGGTTGCTAAAGGCTGGCCAAGGAGATGGATAAGGGCCATACCCATCTCCTCGCCCAGCTCTTAGCAACCTGGGATGCTCTGGCCGGAGAGATGAAGGTGTTCTACACATTGGACCTTGGACTGCTGGTGACTTCTATTCAGTATTTAAACTGTTGGAATGGCTACTTTTCCTTGCTTCTTCCTCCTGGCTCTGTGCAGCTCACTATAAAGTTTCAGTTAGAGAGAGGCAAGCTAAGAAGCAGTCCTTAATACTTTTTGACACCGGTGTCATTAACGTACAATATTGAGAATGAAAATGTTATATCGGTGGTAAGAAAATAACTTCAAAAGTTTAAGGATTAAAAAAATAAACATTTTTAGTAAAGTAGTTTAAAATGTGTTAACTTAAAAAGAATGGAAATAAAATTGACCCCAAACCATTACTAGCTCACTTAAAAGAGAACTATGGGGTAAGTGTTTTCCCCGTAGTTCTCCTAAGGGTCATGGGAGGACATAAACTAGCGTTCTCCCGTGACCCAAAGCTCAGTATATTGTGAGCTACAGCTCGCGTTATACTGAGATCGCCGCAGCAGGGACGGATCCCAACATTACTGTCGAGATCCACCCAGCTGCGTGAGTGACAGCTGGCTCTGCCTATCTAGAGGCAGAGCCAGGTGTACCCGCCCTTTCCCCGTCTGTTCCACCAGTCAGAGGAGCGGGGAGGGGAGAATCCCTGCAGGGAGCAGGGAGTGACAGTCACAACTCTCTACAGGGAGATGATCTAGAAGTGAGCGAGCGACGGTAAGTGTTCGCTCACTTTACGATCTATTGAGCCGACGTCTGTCACACGTCGGCTTAAACTATGAGGTTGAGTGAAAATCACTCACCTCATGGCTCTCTTTAAGGCTGCCATAGTAAAAAAAAAAGACATAATCATGAACCAATTTAATAATAATAGAGCAGTGTCCCCAAATATCAAAGTTATTTCATCAAAGCAACTGTGGAAATTTAGCTGATTTTTAATTATTACAAGAAACCACAAACATCTAGTTACCGCATCACCTTCTACATAATGATCTCCAATTACTTCTAGAAAGCTTTTCAAATCATTAAGGATAGTAGTTGCCATGTGCACTAAATATAGAGCAACCACCACTGGAGTGAGACACTGTTTACTGCGAAAGAACATAAAAGAAGGAAAAAAAGAAAATTTGCCTTAAAAAAAAAAAACTGATTATCTTGGTATCCATACAACCCCGAAAAACCAAGATAGCTTTGAAATGAGTTCTCAATCCGGGCGAAACTATTTTATTTTTATTCTTTTTGCTTTTATTGTTTTTGAATGACTGATCCTTAAATCCATTAGAAGAAGGGGGAAAAAACTTGCTTACAACATAATCTGATCTGAACAGTACTGAACCCCGCCGAGCGCCTTGATGGAGATGACAAGCTAATGGTGTCAGCAGTGCAATGAGCCAACGTGAGGCAACAGCCGATGTCACCCACCAGAGAACACAATTACTCTCCAATGACTCCTGAAGAGAGATGGAACAGATGTGACTTGTATCTTTTTTTTTTTTTTCTTCCTGTCGCATATAGAGCGATTGAGCTCACCTGGTGATCGTGGCCTGATATTTTGGCTATTTAGAGCTTGTAGTTGAAAAATATGAAACAAGTCTCAGTAGAGTGCTTAAGATTAGCATCACGGTCAGATATGTTTTCTCTTGTTATTTGCCATTTTATTGCTATGTTAAGAGCTCCTGCCAGTCATTGGACTCATATCCTTTAAGTCAGACTTGCAACATCTTATATTATTGATCAATTCCAATTTATTTCCTGGCCATCAAAGCACCTCTGAGAATACTGAGGTTCTGATGAATGGTGGCCCACATCAAGACAGATAAGCTTTAAATGACCGTAATTTGCACTGTTTAGACTTCTGCTAAAGATTCTTCCAGATAAAGAATTAATTTTTATTCTAGTGATGGGACTACTATAAGGCTTTATGTACAGCTATCAGAAGAAGACATTCAACCATAACAGTTAGTGCAGGGTATCCCACTGAGGTATAATATAAATCCCCTTACCATCCCTCCCTTCCCTTCCACACCCATAAAAAAATGCAAACTACAGTCTTCTGGAGCCTGAGAAGACCCTACAGCTGGACAACTGATGGGAAGTGTCCATGTCACTCAGGCAGCAGTCTAAAATATAGAAGACTTGGGACACAGATCAATGTAAACCTGGATTAAGTTAGAAAAAGTTTTAAAATAAATATAAAGAAACTCAGCAATTAGTTAAATGGGGGTGGGGATTAGATGCCAAGGGATGCCATTAACCAACTTAAGGAGCTTCCAGTGTAGTCTGTTCTCTGTCATTGGTGGATGCTCCACAGTTGTGTTAGAGCTCACCAGTGGGCATAGGTGGTATGACACAGTGTAGCAATCATCTAAGGAGGGAGAGGTTGTCTCGTTGACCTTTCAGAAGATGCTGCAAATGAGAAGCCTCCATGTAAATAGTATCTGGTGTTCCCCATACTGGGGGAGTATGGCATCATTGGGCATGTTTCCCACAAGGCGTGGAGTGGAGTCCTTCCCCAGCCCGTCTCCACCCCATCCACGCCCCGACCCCATTCTGCATTCGAACCACCCCCAATTCGGTTACTGAGCTGTGTGGCGGAGGGAGGGAGGACGGAGAAGGGAGGAGCCTCCCTGTCCCTCACTTGCTTGTCACAGGAGAGGCATCGAGATCGATGTCCTCACTGGTTTTTTTTTTCTTCATTTTTTTGATTGGGCAGCTTGGACTAATGGCGCATTGCCATTGGTCCAAGCCATCCACAGAGCTCAAACCTCTATCAGCAAGTAGAGGCTGTTGCAGCTCTGGTTTCACTATGTTAAGTTACACAAGCAGTGGGTAAACCCGCTGCTGTGTAACCTAACTTAGCTGCCGAAAGCTGGATGCAGCGCCGCCTGTAATTAACAGGCAGCGCTCCATCCATGACAGTTTACACAGCGGGGAGGCTTTCCCTGATGTGTAGCCTGATAGAAGCCGGTCTGAATGGAGAAAAAGCTGTCAGCTTCAGACAGCTTTTTCCTCCATAATACTAGGTGAGGCTCTGCCTCCCCTGACTGCACGCCCTTGGTTTTTAAGTGTTTTTTCAACAAATTCTAAGCAAGGAGGAAGTGTTTCTAAATCTCTGTGTGGAGTGAATAGACTCCTGTTGTTGCCATCACAGGTCCTGATGTCTGTACCATTTAAATGAAATGTTTTAGAAAGAGATTTTGCATTTTTCTAGGTCAATAAATGCATTATTTTAGGAGTTTGGTGTGGAGGAACTTGAGTAGCATGCACAGAAACTTAACTTCATCTGTATTGAACACCATTAAGATGAATGGGAATGTCCATTGCAAGCCAGTTCTCCCCTTTTATCATAAGTACTTGACCTCATAAATGCTTTTTTGGCTCAATGGGCACACATTTCCACTAGCACACTTCAAAATCTTGTGGAAAGCTTTCTAAAATGAATGTAGGTTGTTGCTTACCTGCAAGGGAGAAGAAGGGGGGCTCTATACTGCTGTCCATGGTTTTGGAATGTGATGTCCAACAAGCTCATAAAGATGTTATTGTCAGCCATATAGAGCAGGCCTTCTTAAACTTTCTCCACTCGTGACCACTTTTTGGCCGAGGACATTTTTAAGGGACCCCAACGTCGGACTGTGGCTCTAGCACCGGTCAGTGTCTCTCTCCTCTTCTCTCCCCCCCAGCGGTGATGGCGATCCTGGCCGGGGACTCCGATCGCGACCCCCCCTGTTCACTTGCGGGACCCCATACGGGGTTTCCAAATTTTTCCATTTTTTCCTAGACGTTTGGTTTTAAATGTTTTTTGGATATCTAAATTGTTTTTTTAGTGCAAGCTTTAAAGGCAGCCTATTGTTTTATCCATTTATTCCTCAAAGACACCTGGGCATCCCAACATGACCTAAAAGTAAATGTTTCACAATAATTCCAAATAACAAGGAACTTACTGCCCACTTCACTCTGAGAGGCTCTATTCCTGGACATAGTTATCCAAAATGCTTTGCGTCATTGGGGAGAAAAACAGTAACACAATCTGCCCGGAGAGAAAAAAGGAGGGAACACGGTGACATGGAGAATATGGAAACAAGGCAGGTTACACAGAGTGCATCCAACAGTGGGTGAGCTGGAGAGGGATTGCTAAAAAAAAAACAGCCTGTTTATTCTGCGTGTTATTATCTGAGAGATCACTTGAGCAGAATAGAGAAGGATGTCCAGAGACACAGAATGAGGTGATCAGAAAGCAGTAGTTTGTTGTAAATGAAAGGCCTTCAAATATATGCTTCAGTTTGTGTTAGGGCTTGTGTAAACACCCCATTCACCCCTATCATTTTACCAACACTTGCTGCCAGATACAGTTAAAGTGTATCTAAACCAAATACATAAATAAATAATAATAATATATTGCAGCTTACCAGTCTTAAGATGGAAGTGGCTGCAGTAGTTTCCATTTTTTATTATTCTTTTTCCTTATGTTCACTTGGTGATCCTGCCAGCAAGCCACTTCCTGTCCTTGGGTGACAACGCTCACTGTACTGTATCTGTTAAGGAGCAGCGTTTTTAGCCTAGGCTGTACAGGTGTATCCACTGCACTCCTATCAGAGTCTTGAACCAGTAGCAAATGTGGTGCTCGCAGTGATAAACACAGATGGCGCTGTGTGTCTTCAAGCTTGAGGAAGTAGAGGTTCACCAGCACTCAGAAGATATCATTTAAATCTTTGTGTTCATTTATTGAAAGGCAGCATCCCATATAATGGATAGCCAATTATTTTGTTTCGGGGCCACGCAGGGTGCCTTCATCAGGGCGAAATAGGTCACTATGTCGCCCTAAAGAAGGGACCCTGCGTGGCACCCAGAAACATTGTATATATGATGTATGCGACACTGCAATTTAATAAATGAACACAAAGCTTTAAATGATATCTTCTGAGTGTTGGTGAACCTCTACTTTCTTTGGGCTTAGGCTGATCTCCACATATGGGTCAGAATCCTGTGTCCTGTAGTTCACAAGAGATAGTTGGGGAGGCAGACAACATTGTTTTTTCAGCACACTACAGGAAGTTACAAGGACTTTATCAACATGTATTTTTCTGTACTTGTAGAAAATATACTTGGTCTGTAAAAAGAAAACAAATGTAGTCCTCTATGGACTGGCAAGCTGCAATAAATTACCTTTTTGTTCTTAGATTAAGATATACAATAAAGTACATGTACACCGTAACAATTAACTTCTCCTATTTGCTCCCCTTTGGTCTGCTAAAAATACCAAAGTGTTGAGTTATATCTGTCTGAAATATCATAAGCTTTAACATGTTTAAGCCAAAACTTTTTCCTTGTCTTGGAAAGGTCAGTGAATGGTTTAAGTTGCTTGTGTCCATGCATGCACTCTGATGACAGCTGTATATCATCGCTCTGGGCCGACCTCTTGATGGTGGCAATGGTGGACCATGCCTACACTTTGAGGGGAATTTATCAAAACTGGAGCAGACAAAAAGTGGAGCAGCAGTGCTTGGCAACCGGCAACTTGGCAATCAGCTTCTCTCTTTCATTTTCAAAGCTTAACTGAACAGACTGAATAGAGAAGCTGATTGGTTGCCATGCACAGCTGCTCCAGATTTTTTCTGCTCCAGTTTTGATAAATTCCTCCCAATATGTTTCAACATGGCTGCTTTTGGTCTCCACAATGGGCACAGGTGACAGGGTGACAATTCAGGAGAATAAGGAACCAAGTGTTGTCACCCTATAACAGGGAGCGCCTGAACAAGAACCTCCATGGCCGGCATTACCAGGTATTATTTTAATCAAAACTGCAGATTGAAAATTACTTTTGAAATTATATTAATGTTGTTAAAGATTATATACAGTGTTTATGTGATTGGGTTGACTTCTGAGCAGTAATGGATGGTCTGCTATATTTAAAAAAGTCTGCCCATTCTCCTCTGACCTCATTAACAAGCTGTTCTCACCAGGAGATCTGCCACCCACTGGACGTTTTTTTTGTTTTTCACATCCTTCTCTATAAACTTGAAAGACATTAGTGTGAAAATAAATCTTGAATTATCAGCTTCTGAGGTGCTGGATCCATGCCTAAACCTCATGCTTTTTTTAGCATTCGGTTTTTGACCGCATGATTCATTCTTTGACTTTTTGGGTGAAGACATACCTAATAAAGTAGCCACTTTGTGTAAGTAGAAGCTTACTTCTTGTAAGGAGCACATCAATCAATATTTCATTATACAATACTGGAAAAGACAGTTTGAACCAGAATAAAAGAATTCTAAGAACAGCAGAAGGTACGGATGGTACAAGCTCTGTGTTGCAGATGTCGTTTTAGATTACACTGCATCTAAAGTACATCCAAAACAAAAACTTTACTTTTCTTTTTTGTTTTGGTTGGAGTAGAAAATATTTAAATCCCTCACCATTTTTTTTATTTTTTTACCTTTTGTGTTCTAGTGGACGGACAGAGCATACTGTAGAAGAGGAGTCACCTGCACTCCAATTTCCACCTTGGATAATGACCTCCTTCGTTATTGACGTTGCATAATCATGGCATCACAATGTAAACCAACATTTCGGAACCTCATGAGTTTCCTTCATTAGGCAAAGTGATCACTTTGTTTGCCTGATGAAGTAAATTCTCGAACAATAACAACCTGCACGGTTTATAGCACCTGAACACTCTATTTAAAGCTAAAAAAATGTTTTGTTTTTAGATACATGATATTGGTTTTAGATTTAGATATGTTCTGAAAATAATAGAAGACCGGAATGTGAGAAAAAATATAATAACATATCTCAAACAACTATGTGGCAATTAATAAACTCCTAGCTTTGTAGGTAAAGGGAACTATTAGTCTTCAATATGAGGTATGTGTTAAAAGAAATCGAATTTTGCTGCTGAATCAGCACAACACATGCCAGAAAGTCATCAATAAGTGGCCACAATCGGAACACAGCTGTGGAAAAAATGAAACCCAGTTGAATACAGGAAAATAAATGTCTTTCTATAGGCTTTTTTTTGTGCCATCGCTGTGTGACAGACTGCACAAAGTTGTCAGGGAAAACATACAGGGGAAGTATGTAACAAGGTCAAATGGCAGCCAGATATGTAAAATGGCTGTTCTCGCTTTTCTCTTCCATAGACGCTTTTAATAAGATGCTTTGCCAGAAAGAAAAGAAGGAAATTAATTAGCGCTTTCTTCATGCTGAGCAAATCCTAGGCAATATCATTTCAAGAAAAGAATTTGATACTGTATTGGAAAGAGTAAAGGGACATCACCTGTTCCTCCCCTTCTGGAAGTCCGCCAAAAGAGATTTCTACTAAAGAGGTTTGCCAGGTTGTCACGCCAATATAGGAGAAAGGAGAAGGAGGAGAAGAAGGAGGAGGAGAAGAAGGAGGAGGAGAAGAAGGAGAAGGAGGAGGAGAAGAAGGAGGAGGAGAAAAAGGAGAAGAAGGAGGAGGAGAAAAAGGAGGAGGAGGAGGAAAATGAGGAGAAGAAGGAGGAGGAGAAAAAGGAGGAGAAGAAGAAGGAGGAGGAGAAAAAGGAGGAGGAGAAGAAGGAGGAGGAGAAGGAGGAGGAGGAGGAGAAGAAGAAGGAGGAGAAAAAGGAGGAGGAGAAGAAGAAGGAGGAGAAGAAGAAGGCGGCGGAGGGAGGAGGAGAAGAAGAAGGAGGAGGAGAAGAAGAAGAAGAAGATTCAAGGGTTGACATAAAGGGGGTGATTTACTAACCTAAACACATGCACGCACCAGGTGTGTGTGATTTTCACACAGCAAAACGTATTTATCAACCAAAAAGTCTCTAAAAGCATATTTCCACTAATGCCATATATGGAAAAATCATGCACATGATGCATATATAATGCTGCTTCACAGTTTAGACAAAAATGGTTAGCTCATGCATTTACATTCCTGCATTCATCAACGCAAGCAACACAACATAGAGCTAATTTACACAACATCACCTTGCAATTCATGCTTGGCTTTGCACAACACACCTGCTGGGTGTGCACACACTACAAAGGTGTTTAGATTCCACCCATAGATCATGCTGGGAGGGAACACACTACAGAGGTGTATACATGTTCGTGGTGTGTTTATAAGGTTAGTAAATCAACCCCAAAGTGTTCCATCCAATATATTCCAGGATATTTGTTTAAAAAAATAAGTCAGCCATTTGTTTTTTTTTTGTTTTAGATTGGAGTGGAAAACAGTTTATGATTCTGCTGGATTTGTCATTGGCCAATGCTTTAGGAGTCAGAATCTCTCTCAAGAACCACTTCCTTTCACCCAATGCTGAAGGACATTCAGGCATGCTCACATCTCTCTTGCTTTGAAGATACCAGCACGGGCATGATGGACTGGTTTACTCTGAACATGGAGGCACTCTGAAATTGAAAGTTGGCAATTAAATTACCATTATAATAAATAGAGCACATGTTGGCCCAATTCCCCAATGAATGAATAATAAATATACTCTTTTGTTTTTGTGTTTTCCCACATTTGTGTGTGTATGTAATTGTTATCTGTGCTCTGATTTAATTTTTTATTATTATTATGACAAGGTCTTGTTAAGTTGGTGTTTGTGGGTATAAAACTACATGTACTGTATACAACATATTTTAAACTACATAAAAAATACTAGGCTGCAAACCCATAGCAAGAAGCAGGAATGTGTTTAACCAAAGTTCATTTGACATTTTATTTTCCATATATTAGGTCTGCTGATATTCCTTTTCATCTTTCAGGAGGCTTTTTTTTTTCAGCGGGCAGAGTTTGATGAATAACTCATTCTACCTTTTTAATCTTCGCACTATTCTCTAGCATAGCCCTGTAATTTTGTGAGACCTCAGAACTCCAGATATTCCACAAAAAAAGAAAGAAATAATACAGTGAACCGCTGTCCAATTAGACCCGTAGAGACACAGGAAAATAATGTACTAATTAGGAACAGGGTTTAGAGAGGACATTTTGTCTCTGTCGTCTGGTGCCCATTTTTTCTTCTAATTAAAATGTAGAATTGTATTTTGTTTCCAATGTACTGCATTGAATACTTTCTACACAGTATAGCAAGACATTTAAAATTAATCCAAAGCCATAGATAGTAGACATGTGCCATTCGATTCATTCTGAATCAAAATTCATACAAATTTTACAAAATTTGGACATTCGGACACATTTGAATTTCCGAATACCATTGCATCCAAATGTGTCCAAATACGAATTTCCGGACATGTGACTTTTCTGGCCAATCAGATGTGTTTTACGGGTTTAAATCATCTGAATGGGTCTGAACACAAATTTTTGTTACAGCAAAATGGAAGCCATATACAGTATATACATATAATACTAAAGCTAGGGCTCCCAGACCCGAATGGCATCCGAATTTCTGAACTGGATTCCATAGCTCCCGAATGCCATTCGGGTTTGGAAGCCTCAGCTTTAGTAATATGTATATGGCTCCCAGAGCCGAATGGCATTTGGGATCTGAATTTTCAGAATTGCATTGGGGAGCTCCTGAATGCCATTTGGGTCTGGGAGCCTCAGCTTTAGTAATGTATGTACTGCCCTGGGGGACATGTATCAATGGAAAAAAAATACAGTTTTTAAGGATCGGTGATTTTAACATCACTTAAAGGGTAACAATAAAGATTAAAAATTCCTTTAAATATCGTGCCTGGGGGGTCCCCTTAACCTGCCTGTAAAGTTGCAAATCTGTACGATGTATAGAAACTGCTGCAGCAAAACTGACATTTCTAAAGAAAAAAAAATACATTTTGTTTGAAAAAAGGGTGCAGTTCCCCTTCTCAAACAATACCAGACACTTTAGGTCTGGTAGGAATGTTAGGAGGGACCCCATTTTAAAAAAAAGCATGGGGTTCCCCGCAAAAGTCATACCAGGTCTGGTAGGAATATTGAGGTGGAACCCCCACCCCCTAAAATTCCACACCAGACCCTTGATCCGAGCACAGGCCTGGCAGGGCCGGAAAGGGGTGGACGAACGAGCGCCCCTCCCCATACCAGGACACATGCCCTCAGCACTGGGAGGGTGCTCATCCTGGGTCGCCAATGGGGGCATCACAAGGCGCATTGCCTTGTGCGCAATTCAGCGTGCGAACAGCCCACCAAACACTCTGATAGTTCGGCAAACACACAAACTAGCGATGTTCGAGTCAAATTCACGCTCGACTCGAACATCCAGCCCATTTCTAATTGTGCTCTGGGGGCCTGTATGGTGTCATGGGGACATGTATTCTTCTCTGGGTACGTGGATTGTGCCATGGGGACATGTATTCTTCTCTGGGGACATGTATTCTGCTCTGTGAGTACCTGTACTTTAGTCTTGAAAAAGTGGTATCGGGACATCCCTAATTTAAAGGCTTGTATGTTTTTATACGGAAGTCAACTGGAAGCACTTCTTGTTCTAGGACTTTTCTTGATGGTCCTTAGGAAAACAAACATAAGCATACATATAGAATAAAGAATAGAAGAGCCCTCCCACTTATAAAAGTCCAGAATTATATTTTATTTAACTTAATACTAATAGTTCTTTCGGTAACCTTTATGTCTCGATACAGTTCGGCTGTGGGGTGCAAGTCTGAAATATTGTACTGCAATTGATCCATTGCAGATATTGACTTTTTATATCAGCAAACCGTATGTTAGTTCAGCTTCACTGCTACATTATTCCAACGCTTGCCTCTTAAGTAACAGATTTATGTTGGTCCAGAATCAGAACTTGGCCCCGGGGAGGATAATAATTTGAACTTATTGCATTTCTATTACTTGTTTTTCCACTTCAGCTTTTGTTTATTTTCTATTAGCGGTAAAACGGCAATTTGAACTGTAGTGTCCTTTTGTGCTTAATGTTTTGAAACCATTAAAATTAATGTTTTTATTCTTTAGGGTGTATTTAGAACAGTGAGCTACTTTATTAACCAAAGACGTATATTTAATTACAAAACAAACTTTTGGACAAGTTTGAAAAAAGACACTTAAGTATGAAAAATGACATACACTATATTGCCAAAAGTATTGGGACGCTGGCCTTTACACGCACATTATTTCTAATGGCATCCCAGTCTTAGTCCGTAGGGTCCAGTATTGGGTTGGCTCCGCCCTTTGCCACTATAACAGCTTCAACTCTTCTGGGAAGGCGTCCACAAGGTTTAGGAGTGTGCCTATGGGAATGTTTGACCATTTGTGAGATCATGTGCTGATGTTGGACGAGAAGCCTGGGCTTGCAGTCTCCGCTCTAATTCATCCCAAAGGTGTTCTTTGGGGTTGAGATCAGGATTCTGTGCAGGCCAGTTAAGTTCCTCCACCCCAAACCCACTCATCCATGTCTTTATGGAACTTGCTTTGTGCACTGGTGCGCAGTCATGTTGGAACAGGAAGGGGCCATCCCCAAACTATTTCCACAAAGTTGGGAGCATGAAATTGTCCAAAATGTCTTGGTATGCTGATGCCTTAAGCATCCGCTGACCCCGCTCTGTCATTTTACATGGCCTATCACTTTGTGGCTGAGTTGCTGTTGT
Source organism: Nanorana parkeri (assembly GCF_000935625.1). Classification (NCBI taxonomy): domain Eukaryota; kingdom Metazoa; phylum Chordata; class Amphibia; order Anura; family Dicroglossidae; genus Nanorana; species Nanorana parkeri. The sequence continues at coordinate 308,265 of NW_017306553.1, forward strand.
TCCCAATTGCTTCCACTTTGTTATAGTTTCACTAAGAGTTGACCGTGGAATATTTAGTAGCAAGAAAATTTCATGGAACACCTGAATCCAATTATTTGGAGGGGTGTCCCAATACTTTTGACAATATAGTGTATATTGAATATACTACACGTTCTGGATCAGAGTGGAAAAAGAGTTGGTGAAGGGCCATGGTGGGGTATTGTAGTACTCTGTTCTTTCAGTGATAGGTCTCATTCACACAGCGTAGAGTGGGGCCGTACAGATCCGTGCACGCTGCACGGTCATATCGGGCCATTCCTGGGAAGGACAGGTGCTGCGTGTGATTGTACGTAGCAGCCTGTTCTTCTCTATGGGAGTATGCTGCTGTACACCACGGTACACTCACCCGAACGGCACATCCAGGATCCATTCTGTCTGCGTCCGAGTACAGACACCCACACCCGCACGGATGTGCAGCTTGGGTGAGCGTACAGCCGCATACCCCCATAGACAAGAACAGGTTCTTAGCTGTGTGAATGAGGCCTTATGGACGGTCTCAGGATGCTGTGGGACATACAAAGGCTGCAGGGAGCAGTTCCACAGCCAGCCAGCTATGACGATCGGGTGATTATACCTTTGTTATTTTCCTCTCTAGACCAAAATGAGCAGTTAACCCGTGCGGTGCGGTGCTGGGGTAGCCCCTCTGCTCCGGTTAATAATTATTTCCCCTGGAGTTCTTCTTTCAGTGCTCAGTTTGGTCTAGGGGCTGGAATAAAGCAGATGTATACCTGATCCAGGCTCCCGTAGTGGTCAGCGCTCACCTATCTCCCCCTCCACTCCGACTGGGGAATGTCCCTCGGCATCCTCAAATCTAATGAAAGTCAATGGACCTGCATAAGACATGATGACACCAGCAGTCCTTAGATCACCAGAGTCTAGGGTAGAAGACGCTGCGTGGACCGGTCATGCAGCCAGGAGGAAGTCAGGATGAGTTAAGTGAATCTGCTTTATTTTAGCCCCCTATACCAAAACGAGCACCTAACCCTTGAAGTGCAGGAGTAGCCCCACTTTAAGGGTACATTTTTTTAAAGAAGGACTCTGGACACAACGTTTATTAACTCTTCCCGTGGGGCTACTCCAGTCTGCAAGGGTTAACAGCTTGTTTTTGCCTGGGGTAAGAAATAAACAGTGTTTACTCACCAGATTCTGGGAGCCGGCAGCGCTCCCTTCAGCCTGTCTCCTTCTCCGATGCAGCGATGATATGTCCGTCGGCGTCCTCTTATCCTATACACTAGACATGTAACCCCGCAAAAATTTTTGTTACATGACCTTGCCTGTAATGCAACCCAACAGCCAAAAAACCCCATCTCACTGGCCAGAGAATAGTCACATGTCCGATTAAGTTTTGTTTTGAACTTAATTTGGACGGAATCCGAAATTGTTGTTAAAGGAACATTTTGATTTGTTCGCATTCAGACTCGTTCAAATTCGGAAAATTTGCATGAATCTGAATGTCCACATTTTAAATTTGTACAGATATTCATTTGGAACGAAACAAAATTCAAATGTCTACTATACACTGTATTAGACATGATGACTCACAGGACCTTAGACAACCGGTACGGAGGGGGAGAGACGCTCCAAGGATTGTACTTTCTTCATTTTAACCCTAGACAAAAATGAGCAGTTAACCCTTAAAGTGTGGGAGTAGCCCCACTGCAAGGGTACAAGGTCTTCATTAAACATTATATCTGAAGCTAGGACCACTTTATATAAAGTCACAAAGTGAGCAGACATTAGACATGTGTAATTCTTTCAGTTACAAATCAAAATTCTGACCAATTTTCCGAAAAGTCAAACATTTCCGACACATCCGAATGTGTCCGAATCCGAATTTCAGATCCCATTCGAATTTCATTCAAAAACTAAACTGAATGGGACATGTGACTTTTCTGGCCAATCAGATGTGTTTTTCGGTTTAATGCATCCGAATGGGTTTGAACACAAACAGCCATATACAGTATATACATATAATACTAAAGCTGAGGGTCCCGAACCGGAACGGAATTCAGCATCTGAATTTACGAATTGCATTTGGGAGCTCCTGAATACCATTCGGGCCTGGAAGCCATATACATATATTACTAAAGCTGACACTCCCAGACCCGAATGGCATTTGTGAGCTCCCAATGCAATTTGGAAATTTGGTTCCTGAATGCCATTCGGATCTAGGAGATTCAGCTTTAGTATTAATATCTGCATTTGGTTTTCTGTGGTATTCGCTACGAATATCCGTAAACTCATCCGAAGTTGAATCCGAAACCCGAACCAAATTGAATTTCGGATCCGAATCCCAAAATAACGTAATACCCGAACCGAACCAAACCGAATTTTTCCACAGCTTACATGTCAAGCAGCTGTGAACAATCTTTCTTTTGAACTGCAAAAACTGCAAAAATAAGGAAGCACCTTGTATTCAATGTTTGTTTATAAAATAAAGTTTGCATATGTAAAGAAAGGGAAGTAAATGTAAAAGTAGTAAGATAATAAAGTTTATAAACTTGTGACGGAATAATAATAATAAAATACCGTATATACTCGAGTATAAGCCGAGATTTTCAGCCCATTTTTTTGGGTGAAAAGTGCCCCCCTCGGCTTATACTCGAGTCAGCGCCAGCGCGTCTTCTTACTTACCTCGCCGAGCGTCGCGTCACTGCTGCTCGGTGTGCGGCGCTCCGAGCGGGGTCATCTGGCAGTCTCCGGGTCCTAATTTAGGTGGCCGGAGACTGCCAGATGACCCCGCT